>NC_142885.1:22895000-23200416 GCF_051225735.1 Oryctolagus cuniculus | reverse complement strand
AGATGGCCAAAGTGCTTGAGCCTCTGCCCCAGCGTGGGAGACCTGGAGGAAGCTCCTGGTTTTTGGCTTCAGATCAGCACAGCTCCTGCCATTGCAGCCATCTGGGGAGTGAACCAGTGGATAGGGGACACCCCTTCACTGTTTCTCTGCCTTTCAAAAAAATAAAGACTTTTACAAATGATATTACAGAATGCTGGGTGAATGTGCAGAGGGTGTAACATCTTTTATATTGGGTGAAACATTGTTTTCCAGTTTTGGAATTGTTGCCAAGAAGTAGAATATGCCAAATACATGATTTCCTGGTGTGTATTACTCCTAGGGTAGACATATGCTGTCAGTGTAGCCAAACACAGACAGCTGCCCTCAGCTGGAAAGAAGCTGCTAAGTTGTCATTTCTGGCAGTGACTTCAGCAGTTGTAAGGTCACTGAGCTTTCACAGGCAGCAGTGCCTGCACTGGTACGATAGTGACACCAAAAGCCTGCATCAGTGACAGTGGGAGCCTTCGGTAAGCAAATCGGAAAGATCAAGATCTGGGGACAAGTTGTAGTTTAGAATCTCAGCCACACAGAGGACTCTATTTGTGTCTTGCTCCTGGTTGTGGTTCACTATCTTCTTCAGGGGTTCTTTTGTATGCTGCCTATGATCCTTCAATGCACTTTTCAAAAATTTCTTGAATCAAGGTTTAATTCTCATTTTTTATGTCTTAGAATTCTAATTCACACAAAATAAATTATTTTAATGTTGTTTTTATGAGGCAATAAATCTTGGTCTAATGCTAAATTATATACCATGATCATATCAGGAAATCTGTAGTCAGAAACAAATAATTGCATCATTCTAACGTTTTGGATATTGGTATTATTATATTATTCTCAAACATTTGATATTTCAGCTTTACTGCTGCTTTTTGTTGAGGCTTTTGAAAATAAATACCACATTCCATAAATGTTTATTGTAGTATATGCATGGCTTAGCCCTTAGAGTGCTTGTATTCCACTACAGAAATAAATTTGAAAAACAAAGATAAGATATGCAATATATGTATATAACTTAATTTCAACCTTTTCTCATTTTGCCTTCAAAATCTTTTTTTGGTTAAAATATTTTGAAAGAAGTCAGAAAATATTCTAGGGAGTGCATCTGCTGAGTAAGGCTTTCAAAAGGCTGAGTCATCTCACCTGAGCTGCCAGGAGTCAGAAAGCAGAATATTCATGATAGTCGTGATACCAGGAGCAAGAAGTGAAGGCAACTCCTCATAAACAGCATTACCAAAAGCAATGGGTTAAAATAAGTGAAGTAAAGGAATTGCTCCAGAAAAAACTAACCCATCAAATTTTCTCAGACTATCAAAGGTGTTAAAATAAGTATCACATAGTGGAGTATTGGTAGCAATGCCACATTGCAATGTTAACTCTTGTACAGATATTTAAAGGAAGATTACCAAAAACATGAAAAAAAAATCTGAAAGCACAGCTAAGTGAAAAACCAGAAGGGGAAAAGCTGTTATCATATGATCCCCTAAAACAGACATCAGATCGGCAGTGAATCTTCATCGTGTTTGATATAATTGTAGAGCAGTGAATTTTTCTCTCCTTATACTCTACTCTCTACATTGCTCATGTCTCAGTTAATTGGCTCGATTCTCTGTACAGAATACTTTATATCAGAGGAATGTGTGTGTGTGTGTGCGTGTACAAGTGCATTCTGAAGAGGAAAGGAGACCATAAATAGTTGAGAACAAAGTACTATCTAAATCAAAATGCAAATGTCACTCCTGTCTCTCCCTTTGTATTTTCAGCAGCAGAGTTGTTTGCCAAAGAGTGACTATCAAGGCCTTCACTAATGTTCTAAGGAGGGCACAATGTTCCACTCCCAAAACAATGTAACCCAGTGGTTTTCAGCAAGGAAACTGCTAAATTTCCCAAAGGAATTCCTTACTGTTAGTAAGACCTCTGAAAATTAACTAGTGAGAATAAATGCCACGAAATCTAACATTAGTACTCTGAACTGAATTTGCTTATGCCAGACCTCTAAACAATAAATTGTGTTCTGCTGTGTTGCTATGCCCGTTCATGAGGCAAGCCATTTTAAAGTAAAGCATCTTGGAGATTCCAAAAGAGCAGAATGGGGAAGGGGTGTACTGCTTTAGGCTAGGGGAAAACAAAAAAAAAAGTGGATGAAGTATATTCTTAGGGGAGACTTGGAGAGCAAACTACAGGAAGTGCTGAGGAAGGAAGAAGGACACCGTGGATCATGGTGGAAGGCCCACGTGGACGCAAAGCAGCAAGCACAGACACAGCACATGACCCCAGGAGCTGAGAGCGGGAGACTGCATCAGCTTTGGAGAGTGAGTGAGATCAGAGTGCAGAAACCTGTGACACTGGTGATCTAGCTGGAGGGAGAGCCCTGGTCGACTGCACTGTCTGTGAATGCGGCCTGGAGTCCTGAGTGGGACAGGGCACCCACTTACCCAGTGGGACAAAGGGGCACATTTCCCTCTCCCCGTTTCCCCACAAACAGGTGGCTGAGAGAGGGCAGGTGGAATTATGGATGTAAGAAGCAGCTGAGCAGGTCTCGGGCATGTGCCCAGCAGCTGGCAGTTCAGCTGGAGGATGGTGGGGAGAAGGTGCCATTGTGAAACAAGGAGGGGCCGTGGCGAGTGACTCTTGGTGCACATGTGGGATCCAGGGATATTGCCAGAGAGCAAAGTCCCTGTTCCCCACTGACCTTGAGTCTGGCTGGGAGGATTTATGGGGGCTGTGCACCCAGGTAGGACTGTGAGGTACTCCCAGGCACTCAACATATCAGAGGCTCTGGGGCTCAAAACCCAAGGTGGAGCAGCCACAGAGAGCTGGTTCTGGGAACATGGCTCTCTCTCCATGGATGGGTGGAGCAGATCTTCTGCACGCCATGGCTCAGAGAGCTTCCCCCAGGTATCCCAGTTGGATCCAGAGGCCCAAAGACATGGGCCATCTTCTCTGCTTTCCCATGTGGGAGATGTGAATGAAGCTCCTGGTTTCTGAGTTCAGTCTAGCCCAACCATGGCATCCAGGATTCTCCTGGTAAACTTCTCTTTGGGGGAGGGTGTGTGGCACAGCGATGATACCACCTGTTGGGATGCTCCCATCCCATAACAGAGGGCCTGAGTTCAAGTCCCAGCTCTCCTTCCAGTTCCAGTTTCCTGTAATACCCACCCTGGGAGACAACAGGTAGTGGCTCAAGTTGTTGGGTCGTTGCCACTCACATGGACCCAGGTTGAATGCCTGGGTCCTGGCTTCTGCCTGGCCCAGTCATGGATGTTGTGTATACTTGGAGGGCTAAACAAGGATGGACGTTCTCCCCATCTGGCCCTCTCCCCATCTGGCCCTTTCTCTTTTGTGTGTCCCTGCCTTTCCAATCAATAAAAAAATTGGGGGCCAGTGTTGTAGCATAGTAGGTTCAGTCACCTTCTGTAATGGCAGCATCCCATATGGGCACTGGTTTGTATCCAGGCTGTTCCACTTCTGATCAGGATTCTCCCGAATGTCCTGGGGAAAGCAGTGTCAGATGGAACAAGTGCTTGGGGCCCTGCCACCCTCACAGGAGACCGGGAAGTCTCGACTCCTGACTTCTGACTCCCGGCTTTGGCCTGGTTCCATAGTGGTTGATGCAACCACCTGGGAGTAAACCAGTTGGATGGAAGATCTCTCTATGTCACAGTCTCTGTATCTTGGGCTTTCAAATAAATACCTAATCATAAAAAAAATAAAAAATTGTTTGGCACACTGGTCTTCCCCTGTCCCAAAGGGCGTCCAACCTCAGGCCAGCAGGACTGCTGCTTTCCTGCGTTCTGTCCTGTAAAGTTTGCTCTTTTTACTGGTGAGGACTTGAGCATGGGTTCCTTGCTCTCCCCTCAGCACCATGTCCAGGAAACCAAACTGCTGGTTTTCACAGACACCTTTACCCACCCTGGTAGCACCACAAGCTGAGGGTGGGGAGGAAAGGGACACAGCTCCAGGCCAGCACACCACCTTCTCCCACTCTTCTTTCCTGGGCAGTCAGCAATTCTCCATCAATCAGTGCTGTCTGTTTTGTGGTTGGTTGGTTTGGGGTTTTTTTGGTGGATTCCCAGAGGCCTTAAAGGTTGTTGGTTTTGTCTTGTTTCATAGCCGTCGGACACATTGCTGGGGAAAGCCAGACATGAGCCTCCTTCAGCACCGGACACAGCCTAGGATCTGGCGGGGCTCAGGACCTCCCCTCCCATCTCTAGTCCCACGAGGTGAGTCGGCCCTCTTCAGTGAAGCTCTCCACTCAAAACCAGGCCTCCCTCAGCTGGCAAGGGGAGGTGCCAAAGATTTTATGTATGCCTGTGGGGGTCCCAACACTGTCTCAGGCAGTAGTACCCAGTGTGGTGTGCACGTGAACTAGCAGATGGAACACCACCTTCCATCCCTAGGGTGTGCAAACTCTTACATTCACTGACACTTCACAAGGGAGCCAACCTTTTTGGAGCTTCTGCTCAGCTAAGCTCCCATGTTGGAGCACTATTTCAAGTCTCAGCTGCTCCACTTCCCATCCAGTCTTCTGCTTGTGTGCCTAGGAATACAGCAGATCCAGGCCCAAGTACTTTGGCCCTACCACCCATTTAGGAGAGTAGTAGGAGTTCCCTGCTCCAGGCTCCATCCTGGCCCCTACCTGACTGTTGGGGTCCTGTGGGAAGTGAACCAGAGGAAGGAAGACCTCTCTGTCACCACCTCTTCTGCTCATTTCTGTTTCCAATGCATAAATCTTTGTGGAAAAATTACACACCACATGGTAGTTTTCAGATCAATGTGGAACCTTTATTTATAAACACAGGCAATGAGTTGGATCTGGTTCCAGGGATTCAAACCCTTGCCATTTCACAAGGGAGGGAAGGCCAGGTTGGGTTGAGAAATACCCAACACTCTCCCCACGTACCCATGGTGCAGCATGAATGCTACAGAGAGCCCCCCATTGCCCCCCCAGTGTCCTCTTCCACTGCTCTCCCCATTGTCCTGGATCCAGTGCCCCATTCCATGCCTGCCACCACCATCACCCCGTGTTCCCCTTCTCCCTCCCAATTCCACAAGAAGCCCATGCTCAGCCTCCCTCGGCCCACCCTCGGCCCACCCTCGCCCTCCCTCGGCCCACCCTCGCCCACCTTCGCCCTCCCTCGGCCCACCCTCGCCCACCCTCGCCCTCCCTCGGCCCACCCTCGGCCCTCCCTCGCCCTCCCTCGCCCTCCCTCGCCCACCCTCACCCACCCTCGCCCTCCCTCGGCCCACCCTCGCCCTCCCTCGCCCTCCCTCGGCCCACCCTCGGCCCTCCCTCGCCCACCCTCGCCCACCCTCGCCCTCCCTCGCCCTCCCTCGGCCCACCCTCGCCCACCCTCGCCCTCCCTCGGCCCACCCTCACCCACCCTCGCCCTCCCTCGGCCCACCATTTCACAAGGGAGGGAAGGCCAGGTTGGGTTGAGAAATACCCAACACTCTCCCCACGTACCCATGGTGCAGCATGAACAGACATTGGCTGTTGGTTTGTCATACATAGCCTTTATGATTTTGATATGTATTCCTTCTGTGTATATTTTGTGTAGTTTTTTAATCATTTTTTATTCTACTGATATCTGTATCTAATTAGATGATGTGGTTTTCAAAAGATTTATTTCATTTGTTTGCAAGATTTATACAGAGAGATAGAGGTAGAGCAAGAGCAAAAGAGAGGGAGGGAGGGAGAGAGGTCTTCTGTTTGCTAGTTCATTCCCCAAAAGACCTTGATGGCCAAACTGAGCCATCAGGATCCAGAACCTTGTTCCAAGTCTCCCATGTGGCTGCATGGCCCCAGCTAATTGGGACATCCTCCGACATTTTCCCAGGCATGTTAGGAGGGAGCAGGATTGAAAGTGGAGCAGCCTGGATGCTAAATGGCACCCATAAGAGATCCCGGCATTGTGTGTTGTGGTTTTTAACCCCCTGTAACACAACGTCAGCCCAGACAATGTGGTTTTATTCTTCCATTAATTTGATAAAATTCATCATGTGTATTAATTTGCGATTGTGGAAGATCATGGCATTTCTGAGATAAATTCCAGTTGAAGGTTTTGCGTAAGCTTCAGCATGTGGTTTTGGTTTTGTTAGGCTAGAATTTTGTTGAGAATCTTTGCATCTTTTTCATTATGGATATAGGCCTTCAGTTTTCTTTGTATTTCGTGTTTTGTTATCTTTTGTGGTTAAAGTAATGCCAGCCTCTCAAAAAGTGTTTGTTAGAGTTTATTATTTTGAAATAGTTGGAAAAGTATTGGAGTTGCTTTTTAAATCTTCAAGCTCCTTGGATACCTTTATTCAAAGGTATTTAAATTTTAGTAGCTATTATGAATGGAATGGATCTTCGAAGTTGTTTCTCAGCCCTGATATTGTGTTTATACAAATTCTATTGATTTTTGTGTGTGGATTTTCTATCCTGCCACTTTTCCAAACTCTATTATTAGTTCTAATGGTCTCATGGTGGAGTCTCTTGGTTTCCCCATTTATAAAATCATGTCCTTTTGGAAGAGGGATAGTTTGACTTCCTCTTTCCCAATTTGTATCCATTTGATTTCTTTTTCTTGCCTAATGGCTCCAAAACTTCCAGATCTATATTGAATAGCAATAATGAGGGTACATCCTTGTCTGATTCCAGATCATAGTTGGGAATGCTTCCAACATGTCCCCATTCATAAGATGCTATCAGTCGGTTTGACATAAATTGCCATGATTGTGTAGAGGAATGTTCTTTCTGTTGTCAGTTTCCCTGAGGTTTTCTTTCTGAAAGGTTTTTGCATATTTTTCAGCTGTTTTCATCTATTGAAATAATTATGTTTTTAATTAGGTATTTAATTGAAAGGCAGATTTGTGGAGTGAGGGAGAGAGATTTTCCAAGAATTTCCAATTCATTGGCAAACAGTACATTGTAGCAATTCCAGATGATTATTTTTATTTATTGGGTTGCTATTATTACAGTTTGTTTTTCCTTTCTGATTTTACTGATTGGGGTCTTTTTTTTTAATTTTTTGACAGGCAGAGTGGAGAGTGAGAGAGAGAGAGACAGAGAGAAAGGTCTTCCTTTTTGCTGTTGGTTCACCCTCCAATGGCCGCCGCGGCTGCCACGCTGCAGCCAGCGCACTGCGCTGATCCGATGGCAGGAGCCAGGTGCTTCTCCTGGTCTCCCATGGGGTGCAGGGCCCAAGTACTGGGGCCATCTTCCACTGCACTCCCTGGCCACAGCAGAGAGCTGGCCTGGAAGAGGGGCAACCGGACAGCATCTGGTGCCCCGACCGGGACTAGAACCCGGTGTGCTGGCACCGCAGGTGGAAGATTAGCCTAGTGATCCGTGGCGCCGGCCGATTGGGGTCTTATTCCTGTTTTGTTGTTGTTGTTGTTGTTTTGGAGATTTTTCAGCAATATCTTAAAAAATATTTTTAACCAGATTTTCATATCAGTGATCTTTTTTTGGACAGGCAGGTTTAGACAGAAAGAGAGAAAGAAAGGTCTTCCTTTTCATTGGTTCACTCTCCAAATAGCCACTATGGCTGGTGCACTGTGCCGGTCTGAAGCCAGGAGCCAGGTGCTTTCTCCAGATCACCCATGCGGGTGTAGGGCCCAAGCACTTGGGCCATCCTACACTACACTCCCGGGCCACAGGAAGGAGCTGGACAAGAAGAGGTGCAACCGGGACAGAATCTGGCACCCCAACCGCGACTAGAACCCAATGTGCCGGCGCCGCAAGTGGAGGATTAGCCTATTGAGCCATGGCGCTGACCTCAATGATCTTATTATAATGTTTTTCTTCAGCTTTGTTCATTTCTTCTCAAATTTCCATGATTTCTGTCATCCTACTAATTTGGACTTTGATAAGTTGTTTTTCTAGATTTTGTGATGCATTGAAAAGCTCATTCATTTGATTCCTTTCCAATATCTTGTTGGCACAAGTTGTTATAAAGTTTCCTGTTAACATTGCATTTGCTGTGTCCCATACAATTTGCAGTGTTGTACTGTTATCTTCAATCATTTCCAGAAATTTCTGGATTTTCATTTTGATTTCTCCTAAGACCAGCCATTCATTCAGGAGCATGTTGCTCGGAATCCACGTGTTTGCATATGTTCTGGAGTTTCCTAAGTTGTTGATTTCCCGTTTCCTTCCATTTTGATCATAGAAGATGCATGAACTGATTTCAGTTATTGAGTTTTCTAGGCTTGCTTTATGGCCTATCATATGTTGTGTCCTAGAGAAAGTTCCAGGAACTGATGAGAAGAATGTGTATTCTGCAAGTTGTGGGATGAAATGTTCTGAGTTAGGACTTCCAGCAAGGCAGTCTGTTCCCAGGGACAAAGCGATGAGGGACTGAGTCACCTACAGTTTTGACATAGGGGAGGGGCTAGGAAACGACCAAGAGAAGACAGTTCAGGTGTTCTTGTAAGATACTGTTTTTTAGTTAAGAGATCCAAATTCCATGCATTTCATAAATGCAATTTAGGTACACAGTGATAGTCCCGACCATACCTCCCTGTCAGGAGCACAACACGTCGTGCACTTGGTTGTCTGACTCCGGGCAGCAACCCTGGCACCGACCAGGCCAAGGATGCTGGGCAGGTACCTGCTGTTCAGTAGCCGTGACCATGGGCAGTTTGGCAGAGCTGTGCACCATGTGGGAGTGGCTGGGTGTTAGCCCGGGAGGTGTAGAGAGCTCCACACTGCCCTGAGCTTCTGGTGGGCTGGATTGGGAGCAACGATGCCCTTGGAGTGCTCCTGATGATGGTGAGCACAGGAAAGGCATGTCAGGCTGGGGCTCAGGCTGCAGCCCCTGGTTCTTCAAGGCAGTGCGGCCTGTTCTGCTGACGCTGTGTTTCTGGGAGGAAGGGATGGGTGTTAGTTGGATGGTACTTGCGCAGTAGGCCTAGGGGAGAAGTAGGCTATATCCAAGGCAGTGTCGTTGTTGGCTGGCATTGCCAGTAGTGGTTCAGTAGGCTTGTAGAGTGCAGGATGGACTTGTTGTGTTTAAGTTTTTGGACAGAGAGATGCCCAGGGCCTGCCTCAAAGGATGTGGGATCCTGGTGCTTCCCAGCAGTGTTTTCCCTGCAAATCCACTGGTTCAGAGGCAGCGGGGGCTGGGCAGGGGCTCAGGTGTGAAGAAGCCATGATGCAGCTGTCTGCCTCGCCTCCCCCCTAAGAAGGACTCGGATGTGAAACTAATGCAGAGTGGACACTGACCCTCAGCTGCCAGGCAACCTTGCTCTTCTGGAGACTCTCCACTTCCTGTCATCAGTTCATGGACATCAGGTTTGATTCCGTATCTCAGCTATTGTGAACTGAGCTGCAGTAAACCTGGAGGTACAGATAACCCTTTCAAATCTGCTGATTTCATTTCCTAGGAGTAAATCACCAGGAGAAGGATTGCTGAGTCATACGGTAGATTTATTTTCAGCTTTCTGAGGTATCTCCATACTGTCTTAGGCAGTGGCTTCCCCAGGTTGCATTTCTACCAACAGTGTATTAGGGTAGCATAGTGCCAGATCCTCAGCAGCATTTATTGTTTGTTGATTTTAGTATGAGAGCATTCTGACTGTGGTGTAGTGAAACCTGATGGTTAGCGATCCTGAGCCTTTTTTCATGTGTCTGTTGGCCATATGAAGTTGTCTCTTGAAACATGCCTGTTCAAGTCCTTTGCCTATTTTTAAATGGAATTTTTGTTTTGTTGCTGTTGAGTTCCTTGAACTCTTTGTAGATTGTGGATGTTAATCTTTTATAAGTTTCATAGTTGGCAGATTATTTTCTCTTATTCATTTGGTTGCCTCTTGACTTTGCTCTTTTTAGATTCTGGATATTAATCTTATTTTTTGACAGGCAGAGTTAGACAGTGAGAGAGAGGGAAACAGAGAGAAAGGTCTTCCTTTTTCCATTGGTTCACCCCCGATTGGCTGCTGCGGCTGGCACACCGCGCTGCTCCAAAGCCAGGAGCCAGGTGCTTCTCCTGGTCTCCCATGCGGGTGCAGGACTCAAGGACTTGGGCCATCCTCCGTTGCACTCCTGGCCGCAGCAGAGGGCTGGACTGGGAGAGGAGCAACAGGGACAGAATCTGGCGCCCTGACCGGGACTAGAACCCAGAGTGCTAGTGCTGCAGGTGGAGGATTAGCCTATTGAGCAGCGGCGCTGGCCTGGATATTAATCTTTTTTCAGTTTCATAGTTAGCAAATAGTTTCTCCCATCCTTTTGGTTGCCTCTTTACTTTTCTGAGTGTTCCTTTTGTAGTGCAGAAGCTTCTCAGCTTGATGGAATCTCATTTGTTTGTTTCAGCTTTTATTGTGCTACTGGCATTTTTTTCCGAGAAATCTTTCTCTAAGCCAATGTCTTCCAGTATTCCCCAATGTTCTCTATTAATTTGATGATATTGAGGTTTAGATTTTGTTCCTTGACGTGTTTTAGTTGCTTTTTGTATAAGGTGTAAAGTGTGGGTCTTCTTTCATAGAAGTGCATGTGGAGGTCCAGTTTTCTCAGGACCTTGTTTTGAAGAAACGGTCCTTTGAACCTGGGATTGATCTTTAGCTCCTTCTTGAAAGACAGATTAGTTGTAGATGTGTGTGTTATTTCAGGTGTTTCCTTTCTGTTCCTTTGTTCTATATGTCATTTTTTTGCCTGTAGCAAGCTGTTTTGATTGTAACTGTCCTGTGCTGTGTCTTGCAGTCTGTTATTGCGATGCTTCAAGTTTTGTCAGTGTTGTATAAGGTTGCCTTCTCTATTCAGATGTTCTGCGTTTTCATATGAATTTTAGCATTGTTTTCTCTCCATCTGGGCAAAATGCTATTTGACCTTTGCTGGGGATCCCATTGTGTCTGTAATTTGCTTATGGTAGAATGGATATTTGCATTTTGTTGATTTTACTAATGAGTCAACGTAGAAGATCTTTCCATTTTTGAGTGTCATCTTCCATTTCTTAAGGTTTTGTAACTTTATTTGTAGACATTTTCATGGATATGAAACTGGACACCGAGTTGACGCTGAAGTTCAGCTGCTGGGTAATCTTCCATTTCTGGAGCTTGCTCAGCTTCCTTGTAAAACCCAGCTGTGCCTTCACCCTGGACAGGAGCATCTGGTTAGTACATGTGGCTGCGTCCTGTTGATGGCAACCCTTGGGCCCAAGGAGGAGGGAAGGGAAGGGAAGGGGAGGGGAGGCGAGGCGAAGCAAGGCTAGGCGAGGCGAGGCGAGCCAACCCTATGCCCTGGGGTTGGGCTGCCAGGCTGACAGCAAAGTGGACTTCCAGACTTTGTGAAGGAAGGTCAAGTGGTGGGAGCCCTATATACATGAGGAGGCAGAAATGTGGGGACAGAGCATTCATAGAATAGAGGAACCACAGAGAGAGAGTTGAATAAGATATTGGGGAATGAATTCCCTGGGGCATTGCCAAGAATTAAGGCCCAAAGAACATTTTAAGAAGGGAATACTGGTTGTCCAGGCTGTGGGAGGGGAAACTGGGAGGAAAACTGCCATGTGTTGACTCAGAGAACAAAACATGAGTCTGGTTTGGAGAGACGTGGTAATAGTTGTTTGGGTTTTAGATTTTCAGGCTAAGGACAATGGGATTGCAAGTACTTCATGCAGTGGGAGTGGAGGGTTAGATGCCATGGAAGAACCTGGGGCGTGCAAGATTTTGGGAGCTGAAAGCAGTGTGTGTCTGTATGTCACCATCCTATGATAGAAAAGCAAAATGGAAGGATTGTGAGGAGGAAAGCAGGCGACTTTGAGGAGAGTTGTAATAGGGAGGAGCTGTCATAGGTCTGCTTGTAAGAACTAGTAGAATATCAGAGTGTGAGATCTGGGACAGGCCCTGGGGAGAAAGGAAGAGTGAGGGAAGGGATATCAGGAGGCAGGCAGAGGGAACATTCAGGAGGGACTGGGGAATGGGAGCTGAGTTAATCAGGAAATTTGACCAAAGTGTGCAGACTACCAAGAGATGGAGAAGAAGTTATTTGAAAGAAAATGGGTTCATAGGGGGCTTGGGAACAGGGAGAACCTGACTTAGCCTATGAATGAAGTTTGTGGCTTGTGGAAGTCAGAATATGGGCAGAGGAGTTTCTCTTGGTAAATATATTTTTCTTGGCTTTCAAAGGAGTGTCTGCTATGTGCCCACATTTGTTCTAGTTATTTAAGGTACTGCAGAGAGCATCATGAGGGTCCATGAAAAAGTCTGTGGAAAGAGGGATTTGTAAGGTTGTTTCATTGTGTGTGTGTGTGTGTGTGTGTGTGTGTGTACAGAGAGAGAGATAGAGAATTATTCTTATCCATTCAACTGATGATGTTTGAATTCCTGGGCAATTTCTTGTTTCCCTGCCGTGAAGAATACTGCAATAAATACTGTGGTGAACGTATCTCTCTGATACAATATGTTCATGTGTTTTGGGTTGTATCAGTAGAGAATTGTTCCATCATATGACAAGTCTGTTTTTATTTTCTTAAAAAATCTCTATATCGTTTTCCACAGTAGTTGCACTAATTTAAATTTTTACCACCAGTGTGTAAGTGTTCCCCTTTTCCCACATCCTCCTCCTCATTGTGACTCTCTGTCCTTTCAGTTTTAGCCAGTATATACGTGTGAGCTGATATCTCATTGTGGTTTGCACTTGCATTTACCTGGTAGCTTGTGATGTTGAACATTTTTTCCTATATTTGTTGGGCATCTGTATAACTGTCTGTTGAGTTCCTTTGGCCATTTCATAACCTGATTGGTGGTGTTTTTGCTTTTTTTTTAAGTTGCAAATATATTCTTTTCTTTCTTTCTATTTTTTTAACTTTTATTTATTAAATATAAATTTCAAAAGTACAGTTTATGGATTACAATGGCTTTCCCCCCCATAACTTCACTCCCACTCGCACCTCTCCCATCTCCAGCTCCCTCTCCCATTCCATTCACATCAAGATTCTTTTTCAATTATCTTTATATACAGAAGATCAATTCATTATATATTGAGTAAATATTTCATCAGTTTGCACCTGCACAGAAACACAAAGTGTACAATACTGTTTCAGTACTAGTTATAGCATTACTTCACATAGGACAACACCTTAAGGACAGATCCCACATGAGGAGTAAGGACAAAGTGACTCCTGTTGTTGACTTAACAATTTGACACTCTTGTTTATGGCATCAATAATCTGCCTAGGCTCTAGTCATGAGTTGCCGAGGCTATGGAAGCCTTTTGAGTTTGCCGACTTCGATCTTATTCCGACAGGGTCATAGTCAAAGTGGAAGTTCTCTCCCCCCTTCAGAGAAAGGTACCTCCTTCTTTGATGGCCCCGTTCCTTCCACTGGGATCTCACTTGCAGAGGTCTTCCATTTAGGTCTTCTTTTTATTTCGGCCAGAGTGTCTTGACTTTCCATGCCTAAAATACTCTCATGGGGTCTTCAGCCAGATCTGACTGCCTGAAGGGCTGATTCTGACACCATAGTGCTATTTAGGACATCTGCCATTTTATGAGTCTGCTGTGTATCCCGCTTCCCATGTTGGATCGTTCTGTCCCATTTTTATTCTGTCAGTATTAGCAGACACTAATCTTGTTTGTGTGATCCCTTTGACTCTTAGACCTATCAGTGTGATCAGTTGTGAACTGACATTGATCACTTGGACTAGTGAGATGGCATTGGTACATGCAATCTTGATGGGATTGAATTGGAATCCTCTGGCAGGTTTCTAACTCCACCATTTGGGGCAAGTTCAAATGAGCATGTTTCAAATTGTACATCTCTTCCCTCTCTTATTCCCACTCTTATATTTAACAGGGATCACTTTTCAGTTAAAATTTAAACACCTAAGAATAATTGTGTGTTAATTACAGAGTTCAACCCAATAGTACTAGAACAAAAAGTACTAAACGGGATAAAGCATTAAATTGTACATCGACAGTGATGACAAGTGCTGATCAAGTCACTGTTTCTCATAGTGTCCATTTCACTTCAACAGGTTTCCCCTTTGGTGCTCAGTTAGTTGTCACTGATCAGGGAGAACATATGATATTTGTCCCTTTGGCACTGGATTAATTCACTCAGCATGGTGTTTTCCAGATTCCTCCATTTTGTTGCAAATGACCTGATTTCATTGTTTTTGACTGCTGTACAGTATTCTGTAGAGTGCATTTCCCATAATTTCTTTATCCAGTCTACTGTTGATGGGCATTTGGGTGATTCCAGGTCTTAGCTATTGTGAATTGAGCTGCAATAAACATTAATGTGCAGACAGCTTTTTTGTTTGCCAATTTCATATCCTTTGGGTAAATTCCAAGGAGTGGGATGGCTGGGTTGTATGGTAGGGTTATGTTCAGGTTTCTGTTGAATCTCCAGACTGACTTCCATAGTGGCTTAACCAGTTTGCATTCCCACCAACAGTGGGTTAGTGTCCCTTTGTCCCTGCATCCTCACCAGCATCTGTTGTTGGTAGATTTCTGAATGTGAGCCATTCTAACTGGGGTTAGGTGAAACTGCTTGTGATTTTGAACATTTTTTCATGTGTCTGTTGGCCATTTGGATTTCCTCTTTTGAAAAATGTCTGTTGAGGTCCTTGGCCCATCTCTTAAGTGGGTTGTTTGTTTTGATGTTGTGGAGTTTCTTGATCTCTTTGTAGATTCTGGTTATTAACCCTTTATCTGTTGCATAGTTTGCAAATATTTTCCCATTCTGTCCGTTGCCTCTTCACTTTCCTGACTGTTTCTTTTGCTGTACAGAAACTTCTCAACTTGATGCAATCCCAAATGGTAATTTTGGCTTTGACTGCCTATGCTTCCGGGGTCTTTTCCAAGAAGTCTTTGCTGGTACCTATATCTTGCAGGTTTCTCCAATGTTCTCTAAGAATTTGATGGTGTTGGGTCGTAGATTTAAGTCTTTAATCCATCTTGAGTGGATTTTTGTGTAAGGTGAAAGGTAGGGGTCTTGCTTCATGCTTCTGCATGTGGAAATCCAGTTTTCCCAGCACCATCTATTGAATAGACTGTCCTTACTCCATGGATTGGTTTTGGATCCTTGATCAAATATAAGTTGGCTGTAGATGTTTGGGTTGATTTCTGGTGTTTCTATTCTGTTCTGTTGGTCTATCCATCTGTTTCTGTCCTTGTACCATGCTGTTTTGATAACAACTGCCCTGTAGTATGTCCTGAAATCTGGTATTGTGTTGCTTCCGACTTTGTTTTTGTTGTACAAGATGCCTTTAGCTATTCAAGGTCTCCTGTGTCTCCATATGAATTTCAGCATCATTTTTTTCCAAATCTGAGAAGAATGTCATTGGTATTTTGATTGGTATCGCATTGAATCTATAAATTGCTTTTGGGAGAATGGACATTTTGATGATATTGATGCCTCCCATCCATGATCATGGAAGATTTTTCCATTTTTTGGTATCCTCTTCTATTTCTTTCTTTAAGGTTTTATAATTTTCATCGTAGAGATCCTTAACGTCCTTGGTTAAGTTTATTCCAAGGTATTTGATTGTTTTTGTAGCTATTGTGAACAGGATTGATCTTAGCAGTTCTTTCTCAGCTGTGGCATTGCCTGTGTATACAAAGGCTGTTGATTTTTGTGCATTGATTTTATATCCCGCTACTTTGCCAAACTCTTCTATGAGTCCCAATAGTCTCTTAGTAGAGTTCTTTGGATCCCCTAAATAAAGAATCATATCATCTGCAAAGAGGGATAGTTTGACTTCTTCCTTCCCCATTCGTATCCCTTTAATTTCTTTTTCTTGCCCAATAGCTCTGGCTAAAACTTCCAGGGCTATATTGAATAGCAGTGGTGAGAGTGGGCATCCCTGTCTGGTACCAGATCTCAGTGGAAATGCTTCCAACTTTTCCCCATTCAATAGGATGCTGGCTGTGGGTTTTTGATAAATTGCTTTGATTGTATTGAGGAATGTTCCTTCCAAACCCAGTTTGCTTAGAGTTTTCATCATGAAGGGGTGTTGTATTTTATCAAATGCTTTCTCTGCATCAATTGAGATAATCATATGGTTTTTCTTCTGCAGTCTGTTAATGTGGTGTATCACATTGATTGTTTTGCGGATATTGAACCATCCCTGCATACCAGGGATAAATCCCACTTGGTTTGGGTGGATGATCTTTCTGATGTGTTGTTGCATTCTATTGGCGAGAATTTTATTGAGGATTTTTGCATCTGTGTTCATCAGGGATATTGGTCTATAATTTTCTTTCAATGCTGCATCATTTTCCGGCTTAGGAATTCAGGTGATGCTGGTTTCATAGAAAGAATTTGGGAGGATTCCTTTTTTTTTGATTGTTCTGAATAGTTTGAGGAGAGTGGAGTTAGTTCCTCTTTAAACGTCTGATAGTATTCAGCAGTGAATCCATCTGGTCCTGGGCTTTTCTTGTTGGGAGTTCCTTTATTATTGTTCCAATTTCTGTCTCAGTTATTGGTCTTTTTAGGTTTTGTATGTCTTCCTGGTTCAATTTAGGTAGCTTGCATGTTTCCAAGAATCTGTGCATTTCTGATAGACTTCCCTGTTTCCTGGCATACAAGTCCTTGTAGTAATTTCTGATGATTCTTTTTATTTCTGTGGTGTCTCTTGTTACATTTCCTTTTTCATCTCTGATTTTTATTGATTTGGGTCTTTTCTTTTTTAGTTAGTTGGGCCAATGGGGTGTCAATTTTGTTTATTTTTTAAAAAAACCAGCTCCTTGTTTGGCTGATTTTTTGTAATGTTGTTTTGGATTCAAACGTATTGATTTTTTCTCTGATTTTATTTTATTTCTCTTCTCCTACTAGATTTGGGTCTGGTTGCTGCAGCTTTTCTAGGTCCTTGAGATACATTGAAAGCTTATTTATTGGGTGCCTTTCCAATTTCTTGATGTAGGCAACTATTGCTATAAACTTTCCTCCTAACACTGCTTTTGCTGTGTCCCATAAGTTTTGATATGTTGTGTTGTTATCTTCATTTACTTCCAGAAAGTTTTTGATTTCTCTTTTGATTTCTTCTATGACCCAGTGTTCATTCAGGAGCATGTTGATCAATCTCCATGTGTTTGCATATGCTCTAGGGATTCCTGAGTTGCTAATTTCCAACTTCATTCCCCTGTGGTCTGAGAAGCTGCATGGTATGATTCTAGTTCTTTTGAATTTCCTAAGACTTGCTTTATGGCCTAGTATGTGGTCAATCCTAGAGAAGGTTCCATTTACTGCTGAGAAGAATGTAAATTATTTAAATGTAGAATGAAAAGCTCTGTAGATATCTGTTAGATCTATTTGGGCTATAGTGTCATTTAAATCTGCTGTTTACTTGTTGATCTTCTGTCTGGTTGATCTATTTCTGAGAAAGAGTATTGAAGTCACCCAGTACTACTGTATTGGAATCTAACTCTCCCTTTAAGTCCCTTAACATATCTTTTAAATAAACCAGTGCCCTGTATTTAGGTGCATATACATTGATAATCATTATATCTTCCTGTTGAATTGATCCCTTAATCATTATATAGTGGCCCTCTTTGTCTCTCTTCACAGTTTTTGTGTTAAAGTTTATGTTGTCTGATATCAAGATGGCTACGCCCACTCTTTTGGCATCTCTGTTAGCATGGTATATCTTTTTCCAGCCTTTCACTTCGTCTGCATGCATCTTTGTTGGAAAGATGTGTTTCTTGCAAGTAGCAAATAGATATCTGTGTCTTTTAACTCTAGAGTTGAGGCCATTAACGTTCAATGTGACTATTGATAAGTAGTAACTTTGCCCTGCCATTTTCCCAAAGATATTTTCTAATATATGCTTTGAACTTCCTCTGATCTTTTGCTGTGAGGTTTCCTTCCTTTACCTTCTTTCATATTGATGACCGTGTTTCTGTGTTTCTGTGTGTAACACATCTTTAAGCATCGTTTGCAGGGCTGGATGAGTGGTGACAAATTCTTTCAAATTCTGTTTGCTCTGAAAGGTCTTTACTTCACCTTGATCCACAAATGAGAGCGTTGCAGGATATAATATTCTTGGCTGGCAGTTTTTCTCTCTTAGTATCTGGGCAATGTCTCACAATTCCCTCCTAGCCTGTAGGTGCTGTGAGTCTAATTGGAGATTAGATTTCTCTTTACTATCACACTTTCCTGTTCAACTAATTTCTGCATTTCATTTTGATTCCTCCTTAAGATTTCATTTTCATGAGAGAGATTTTCCATTTTATCTAGTAAGGATTTCTGTAGTTCAAGAATTTGTTTTTGAAAAATTCTAAATGCTTTTATCATAAATTTTTTTGAAATCCGTATCCTGCATTTCTTCTATCTCGTCATCTTCATAATCTTGGCTTGGGGGTCTTGTTCATTTGGGGGCATCATAATGTCTTCCTTGTTCTTGTTTCCTCGGTTTCTGTGTTTGTTGCTTGGCATTGTGGAGATATTCTTTGGATTCTTCTTCCCTCGCTATGGTATTTTTTCTTGTTATACTATGACTGTATTAAGTGGACTGTCTGCTTTTGAAGGAGCCTTAGAGGCTTGAGATGGGTGTGGCCAGAGTGCTCTGTTTGGTGCTTCAGGGTTAAGGGTCTGCCAAAGGTGACACACCCAGGTTAGGCATTGTACATTCTCTCTCTCTCTCTCTCTCTCTCTGTCTCTCTCGCTCTCTCGCTCTCTCTCTCTCTCTTTTTTTTTTTTTTGATTCAGAAGGGAAGAAATTCCGCACAGCTGAGCGGAATATTAGGCAGTCAGCTTCCGATCTCTGGCTCCTGTGGGTTTAACATTTGTCTGCTCTTTCCCAAGGATGACACCAAGAATCTGTGGTGCCCCCAGTGTGGGCTCAAATTCCCTTGCAGTCTCCCACCAGGTTGCCAAGGTTACTGAACTGTAGCGTCTCTGGTGAGTACTCACATGAACTCTGTGAGTTCTCTCACCCAATGTCTCTTTTTTCACAGTCTCAGTTCATTAGCTCCATGCATTCACTAGGTCCTAACCTCCTCTTATTTCACACACACCCCCCAGAGTCAGGTTTTTCTGCTTTGCTGATGGCAGGCACTGCTTTAAGTATGTCCAAAATTGCGCCTGCTCTTTGTCTTGCTTGCTTTTGAGAGGTGAGCGGAGAGAAAGACTTGTGTCCATACTGGTCCCCCCCTTTTTATTCCTCTCTCCTCTAGTTAGCCTGATGAACTTTCCCCCACGAGGCTTCAAGCCCTTAATGAGAAACCACTACAGATTTTTTGGTTTGTTTGGGGGATTTATTTGTATATTTGAAAGTCAGAGTTACAGACAGGGAGGGAGAGACAGAGATCTTTCATCCACTGGCTATAAGAAGCCAGGAGCCAGGGGCAGCACTTTGTCTCCCCACAAGGGTGACAGAGGCCCAAACAATTGACCCATCCTCAGGAGCCGTTCCCCAGGTCTCTAAAAGGGAGCTGGATCAGAAGTGGAGCAGCCAGGGCAGGAATTGGTCTGATCAATGGATGCCTGTGCCACTGGTGGCCCTACCCACTACACCACAGCACTGGTATCTGGCCTCACTGTTTGTGACCATACTCGTAAGAACAGTCTTCGGAGAAGTGCACGGCTGACCCATCTCAGTTGATATTTATAAATGATAAGAGATATGGATCTAATTCCATTCTTCTACATGAATACATCGAGCTTTGCCAGCACCGTTTGTTGAAGAGATTATACTTACACCAATGAATGATCTGAACCCTTTTGTCAAAAATCAGGTGGCCATATGTATTTAGATTAACTTAGGTTTTCTCTGTTTCTCTCCATTGGTCTATGTCTCAGTTTTCTTATTGCCAGTCACATGATGTTTTAATTAGTATAGTTTTTTAGTATGCTGTGAAGTCAGGTATTGTGATGTCTCCAGCTTGATTTTTATTTTCTCAAGATCACCTTAGCGGTTCTGGATCTTTTGTGGTTCTGTATGAATTTGAAGGGTTGTTTTTTTCTAATTCTGTACAGAATATCATTAGTATTCTGTAGATTTCTTTCCCGTGAGATAGATATTTTAATGATACAGATTCTTCCAATCCACAAGCAAGGAAACTCTTTCCATTTTTTGGGTGTCCTTGATGGTTCTTGGTCAGTGTTTGATAATTTTTATTGTAGAGCTCTTTCACTTATTTGATTAAATTTATTCTTAAGTATACTGATTTTTCTTCCCTCTTAACATTGCATTTGCTGTGTCCCATAGTTTTGTTATGTTGTGCTGTTATCTTCAATCATTTCCAGAAATATCTTGATTTCCATTTTGAGTTCTCCTACGACCCACCATTCATTCAGGAGCATGTTGCTCGGTCTCCATGTGTTTGCATATGTTCTGGAGTTTCTTGAGTTGTTATTTCCCATTTCCTTGCATTTTGGTCATAGAACATGCATGAAATGATTTCAGTTATTCAGTTTACTAGGCTTGCTTATGGCCTATCATATGTTGTGTTCTAGTGAATGTTCCAGGGATTGATGAGAAGAATGTGTATTCTGCAAGTGGGAGATGAAAAGTTCTGAGTTAGGACTTCCAACAAGGCAGCCTGTTCCCCGGGACACAGTGATGAGCGACTGAGTCATCTACAATTGTGACATAATGGAGGGCCTAGGAAACAGTTCAGGTGTTCTTTTAAGATACTGTTTTTTAGTTAAGAGATCCAAATTCCATGCATTTCATAAATGCAATTTAGGTACACAGTGATAGTACCGACCCTCCCTCCCTGTCTGTGGCACAACACATTGTGCACTTGGTTGTCTGACTCCGGGCAGCAGCCCCAGAACTGACCAGGCCAGGATGCTAGATGGGTATCTGCCGTTCAGTAGCCCTGATCACGGGCAGTTTGGCAGAGCTGTGCACCATGTGGGAGTGGCTGGGTGTCAGCCCAGAGGTCTAGAGAGCTCCACACTGCCCTGAGCTTCTGGTGGGCTGGATTGGGAGCAACGATGCCCTTGGAGTGCTCCTGATGATGGTGAGCACAGGAAAGGCATGTCAGGCTGGGGCTCAGGCTGCAGCCCGTGGTTCTTCAAGGTAGTGCGGCCTCTTCCACTGACACTGTGTATGCTTGGAGGAAGGGGCAGGTGTTAGTTGGATGGTGCTTGCATAGTAGGCCTCGGGGAGAAGTAGGTGATGTCTGTGGGAGTGGTGTCGAGGTTGAGGCCAGCTGGCAGTGGCATTGGCGGTAGTGTTACGGTAGGCTTGGAGAGTGCATGAGGGGTTTGCTGCGTTTAAGCTTACGGACATTGAGATGCCCAGGGCCTGCCTCAAAGGATGTGGGATCCGGGGCTTCCCAGCGGCATTCTCCCCCCAAATCCGCAGGTTCGGAGGCAGTGGGGGTGGGGGGTGGCTCAGCCATGAGGAAACCGAGAAGCAGATGCCTGCCACCCCTCCTGCCTCCCAGAGGACACAGATGTGAAATTAACCCAGAGTAGACTAGTGTTCCCTAGTAATTTGATGATACTGAGTTTTAGATTTTGTTCCTTGAAGTGTTTTTAGTAGCTTTTTTTTTTGACAGGCAGAGTGGTGGATAATGAGAGAGAGAGATAGAAAGGTCTTCCTTTTCCGTTGGTTCACCCTCCAATGTCCACTGTGGCTGGCGCATTGCGGCCAGTGCACTGCGCTCATCTGAAACCAGGAGCCAGGTGCTTCTCCTGGTCTCCCATGTGAGTGCAGGGCCCAAGGACCTGGGCCATCCTCCACTGCACTCCTGGGCCACAGCAGAGAGCTGGATTGGAAGAGGGGCAACCGGGACAGAATCTGGTGCACCAACCGGGACTAGAAACCGGTGTGCTGCACCGCAGGTGGAGGATTAGCCTATTGAGGCACAGTGCCAGCCATTTAGTTGCTTTTTTTATAGATGTAAGGTATGGGTCTTCTTTCAGAGTTCTGCATGACTGTGCAGTTTTCAGGACCATTTTTTGAAGAAACTGTCCCTTGCACCTGGGATTGATCTTCAGCTCCTTCTTCAAAGATAGATTAGTTGTTGATGTGTGGGTTATTTCAGGTGATTCTTTTCTGTTCCTTTGTTCTATATGTCAGTTTTTTGCCTGTAGCAAGCTGTTTTGATTGTAACTGTCCTGTGCTGTGTTTCGCAATTTGTTATTGTGATGCTTCGAGTTTTGTCAATGTTGTATAAGGTTGCTTTCTCTATTCAGATGTTCTGTGCTTTCATAAGAATTTTAGCATTGTTTTCTCTCCATCTGGGCAAAATGCTATTAGACCTTTGCTTGGGATCCCATTGTGTCTGTAAATTGCTTATGGTAGTGTGGATATTTGCATTATGTTGATTTTGCGAATGAGTCAGCATGGAAGATTTTTCCATTTTTGTGTGTCTTCTTCCATTTCTTTAATATTTTGTAACTTTTTTGCAGACATTTTCATGGATATGAAACTGGACACCAGTTGACGCTGCAGTTCAGCTGCTGGGTAATCTTCCATTTCTGGAACCTCCTTGGCTTCTTGGTAAAACCCAGCTGTGCCTTCACCCTGGACAGGAGCAACTGGTTAGTACATGTGGCTGCGCCCTGTTGATGGCAACCCTTGGGCCCAAAGGGGAATGGAGGGAAGGGAAGGGAACCCTGTTCCCTGCAGTTGGGCTGGCCAGGCTGAGAACAAGTTGGACTTCCAACCTTTGGGATGGAGGGCCAACTCGGGGAGCCCGATATACATGTGGAGACAGAATGTGGGGGCCTAGCATTCCTAGAATTGAGTGGGGGCCACAGAGACAGAAGTGAATAAGATGTTGGTGAATGAGTTCCCTGGTTCTTTGTAGTTTATTAAGGCCCATAGAACATGCTAAGCAGGGAAGACTGGGTCTCCAGGCAGTGGGAGGGAGACCTGGAAGGAAAACTTCATGTGTTGACTCAGAGTACAAAACATAAGATGTCTCGTTTTCGGAGACCTGGTAATAGTTTTTGGGTTTTAGAATTTCAAGCTAAGGATAATTGGATTGCAAGTACTTCATGCAGCGGCAGTAGAGAGTTAGATGCTATGGAAGAACCTGGGTCATGCAAGGTTTTGGGAGCTGAAAACAGGTTATTTCTATATGTCACTATCCTATGATAGGTAAAATGGAAGGATTGTGGATAGGAAGGCAGGTGACTTTGAGGAGAGTTGTAATAGGGAGGAGCTGGTAGGTCTACATGTAAGAACCAGTGGAACATCATAGTGTGATATCCGGGACAGGGCCTGGGGAGAAACCTTAGGAAAGGTGAGGGAAAGGATATCAGGAGGCGGGCAGAGGGAACTTCCAGGAGGGACTGGGGAATGGGTGCTGAGTTAATCAGGAAATTTGAGCAAAGTCTACAGAGTACCAAGAGATGGAGAGGATCTTATCTGAAATAAAATAAGGGTTGATAGGGGCTTGGGAACATGGAGACCCTGTCTTTGCCTGGGAATGAAGTGTGTGGCTTGTAGTCAGTTTGTAGAAGTCAGAATTATAGCAGAGGACTTTCTCTTGGTAAACGTGTTTTTCTTGGCTTTCAAAGGAGTGTCTGCTATGTGCCCACATTTGTTCTAATTACTTAAGGTAATGCAGAGAGTATCATGAGGGTTTTTGAAAAAGTTTGTGGAAAGAGGGATTTGTAAGGTGGTTTCACTGTGTGAGAGTGTGTGTGTGTGTGTGTGTGTATGTAGAGTATTATGCTTACGCATTTAACTGATGAAAATGTCTTGTTTTCACTGCCGTGAAGCATACTGCAATAAATATTGTGGTGTACGTATCTCTCTGATACAGTATGTCCATGTGCTTTGGGTTATAGCCAATTGATGGGTTGCTCCATCATATGGCAAGTCTATTTCTGGTTTCTTAAAAATCTCCATACCGTTTTCCACAGCAGCTGCACCAATTTACATTCCCACCACCAGTGTGTAAGTGTTCTTCTTGTCCCACATCTTCCTCATCATTGTGACTCTCTGATCTTTGGGTTTTAGCCAGTATGTACGTGTGAGCTGATATCCCATTGTGATTTGGATTTGCATTTCCCTCATAGGTTATGATGCTGAGCATTTCTTCCTGTATTTGTTGGCCATCTGTATATCTATGGGGAACTTTCTGTTGAGTTCCTTTGGCCATTTCATATCTGGATTGGTTGTGTTTTTTCTTGCTGCTATTTTTTTCTAAGTTGCAGATGTATTCTTGATATTAATCCTTTGTCAGATAGGTAGCTGACAGATATCTTTTGCTCATTCTGTTGTATGTCTCTTCTATCTGTGATGACTTCCTTTGCTGTGCAAAGCTTTTAATTTCATTTAATCCCATTTGTTTAGTTTTGATTTTGCTGCTGGGCTTTGAGGGTCTTTTCCAAGGGTCATCGCCTATTCCAGTGTCTTGGAGCTTTTCTTTGTATTACCTTCAAAAAGCTTCGTAGTCTCAGGTTATAGATTTAGGTCTCTGATCTGTTTTGAGTTGATTTTCCTATTTTATGGGAATTATGAATCTAATTTCAATGTTCTACACAAATACATCCATTTTTGCCAACGGCATTTGTTGAAGAGTTTTTCCTTACTCCGATGGATAGGTCTGAATCCTAAAAATCTGGTGTTGTACATATTTGGATTAATATTGGAGCTCGCCTTCTTTTCTTCCACTGGTCTGTGTGTCACTTTTTATGCAAGTGCTTTGATATTTTGTTTAGGGTAGATTTGTAGAATACTTTGAATCAGGTGTTGTGAGGCATCTAGGCTAATTTTGTTTTGTCTTTTTTCTCAGGAACACCTTATCTATTATGGATCTTGTGTGATTTTTATGAATTTTCGGTTTGTTATATGTAATTCTATAAAGAATGTCATTGGTGTTTGGATACAAATTTAATTGAATATTTAGGTAGCTTTAGGTGGGGTAGAGATTTTTATTATACTGATTCTTCAAATCCACCAAAAGGGATATCTTTCCATTTTTTGTGTCCTTGGTGAGTTCTTTCATCAGTATGGTGATTTTCATGATAGAGCTCTTTGGCTTCTTTGCTTACATTAATCTTTTTTTTTTGGCAGGCAGAGTGGACAGTAAGAGAGAGAGAGAGACAGAGAGAAAGGTCTTCCTTTTGCCGTTGGTTCACCCTCCAATGGCTGCTGCGGCCAGAGCACTGTGGCCGGTGCACATTGCTGATCCGATGGCAGGAGCCAGGTGCTTCTCCTGGTCTCCCATAGGGTGCAGGGCCCAAGCACTTGGGCCATCTTCCACTGCACTCCCTGGCCACAGCAGAGAGCTGGCCTGGAAGAGGGGCAACCGGGACTAGAACCCAGTGTGCCAGCACTGCAAGGCAGAGGATTAGCCTAGTGAGCTGTGGCGCTAGTGACATTTAGTCTTAAACATTTTATTTCTGTCATTATTATCTTTGGGATTTTTTTGATTGCTGTGTCAGTGAGTTCCTCATTAATGTATAAACACTGCTGCTTACACAGTATGCTTATTTGTAACCTGTGACTTCACTTAATTGTTTCACCAGTTAGCAGCGTTTTTGGTGGATTGTTTTAGTTTTTTCTGGTACCATATCTTGTCACCTGAAAGCATTTAGAATTTCAATTTGTCTTTTATAATCTAGGTGCTGTTTATTTCTTTCTTTATTCTCCTTTCAGTTGTGAAAATTTATAGTACTGCATTCTGTCAGAGTGGTAAAAAGGGACATCCTTGTGTTACATGTTTGACAAAAATGTTTTCACTTTTTGCCCATCCAGCATACCATTGGCTTTGAATTGTAATACATAGCCTTTACGATTTTGATGCCTAATCCTTTTTTTTTTGACAGAGTGGACAGTGAGAGAGATAGAGACAGAGACAGAGATAAAGGTCTTCCTTTTGCCGTTGGTTCACCCTCCAATGGCCGCCGCGGCTGGCGCCCTGTGGCAGGCACACCGTGCTGATCCGATGGCAGGAGCCAGGTACTTATCCTGGTCTCACATGGGGTGCAGGGCCCAAGCACTGTGCCATCCTCCACTGCACTCCCTGGCCACAGCAGAGAGCTGGCCTGGAAGAGGGGCAGCCGGGACAGAATCCGGCGCCCCGACCAGGACTAGTACCCAGTGTGCTGGCGCCTCAAGGCAGAGGATTAGCCTAGTGAGCTGTGGCGCCAGCCCGCCTATTCCTTTTATACCTACTTTGTGGAGGTTTTTTTTTTTAATAATGAATGGGATTGAATCTTTTCAGGTTGTTTCTCTGTATCTAATGAGATGATAATGTGCTTTTTTTAAAAAAAATATTTATTGCATTTTTTGCGAGAATTACAGAGAGAAAAACATAGTGAGAACAGGTGAGCGAGAGAGAGAGAAGATGAGAGTGAGAGAGAGAAAGAGGTGTTATAGGCTGCAGCAGTATGGTAGGCTTGAAGAGTGCAGGAGATATTTACTGCATTTAACTTATGGGACAGAGATGCCCAGGGCATCTACCCAGTGACATTCTCCCCCCAAATCTGCAGGCTTGGAGGCCGTGGGGGTGGGCAGCAGATCTATTGGGAGGAAGCCAAGAAGTGGATGTCTGCCTCCCCTGCTCCCTCACACAGGGCACGGATGTGAAACTAACCCAGAGTGGACGGTGAAGCGCAACTGCCGGGTGTTCTTCCAGTTCCAGAGACTGCATGGTGTCCTGCTCAATGCCAGCTGGACCTTCTTCCTGGAGAAGAGCAACTGGTGAGCAGATGTGGCCCCCTCAGTTGTGTCCATGTCCTGGGTGCCCAAGGGGAAGGGAAGGGACAGCGCGTTCCCTGGGATTGGGGGCCCAGGCAAATAGTGATGTGGACTTCCGCCCTGTGGCAGGGAGGGTCATGTGGGTAGTCCCACAGACATGGGGAGAAATGTAGGGGCCTGGTGGGCTTCAGTAGAGTATGAGAGCATGGAAACAGGGTGGGTATTATGTTGGAGAATGAGTTCCCCGGGGCTCTGCAGAGCATTAGGGGCCAAAGAACATGTTAATAGGGGAATACTTGGGTATCCAGGAAATGGGAGGGAGACCTGGAGGACAGTGTGTGCTGTTGAGTCAGAGTACAAAACCCAGGAAGTCTGGTTTGGAGAGACGTGTTAATAAAAGTTTGGGTTTTAGATTTCGGGGCTAAGAATGATGGGATTGGAAGTAAATTGTGTGGTGGGAGTGGAGGGTTAGATGTCATGGAAGAACCTATGGCATGCAAGGTGTTGGGTGTAGAAATCAGGTAATTTCTTTATATTGCCACTCTGTGATATAGACAGGGAAATGGAAGGAGTGTATGGAGGAGGTCAGGTGACTTTCAGTAGAGTTGTAATAGGGAGGAGCTTGTAGGTCTACTAGTAGAACTGGTGGAGTCTCCAAGTGTTAGACCTGGGACAGGGCCTGGGCAATAACCTTAGGAAAAGTGAGGGTAAGAAAATGGTGAGGGGTATAGTGTGGAACAACAGGGACAGAATCTGGCGCCCTGACTGGGACTAGAACCCGGAGTGCTAGTGCTGCAGGTGGAGGATTAGCCTATTGAGCAGCGGCGCTGGCCTAGATATTAATCTTTTATCAGTTTCATAGTTAGCAAATCGTTTCTCCTGTACTTTTGGTTGCCTCTTTACTTTACTGAGTGTTCCTTTTGTAGTGCAGAAGCTTCTCAGCTTGATGGAATCACATTTGTTTGTTTCAGCTTTTATTGTGCTACTGGCATTTTTTTCCGAGAAATCTTTCCCTAAGCCAGTGTAATTCAGTATTCCCCAATGTTCTCTAATAATATGATGATATTGAGTTTTAGATTTTGTTCCTTGACGTGTTTTAGTTGCTTTATGTATAAGGTGTAAAGTATGGGTCTTCTTTCATAGAAGTGCATGTGGAGGTCCAGTTTTCTCAGGACCTTGTTTTGAAGAAACGGTCCTTTGAACCTGGGATTGATCTTTAGCTCCTTCTTGAAAGACAGATTAGTTGTAGATGTGTGCATTATTTCAGGTGTTTCTTTTCTGTTCCTTTGTTCTATATGTCATTTTTTTTGCCTCTAGCAAACTGTTTTGATTGTAACTGTCCTGTGCTGTTTCTGCAATGTGTTATTGCAATGCTATGAGTTTTTTATGTTGTATAAGGTTGCTTTCTCTATTCAGATGTTCTGTGTTTTCATATGAATTTTAGCATTGCTTTCTCTCCATCTGGGCAAAATGCTATTTGACCTTTGCTGGGGATCCCATTGTGTCTGTAATTTGCTTATGGTAGAATGGATATTTGCATTTTGTTGATTTTGCCAATGAGTCAACATGGAAGATTTTTCCGTTTTTGTGTGTCTTCTTCCATTTCTTAAGGTTTTGTAACTTTATTTGTAGACATTTTCATGGATATGAAACTGGACACCAGTTGACGCTGCAGTTCAGCTGCTGGGTAATCTTCCATTTCTGGGGACTGCTCTGCTTCCTGGTAAAACCCAGCTGGGCCTTCATCCTGGACAGGAGTAACTGGTTAGTAGATGTGGTTGTGTCCTGTTGATGGCAGCCCTTGGGCCCAAGGAGGAGAGAAGGGAAGGGAAGGGAACCGTGTGCCCTGGGGTTGGGCATCCAGGCTGAGAGCAAGGTGGACTTCCAACCTTTGGGATGCAGGGTCAAGTGGTGGGAGCCCTATACATGTGGAGACAGAAATGTGGGGACCTAGCATTCCTAGAATAGAGGAACCACAGAGACAGAGGTGAATAAGATATTGGCGAATGATTTCTCTGGGGCTTTGCCAAGAATTGTGGGGCAAAGAACATGCTAAGAAGGGAAGAATGGTTGTCCAGGCAGTGGGAGGGGAATCTGGGAGGAAAACTGTCAAATGTTTAATCAGAGTAAAAACATAAGAGTCGGGTTTGGAGAGATGTGGTAATAGTTGTTTGGGTTTTAGATTTTCAGGCTAAGGACGATGAGATTGCAAGTACTTCATGTGGCAGGAGTGGAGGGTTAAATGCATGGAAGAACCTGGGTCATGCAAGGTTTTGGGAGCTGAAAGCAGTGTGTGTCTGTTTGTCACCATCCTATGATAGATAAGCAAAATGGAAGGATTGTGAGGAGGAAGGCAGGCGACTTTGAGGAGAGTTGTAATAGGGAGGAGCTGTAATAGGTCTGCTTGTAAGAACTAGTGGAGCATCAGAGTGTGAGATCTGGGACAGGCCGTGTGGAGAAACCTTAGTTAAACTGAGGGATAGGATATCAGGAAGTGGGCAGAGGGAAGTTTCAGGAGGGATTGTGGAATGGGAGCTGAGTTAATCAGGAAATTTGACCAAAGTGTGCAGACTACCAAGAGATGGATAAGAGGTTATTTGAAAGAAAAAGGGTTGATAAGTGGCTTGGGAACATGGAGATCCTGATTTAGCCTATGAATGAAGTTTGTGGCTTGTAGAAGTCAGAATATGGGCAGAGGAGTTTCTCTTGGTAAATATATTTTTCTTGGCTTTCAAAGGAGTGTCTGCTATGTGCCCACATTTGTTCTAGTTATTTAAGGTACTGCAGAGAGTATCATGAGGGTCCATGAAAAAGTCTGTGGAAAGAGGGATTTGTAAGTTTGTTTCATTGTGTGTGTGTGTGTGTTTGTGTATATATAGAGAGAATTATTCTTATCCATTCATCTGATGATGTTTGAAGTCTTTAACATTTTCTTGTTGTCGCTGCTGTGAGCCATACTGCAAGAAATATTGTGGTGGACGTATCTCCCTGATAACAATACGTTCATGTATTTTGGGTTCTAGCCAGTAGAGGGCTTGCTGCATATCATATCACAAGTTTGTTTCTGGTTTCTTAACAAATCTCCATACTGTTTTCCACAGTGACTGCACTAATTTACATTCCCACCACCAGTGTGTAATTGTTCCCCTTTTCCCACGTCCTCCTCCTCATTGAGACTCTCTGTCCTTTGGGTTTTAGCCAATATGTACATGTGAGCTGATATCTCATTGTGGTTTGGATTTGCGTTTCCCTGATAGCTTGTGATGTTGAGCATTTTTTCCTATATTTATTGGTTATCTGTATATCTATGGGGAACTGTCTGTTGAGTTCCTTTGGCCATTTCATAATTGGATTGGTTGGTTGTTGTTTTTTTTTTTTTGCTGTTGTTTTTTTAAAGTTGCAGATGCATTCTTGATATTAATCCTTTGTCAGATAGGTAGCTGACAGATATCTTTTTCTCATCCTGTTGGATATCTCTTCAGTCTATGATGATTTCCTTTGCTGTGCAAAGATTTTAATTTCATTTAATCCCGTTTATTTAGTTTTGAATCCAGCACCCCAACTGGTACTAGAACCCGGGATGCTGGTGCCACAGGCAGAGTATTAACCAAGTGAGCTGCGGTGCCGGCCTTGTTTCGTTTTTTGCCCAGTAACACCTTAGCTATTCTGCATCTTCTGTGATTTTGTATGAATTTTAGGTTGTTTTATGTAATTCTGTAAAGAACGTCATTGATGTTTTGATATAATTTTGGTTGAATCTTTAGGTAGTGTTAGGTAAGGTAGAAATTTTAATTAGGCTGATTCTTCAAATCCACCACAGGGATATCTTTCCATTTTTTGAGTCGTTGGTGATTTCTTATATCAGTGTATGGTGATTTTCATGATAGAGCTCTTTGGCTTCTTTGGTTAAATTTAGTCTTAAACATTTGATTTCTGTGCTTATTGTCCTTGGGATTATTGTTGATTGCTCTGTCAGTGAGTTCATCATTAATGTATAAGCACTGCTGCTTACACACTATGTTTATTTGTAACCAGTGACTTCACTGAATTGTTTCACCAGGTCTAGCAGTGTTTTTGGTGGATTGTTTTAGTTTTTTTCTGGTACCATATCATGTCACCTGAAAGCATTTAGAATTTCACTTTTTCTCTTAAAATATGGTGCAGTTTTTTTCTTTCTTCTTTCTTTCTCTTTGAAAATTTACAGTACTGCATTCAGAGTGGAAAAAGGGGCCATCCTTGTGTTACATGTTTGACAAAAATGCTTTCACTTTTTGCCCATCCAGCATGGCATTGGCTGTTGATTTGTCATACATAGCCTTTATGATTTTGATGCCTATTCCTTCTATACCCACTCTGTGTTTTTTTTTTTATCATGAATGCGATTGAATCTCTTCTGATTATTTCTCTGCATGTAATGAGATGATAATGTGGTTTTTTAAAAAAAGTTTTCATGCATTCATTTGCAAGAAAAACAGAAAAACAGCAAGAGCACGTGAGAGAGAGAAAGGATGAGAGTGAGAGAGGGGGAAGGTCTTCCATTTGCCAGTACACTGCCCAAAAGACCGTGATGGCCAGACTGAGCCAATATGAAGTCAGGATCCAGGACCACCTTCTGGGTCTCCCATGTGGCTGCAGGGTCCCAAGGAATTTGGACATCCTCCACCGCTTCCCCAGGCATGTTAGGAGGGAGCTGGATTGGAAGTGGTGTTGCCAGAACGCACACTGGCACCCACATGGAAAGACAGCACTGCGTGCCGTGGCTTTAACGCAGTGTAACACAGCACCAGCCCTGCTTGTCTGACTCCGGGCAGCAGCCCTGGCTCCGACCAGGCCAGGGATGCTAGGCAGGCATCCGCCATTCAGTACCCTGACCATGGGCAGTTTGGCAGAGCGCTGCACCAATGGGAGTGGCTGGGTGTCAGCCCGGAGGTCTAGAGAGCTGCATACTGCCCCGGAGCTTCTGGTGCACTGGATGGCGATCCCCAATGTCCCTGGAGCACTGCTGATCATGGTGACCACAGGGCGGCCATGCCAGGCTGTGGCTACTAAGGTCGTTGTCCCTGGTTCATCAAGGCAGCGCGGCTTCTTCCGCTTACGCTGTGTATCCTGGGAGGAAGGGGCGGGTGTTAGTTGGATGGCGCTTGCGCAGTAGGCCTCAGGGAAAAGTAGGCGACGTCTGCTGCAGTGGCGTCATTGTCGACTGGTGGTGTTATTGGCAGCAGTGTTATGGTAGGCTTGGAGAGTGCGGGAGGGATTAGCTGCACTTAAATTTACGGTACAGAGATATCCAGAGCATCTTCCCATGGCGTTCTCCCCCAAATCCGCAGGTTCAGAGGCAGCACGGGTGGGCAGCAGCTCAGCCATGAGGAAGCCAAGAAGCGGATGTCTGTCTCCCCTCCTCCCCCGCAGAGGACACAGATGTGAAACTAATGCAGGGTGGACGCTGAAGCTCAGCTGCTGGATAATCTTCCAGTTCCAGAGACTGCATGGCTTCTGCTCAACCCCAGCTGGGCCTTCATCCTGGAGAGGAGCAACTGGTGAGCAGATGTGGCCACCCCAGTGGTGGCTGTGGCCTGGGTGCCCAAGGGAAAGGGAAGGGACAGCCCGTTCCCTGGGGTTGGGCAGCTCAGGCAAGCAGTGATGTGGACTTCCATCTTGTCACAGGGAGGGTCATGTGGGTAGCCCCACAGGCATGGAGAGAAATGTAGGGGCCTGGTGGGCTTCAGTAGAGTTGGAGACCATGGAGACCGGGTTGGATAGGAAGTTGGGGAATGAGTCCCCGGGCTCTGCAGAGAATTAGGGGCCAAAGAAGATGGTAAGAGGGGAAGACTTGGGTATCTAGGAAATGGGAGGGAGACCTGGAGGAAAAGTGTGTGCTGTTGAGTCAGAATACAAAACCCAAGAGGTCTGGTTTGGAGATGTGTTAATAAAAGTTTGGGTTTGAGATTTTGGGGCTAAGTATGACAGCATTGGAAGTATTTTGTGTGGTGGGAGTGGAGGGTTAGATGTCATGGAAGAACCTGGGGCATGCAAGGTGTTGGGAGCTGCAATCAGGTAATTTCTGTCTATCACTATCCTGTGATATAGATAGGGAAATGGAAGGATTTAATGGAGGGGTCAGGTGACCTCAGTAGAGTTGTAATAGGGAGGAGCTGGTAGGTCTACTAGAAGAACTGGTGGAGTCTCCAAGTGTTAGACCTGGGACAGGGCCTGGGCAACAACCTTGGGAAAATGAGGGTAAAGAAACGGTGATGGGTGTGGTGTGGTCTTTCTTAGGGACTGTGGTATGGGTGCACGGTTAATTAGGAAACTTCTACAAAGGTCTTGGAATACCAGGGATGGAGAGAGGCTTATGTGGGAGAAAACTGGATAGGTGTTGTGCTTAGGAACACAAGAACCTGATGAAGCCTGGAATGTAATTTGTGGCTTGAGGTCAGCTTACAGAAGTCGTCCAGCTGGACTTGACCCAGCACCCATATGGGATGCCGACACTGCAGGAGGCACCTTTACTCAGAATGCCACAGCTCTAGTCCCTAGTCCATTTCTGATCCTGCTCGATGCTAGTGCATCAAAGCAGCAAAGGACAACCCAAGTGCTTGTGACTTTGCACCCATGTGGGACACCTGGAAAAGGCTCTTGGTTCCTGTCTTCATCTTGGTCCAGTGCTGGCTGTTTTGGCCATTTGAGAAGTCAAGCAACAGATGGAAGATCTCTTCCTCTTTCTCTCTCTCTGTATGTAACAGTGTTTTTGTGGTAAACAAAATAAATCTTCTAACAATAAGGAAAAAAAACAGAAACCCTAGTTTAGTGGGAATATAAGCAACAAATATAATTGGTTGAATGGAAAAATAACCATTTATTCAATACACTCTAAATTTAAAGTAATCACAGATTGTCACAACTATACTAAAGTAACATTCTTGTTTCTTTTTCTTTTACTTTTTTGGACAGGCAGACTGGACAGTGAGAGAGAGAGAGAGAGAAAGGTCTTCTTTTACCATTGTTTCACCCTCCAGTGGCCACTGTGGAGCAGCGGGAGTACAACAAACAGCAACTGGGACTAGAACCCGGTGTGCCGGCGCTGCATGCAGAGGATTAGCCTATGGCGCTGCAGCGCCGCCCTCTTTTTCATTTTTTAAAGATTTATTTATTTGAAAGATAGAATTTCTGAAAAAAGTAAAGATATATATATATATATATATATAGAGAGAGAGAGAGAGAGAGAGAGAGAGAGATCTTCCCTCTGCTGGTTCATCCCCAAATGGCCACAATGGCTTGAAGTTAGCCGATCCAAAGTTATGAACGAGGAGCTTATCCCAGTCTCCCACGTAGGTGCAGGGTCCTAGGACTTGGGCCATCTTCTACCGCTTTCCCAGTCCATAGCAGAGAGCTAGATCAGAAGAGCAGCAGCGTGAACTAGAACCTGTGCCCATGTGGGGTGCCCACCTTTCAAGCCTGGATTTTCACACACTGCCACACAGCACCTGCCCCTTCAAGTATTTTTAAAATGAATGAAAAGAGAACATATTTCATGCATTCTTTAGGTACAGTTCCAAGAATAAACCCAGACCTTCCTCTCTTCCCCTTTCCCCTCCCTTCATGGCCTCTTCTTTTCATCATTTTTTCAAAATATGATTTTAATCCATGTTATATTCAGGGTAACCTTACTATTCATTGGGTAAAAGGTAGAAAGAATAAAGTTCCACCGGAGCAGTATAATTTTTTTTATTTAAAAATTATTTTCTTGAGAGGCACTGTTACAGAGAGAGGTAGACATAGAGTTAGAGGTCTTCCATCCATATGGGTTCAATGCACGAATGGCCACAGTGTCTGCAGGTGGGCCATTCCATAGCGAGGAACCAAGAGCTTCTTCCATCTTTCCCAGTAGGTTGCAGGGGCCCAAGCCCCTGGGCCATTTCCACTGCTTTCTCAGGCCATCAGCAGGGAAGTGGATTGGAAGTGGAGCAGCTGGACTTGAACTGGTGTCCATATCGGATGCCGGCACCACAGTGGATGCTTAACATACTATGCCACCATTCCGGCCCCAGTACTCTGTTCTTAACAATTGGTTTGTCCAGGTTATCAAACAGTGTTTTCTAGGAGTATATTTTTAGCAGTAGTGCTACACATTGGCATTTACTTTTTTTTGCTTTTGTGTTTTGATTTTTCAACAAACTTAACTTACATGTGGTATTTTTCTTTTTCTGGCTTATTTCATTTTTCTTTTTTCTTTAAAAATTTTGACAGGTAGAGTTATAGACAATGAGAGTGAGAGACAGAGAGAAAGGTGTTCCTTCTGTTGGTTCATTCCCCAAATGGTGCTATGGCCGGCGTTGCACCAGCCCTCTGGCTTATTTCTCTAACGTGAAGTCCTCCAGTTACTCCATGTTGATGCACTTGAAAAAATTTCATTATTTTTAAGTCCTGAATAACATTTCATTGTAGATCTGTACCATGTCTTCTTATTCTCCTGATGACAGAAATCTTTGTTTAATCTTTATAAATAAGTTCTTGTTTATTCCTTGTGATTGCTGTGAACCATATTGCGATCAGCATGGTGGTGGAGCTATCTCTTTGATACAATAATGTTCATTTCTTTTGGGTGTATACCCAGTAGTGGGATTGCTGAAGCATATGGCAGGTTTGTTTCTGTTTTTTTAAAGATCTGTTTATTAGAGAGGCAGAGTTACAGACAGAGAGAGGGAGTGGCAGATAGAAAGGTCCTTCGTCAGCTGGTTCACACCTGAAATGGCTGCAGTGGCCCAAACTGCATCAGGCCAAACCTGGGAGCCAGGAGTCCCTGCTTCCTGCACCCACGGTTCTGCATGGGTATGCAGAGGTCCGAGCTCTTGGACCATCCTCCACTCCTTTGCGCAGGACATCAGCAGGGAGCTGAAGTGGAAGCGGGGCAGTTGAGACTTGAACCGATGAACATATGGGGTGCTGGCGCTGTAGGTGAAGGCTTAGCCTGCTATCCACAGTGCCAGCCCCTCCTTTCCTTTTCTGTAGTGTCTTCTTCCAGTGTAAATTGAAATAGTAAAGCTTTATATTTATACGTGCCATCAACACTTAGGCAAAGCAAAGTATGGGCTAGGGGATAAAGTCAACATTTTTTGAAAATTTGAATTTTTTGAAAATTTTTATTTATTTGAGAGGATGGGAATTAGAGAAAGAATTTCTCATCCACTGATTGAATTCTGAGATGCCTGAAATAGCCAAGGCTGCACTGGGGCCAAGTATGGAGCTGAGAACTCAATCCCAGTCTCCCACGTAGGTCTCAGGAGCCCAGTTACTCGGAACCATCACCCCTGCCTCCCAGGATTTGCACTACCTGGAAACTGGAATCAGTCAAAGCAGAAGCCAGGAAGGAAACCAAGGCACTCCATTATGGGCATGGGCTTCCTAACCAGTGTGTTAGCTGTGAGGCCAAATACCACAATTGCCCCCAATGTTTTATAATATAGGATATAAAGGACATATTTTAGTAAAGTGCAGAACAAAAGACTAATAATAAGCTTCTGGCTGCTATGTCTGATGATAAAGCAAGGTCACAAACAGAAGTTGGCACTGATGGGGGCTGGTGTTGTGCCACTGGGTAACACTGGCATTGCTATCAGAGTGCTGTTTCAGACAGTCCCAGATGCTCTGCCTCTCATTGAATTCCCTGCTAATGCAGCTAGGAAAGAGCAGAGAATGGATCAAGGACCAGGACGCCTGTCACTCAGATGGAGCTCCAGGGTCCTGTCTTCAGCCTGGCCAGTCTGGCTATAAAGGGAGCGAAACAGCAGATGGAAGATCCATCTCTCTCTCTCTCACTCTCACTCTTCTTCTCTCCCTGCCTACCAGAAAGATAATTTTTATCTCTAAACTGCAAATTACCTGGCCGGCGCCACGGCTCAATAGGCTAATCCTCCACCTAGCGGCGCCGGCACACCGGGTTCTAGTCCCGGTCGGGGCGCCGGATTCTGTCCCGGTTGCCCCTCTTCCAGGCCAGCCCTCTGCTGTGGCCAGGGAGTGCAGTGGAGGATGGCCCAGGTGCTTGGGCCCTGCACCCCATGGGAGACCAGGAAAAGCACCTGGCTCCTGGCTCCTGCCATCGGATCAGCGCGGTGCGCTGGCCGCAGCGCGCCAGCCGCGGCGGCCATTGGAGGGTGAACCAACGGCAAAGGAAGACCTTTCTCTCTGTCTCTCTCTCTCTCACTGTCCACTCTGCCTGTCAAAAATAAAAATAAAAATAAAAATAAAAATAAAAAAATAAACTGCAAATTACCTGATTGTTTTCCCCCAGAAACCTTTTATTTAAGGAATATAAACTTTATACATTCCATAATTGCAACTTTAGGAACTTGGTGATTCTTCCCATGGTACCCAGGATCCCACCAACATTCTCACACCTCTTCCTCCTTCCTCTACTATTCTCATACTAATTTTTTGCTAAGATAACTTTATTTGAATATTTATTTTTTAATTAGTATGAAATTATTCACATTTTATTTTTCCCTTTCTCTTGCTTGTTTCTTTTCTTCCCTCTACAGAGCTCAGAAAATATTAGTAAATATGTTTAGATATGTGAATAACCATTTTTGCATTTTCTTTTTTGAAAGGATTTTTTAAAGATTTATGACATATTAAATTTTACTGATAACTGATTGATAACACTATACCAGGAGATATCAGAGTTCTTGGAATTTGACATTTTCTGGAGCATTAAGAATTCTACATATGTCCATACAAATATAGCATAAGGTTAATCATCACTTTTATTTTAAGGTGCTTTCCATTCATTTTAGCATATCAAGTTAACTGTATTAGTTTAATATTTTTTATAAAGTGAGAAAACTGTTTCTTTTTGAGATTCTTCCAAGGACCCTGTGGAAAATCCTAAAGTTAGTTTGAGGTCAAGAAGACTTCATTTATGGACCAGCGTTGTGGTGCAGTGAATGAAATCTCAGTCTAAAAAGCTAGCATTTCATCTGGTCATTGGTTTACATCCTGGCTGCTCCACATCCGATCCCACTTGCTGCTTATGCACCTGGGAAAGCAGCAGAAGGTGGTGCAAGCAATCAGGCCCCTTCAGCAGACAGGGAGGCCTGCATGGGGTTCCAACCCCTGACCCCGGCCTTGTTCATTACCAGCTTCTGTGGTCATTTGGGGAGTGACCCAGCCGATGGAAGATGCCCCCCCCAACTCTGTGTCACTTCCATTGATTTCTTTTTCTTGCCTCATGGCTCTGGCAAAAACTTCCAGGGCTATGTTTAATAGCAATGATGAGAGTGTGCCTCCCTATCTGGTACCGGATCACAGAGGGAAAGCTTCCAACTTTTCCCCATTTAATACAGTGCTGGCGGTGGGTTTGTCATAAATTACCTTGATTGTGTTAATGAATGTTCCTTCTCTACGCAGTTTGCTTAGAATTTTATCATTGAAGAGTGTTGTGTTTTATCAAATGCTTTCTCTGCATCTATTGAGATAATCATATGGTTTTGTTCAGCAGTTTGTTAAAGGAGTGTATCACATTGATTGATTTGCAAATGTTGACTCATCCCTGCATACCATGGATAAATCCCACTTGGTCTGAATGCATGATCTTTCTGATGTGTTGTTGGATTCGGTTGGCTAGAATTTTATTTAGGATTTTGCGTCTATGTTCATCAGGAAAGTTGGTCTGTAATTCTCTTTCTCTGTTGCATCCTTCTTAGATTTAGGAATTCAGGTGATGCTGGCTTCCTAGAAAGAATTTGGGAGGATTCTCTCTCTTTCAGTTGTTTTGAGTAACTTTAGAAGAACCTGAGTTTGTTCTCTTAAATGTCTGGTAGAATTCAGCAATGAAGCCCTCTGGTCCTGTGTTCTTTGTTAGGAGGGCCTTTATTACTGATTCAATATCCATCTTTGTTATGGGTCTGTTTATGTTTTCTGTGTCTTCATGGTTCAATTTAGGTAGGTGGTATATATGTCCAGGAATCTACCCATTTCTTCTGTGTTTCCTAATTTGTTGGCATACAGCTCTGTGTAGTAATTTCTGATGATTCTATTTTATTTCTGTGATATCTATTGTTGTATTTACTTTTTCTTGTCTAATTGTATTGATTTGGGTCTTCTCTCTCCTCCTTTTAGTTGGACCAGTGGTGTGACAATTTTGTTTATTTTTTCAAAAAAACAATTCTTCGTTCTGCTGATCTTTTGTATTGTTTTTCATTTGGGTTCAATTTTGTTGATTGCTTCTCTGATTTCAATTATTTCTTTTTCCCTGCTAGTTTTGGGTTTGGTTTGCCATTGTTTTTCTACATCCTTGAGATCCATCGATAGCTCATTTATTTGGTGTTTTTCCAATTTCCTGATGTAGGCCGTTATTGCTATAAACTTTCTTCTTAATACTAATTTTGCTGTATCCCATAAGATTTGACATATAGTGTTTTTGTCTTCACTTGTTTCCAGAAAAGTTTTTATTTGATTTGATTTCTACTATGACCAATCTTTCATTCAGGAGCATATTGTTCATTCTCCTTTTGTTTGCATATGCTCTAGAGATTCCTGAGTTGCTGATTTCCAGCTTCATTCATTGTGGCCTGAAAAGATGCATGATATGATTTCAATTTTTTTTAATTTACTGAGACTTGTTTTATGGCCAAGTATGTGTTCAATCCTAGATGAAGTTCAATGTACTGTTGAGAAGAGTAGGATGAAAAGTTCTCTAGATATATGTTAGATCCACTTGGTCTGTAGTGTCGATTAAATCTAAGGTTTCCTTGTTGATTATCTGTCTGGTTGATCTGTCCATTACTGAAAGTGGGGTGTTGAAGTCCCTCATTACTATTGTATTGGAGGCTAAGTCTCCTTTTAAATCTCTTAACATAACATTTTAAATAGCCATATACCCTGTAATTAGGTGCATACATGTTTATAATAGTTATATCTTTCTGTTGAATTGATCCCTTAATCATTATGTAGTGCCCTTCTTTGTTTATTTTAATAGTTATTGTGTTAAACTCTGTTTTTTTCTGATATTATGATGACTACACCAGCTTTTTTTTTTTTTTGGCATGGACTATTTTGTTGGCATGGAATATCTTTTTCCATCCTTTCACTTTCAGTCTACATTTTCTTTGTTGGTGAGATGTGTTTCTTGTAGGCAGCAAATAGATGTGGTTTTTTTTATTTGACAGATATAGTTAGAGAGAGAGACAGAGAGAAAGGTCTTTCTTCCGTTGGTTCACCCCCTAATTGACGCTATGGCCAGAGCTATGCTGATCCGAAGCCAGGAGCCAATTGCTTCTTCCTGGTCTCCCACACGAGCGCAGGTGCCCAAGCACTTTGGCCATCCTCCACTGCCTTCCCAGGCCACAGTAGAGAGCTGGACTGGAAGAAGAGCAACCGGGATTAAAACCCGGCACCCATATGGGATGCCAGTGCCGCAGGCAGAGGATTAATCAAGTGAGCCATGGCTTCGGCCCTGGGTTTTGTTTTTTAATCCATTCAGCCAGTCTGTGTCTTTTCACTGGGGAGTTTAGCCCATTTACATGCAAGGTGAGTATTGATAAGTGATGACTTTGCCCTGCCATTTTTCCAAAAATATTCCTTTTTTTTTTTTACTTTGTGTTTCCTTTGAACTTTTACTGGGAGCTTTGCTTCCTTTACTTTCTTCATAGTGATGGCCATGTTTCTGTGTGTGTGTGTGCAACACACCCTTAAGCATCCTTTGTAGGGCAGCATGGGTGGTGATAAACTCTTACAATTTCTGTTTGTCATAGAAGGTCTTTATTTCACCTTCATTGATAAATGAGAGCTTTGTAAGGTATAATATTCTGGTATGACAGTTTTTTCTCTTGAGACTTGGACTGTATCTTACCATTCTCTCCTAGCCTACAAGCTTTCTGATGAGAAGTCCACTGTGAGTCTATAATTTGAGATCCTCTGAAAGTAATCTGGCCCATTTTAGAATCTTCTCTTTATGTTTTCCTGTGCTGAGTTTGATTACAGTGTGTCATGGCAAGGATCTTTCCTGGTCACATCTATTAGGAGTTCTGTGTGCTTCCTGTAGTTGGATGTCCCTTTGGTTTTCCAAACTAGGGACAATTTCTGTGATTTTTTTCACTAAAAAGGCCTTCTTGTCCTTTCTCTTTTTCCATACCTTCAGGAACTCCTAGGACCCGTATATTGGGTCTTTTTATAGTATCCTGTAGATTCCCAACAGGCATTTTTGTTTTCTAATTTCCTCTTTTGAACTGTATAGTTTCTGGTGCTTGGCCTTCTATGCCGACATCTTTCTTCTGCTTCATCAATTCTGTTGTTAAGGGTCTCCACTGCATTTTTATTTGTTCTATTGAATTTTTCATTTCATTGAGATTTCTCTTTATGATTTCCATTTCATGGGAGAAATTTTTTTTCATGTCCTGTATGGATTTCAGTAGTTTGTGCATTTCTTTGATAACTTCTATGGCATCTTATTTTTTTTGACAGGTAGAGTTATAGACAGTGACAGAGAGACAGAAAGAAAGGTCTTCCTTCCATTGGTTCACTCCCCTATTGTCATCTGTGGCAGGCACTTCGCCAAACCGAAACCAGGAGCTGGGTTTTTTCTCCCGGTCTCCCAATCACTTGGGCCAGCCTCCACTGCCCTCCCCGGCCACAGCAGAGAGCTGGACTGGAAGAGGAGCAACCAGGACTGGAAGAGGAGCAACCGGGACTACTACCCGGCGCCCCAACTGGGACTAGAACCCGGGGTGCCAGTGCTGCAGGCAGAGGATTAGCCAAGTGAGCCACGGTGCTGGCCTACTTCTTTGTAATCTTATGATCAATTTTTTGAATTCCATTTCTTCATCTTTCTTCTATCTCATCATCTTCACAATCTAATATTGAAGTGTCATGTTCTTTGTTTTAAGGTTTGATTATTATTTATTTGAAAGCATTACAGAGAGAGAGAGGAGAGGCAGAGAGAGAGAGGTCTTCTATCCGCTGATCACTACCATGTTGTCTGCAATGGCTGGAGCTACGCCGATCTGCAGCCAGGAGCCAGGAGCTTCTTCTGGGGGTCTCCCATGTGGTTGCAGGGGACCAAGGACTTTGACCATATTGCACTGCTTTTGCAGGCCAGAGCAGAGAGCTGGATTGGAAGCAGCACAGCCAGGACTCGAACCAGTGCCCATATGGGACATCGGCACTGCAAATGCAGCTTTTACCCACTATGTCACAGTTCTGGCCCTGAAGTGCCCTGTTCTTTTGGTGACATCATGTTGTCTTCCTATTCTTGTTTCTTGAATTGGTGTATATGTTGTTTGGCATTTGTGGAGATATTTTTTTGGTTTTCTCTTTCTCTTTTATCTTTGGACTATGACTGTGTTGATAAGTGGAAAGTCTACTTTTCAGTGAATATCTAGAGGCTTGCAGTGGGTGTGGCCAGAGAGCTCTGCTCACTTCTCCAGGGATAAGGGCATCCCAAGGTGACACACCCAGCTTTGTTGCGGCAAATATCTCTCTCTCTCTCTCTCTCTCTCTCTCTCTCATCAGAAGGGAATTTATTCCATGCAGCTGAGCTCCTCTACTCACTGGAGACCAGTGCCTGATTGCTAGCCCAAGTTTGTTACATTTATTCGCTCTGTCCCAAGGGTCACACAAGGGATCTGTGCATTCCTCAGTGTAAGATCAGTTTCCCTAACAGTATCTCTAACAGGTAACCAGGGAACCCTGAGCATATGGAGTCTCCCTCTGTAACTGCTCAAAGTCCTAGCCACACTGTGAGTCCTCCCACACACCCTCAGTTTTTTTTCCCTGTCCAAGTACAGAAGCCTCACACAGTCACAAGCTCCCAGCCCGCTGTTAGTTCTCCCCCAGCAGAATCAAGAGTCTCCACTTGGCTGATTGCTGGGTAGAGACACAGGTTGGCGCACCTGTGATGTATATCCAAAGTCACACCCTGGTGTCCATGCCTGTCACATAAGTCCACCCTGTCTTCTCTAATTTTGGTATAGTTCCCTCTGCTGTTTTCTCACTTGACTGTTCCCTGAGATTACCCTCTCCACTTATTTATTTATTGACAGGCAGAGTGGATAGTGAGAGAGAGAGACAGAGAGAAAGGTCTTCCTTTTGCCATTGGTTCACCCTCTAATGGCCGCCGCAGCCAGCGCACTGTGGCCAGCGCACCGTGCTGATCCGAAGCCAGGAATCAGGTGCTTCTCCTGGTCTCCCCTGCACCGGTGCAGGGCCCAAGCACTTGGGCCATCCTCCACTGCACTCCCTGGCCACAGCAGAGAGCTGGCCTGGAAGAGGGGCAACCGGGACAGAATCTGGAGCCCTGACCAGGACTAGAGCCCGGAGTGCCAGCACCACTAGGTGGAGGATTAGCCTATGGAGCTGCAGTGCCGGCCCCTCTCCACATTTTCTAAACTGTCATCTCCTGGGCTAGAGCAGTAAGCTCCCACCCTACTCCACCATACTGGAACCGCCTATGAGTTCTGTTAGTCTCTGAGTGGAGTCTTTTGGATCCTCTATATACATAATCATGGCATCTGCAAATAGGGCTAGAACCCGGTGTGCTAGCGCCGCATGGTGGAGGATTAGCCTAGTGAGCCATGGCGCCAGCCAGGATGAATGATCATTTCTTATATATTGTTGGATTCAATTGGCTAGTATTTTGAGGATGATTTGTGTGTGTGTTTATCAGGGACATTTGTGTGTACTTTCTCTGTTGTATCTTTTTCTGATTTAGGAATTAAGGTGATACTGTCTTCACAGAAGGAGTTTGGAAAGCTTCCCTCTCTTTCAGTTGTTTTGAATAGCTTGACAAGAATTGGAGTTAGTAGTTCTTTGAATGTCTAATAGAATTCAGCAGTGAAGCTGTCCAATCCTAGGTTTTTCTTTGTTGGGAGTGTCTTTATTACTGATACAATTTCTGTTTTGTTTATTGGTATGCTTGGTTTTTCTGGGTGTTCCTGGGTCAATTTTGGTGGGTTTTAAGTGTCCAGGAATCTTTTTCTTCTAGATTTCCTGATTTGTTGGGCTATAGCTCTTTGTAGTAATTCCTGATGAGAAGTCAGCTGTGAGTGTAATTGGAGATACTCTGAGAGTAATCTGACATTTCTCTTTTGCACATTTTCGAATCTTTATGTTTTACTGTGGAGCATTTGACTACAATATGTTGTGGGGAAGGTCTTTTCTGGTCATGTATATTAAGAGTGCTGTATGGCCGGTGCCATGGCTCAATAGGCTAATCCTCCGCCTGTGGCACCGGCAGCCTGGGTTCTAGTCCCGGTTGCCCCTCTTCCAGTCCAGCTCTCTGCTGTGACCCGGGAGTGCAGTGGAGGATGGCCCAAGTCCCTGGGCCCTGCACCCGCATGAGAGACCAGGGGAAGCACCTGGCTCCTGGCTTCGTATCAGCACACTGTGCCAGCCACAGCGTGCCAGCCGCAGTGGCTATTGGGGGATGAACCTCAGAAAAAGGAAGACCTTTATATTTTTGGAGATAAATATATTTGTGGAGATACTTATTTTTTTTCCCTGATGGCTTTTATCATTGGACTGTGTCTCTGTGGATTAGTGGAGTGTCTGCTGTTTCAATGAATACCCAGAAGTGTGTGCTGTTTGTGATTAGGGAGCTCTGGTCACTGCTCCAGGGTGGGGCCAGTGTCCAGGGTGACACCCAAATGGAGCAAGTTAGATCTCTTCTTACTAATAGAAAAGAGGATATGGTCACTGCTGTTGGCATAATCACACCCTCACTCCTCTTTTCCAAGGTGAGAATAACCCAGGTGTTGGCCCTCAGTGGGTACTATTCTGATCTGTGGTTCTGCATGAATGGCACAAAGGATCTGTGCAGTCTTCAGTGTGAGCACAGATCCTGCTGCAGTGACCCACCCCAGGCAGCCAGGGTGCTGAGCTTGTGGAGCTACACACAGTAATCTCCCAGAAACGCAGCTGCACCAGGCAGCCTCTCCTGCATGCATGGGTTCCCACAGTCTCAGTACCAGGGCTCCCATAGACACAGGGTGCAGAAGACCCACTCCACCCCACTAACCTGCTCTGTCCTTGGAGAGGCTGAGAACTTTGGAGAGCCAGTTGCCTATGGGTGCTCCACTTAGGCAGTTTGAGCTCCAGAGCCTGCATTATGTTGAGAGGCTAAGGGCTCGTGATAGTCATAGGTGCGTTCACAGCTCCCTGTCAGTCTTTCCACCCAGACTGAAAGTCAGTGGGGAAGACAGATTTTTCCCTGTGGTGAAATCCCTGGTCATACATGTCCACAAGAGCTACTGGCCACAGCACTGCTTGTTTCACAATCATGCCTTCTCCCCGCCAGTTTATGGACACTTAGAAGAGTCCCTGCAGCTAGTGATGATGTCTGAATGGCTCCTTCTCCCTGCCTGTTGCTGGACAGCACCTGGGCTGTTGCTACTTGAGACAAGATGGCACCTTTTCCCTGACTGTTGCTGGGAGCCTGCACGAGAGCTGTTGCAGGTACTAGCATATCCAAAATGGTGCCTGCCCTCTCTGAGCTGCTAGTCAGGGTCTGTTGTGAGGGGATGGGGAGAATTGTCTCTCTTTTCTGCTGGGTTAGGGGATACTCATTACCCTCAGGGTCCAAGTCACACCCCAAGACAGTGTAGTCTGCTGGGCTCTCTCTGCAGCTATTTCAGCATTGGCATGGGCCACTGCAGTGTGATCTCACCTTGTTCTTCAGAGCCGGCACTTTCTCCAGCTCTCACCTGCTGGGTCTTGTGTTGTATCAGTGCTTGTTGCAGCTTCCACACAGACCCACAGCATCTCTCCTCCTCTTACAGAATCTCCACTCTCCCCTGGGAATCTCTGTCTGTTTTTCCTATTTTATCCTAGCCTATAGCAGTCCTCCTTTTCCCTATTCCTCCATATGGAATCCCCTCTGAGAATTATCTGTTTTGTTTATCTTCTCAAAAAACCAATTTTTGATTTGTTGATCTTTTTTCTTTCATTTATTCATGCTCTGACATATATTATTTCTCATATCCTTTCCGGTTAAAGGTTGTGTTCTTATTTATCCCTGCGCAGCTGGGACTCGAACCAGTACCCCTTATGGGATGTCAGCACTGCAGGTGGCGGCCTCATCCCCTATGCCATAGCGCTGGCCCCTGAACTGATTCTCAACAATATATTGTGAACTGAAAAAATATCATCAATGCAAACAGTGGTAAATTTTCACCAAAATCATTCACATGACTAGTGAACAGGACTAAAACAGTAGTCTTATTGCACCATGCATATGGCCAATCTTAGGATTCTCCCAGTAGTATCTATATAGTTTCAGATTATTTTTGGGTTTCCAGGTAAAATATAATAGTAATATAAATTATGTTTACAGAATCATTTCATCTGTAGTATTTTATGGCATGTTTTACATGTTTTATAACATGTTTTTATAATTAAATACTCATTGAGGGTTCATAATCAGATGATTTCGGGTGCTGTTGCTAAATGATTGTGTCCCTCAATATGCATGTGCTGAACTGTAATACTCAGTGTCTTGTTATTTAGGAGCAAGGGTGCTCAGAGCTGACTGGATCATGAGGGCAGATCTGAGAATGCTATCACTGCCCTTATGTTTTAAAAAAGGTTTTATTTACTTATTTGAGAGGCAGAGTTACAGAGAGAGAGAGGGAGAAACAGAGAGAAAGGTCTTCCATCAGCTGGTTCACTCCCCAAATGGCCACAATGGCCAGAGCTGAGCCTATGTGAAGCCAGGAGCCAGGAGTTTATTCCAGGTGTCCCACATGCATGCAGGGGCCCTAGGACTAGGGGCATCTTCCACTGCTTTCCCAGGCTGTAGCAGAGAGTTGGATCAGAAGTGGAGCAGCTGGTACTGAAACCCGTGACAATATGGGATGCCAGGCCTGAAGGTGGCTTTACCCACTACACCACAGCACCCTTTTAAGAATGGCTTGATGGAGCAGCTTGTTTACCCTTTTGCGATTCTGCCACATGAGGGCACACAGACATTAGTGAGCAAAGCTTCCGCAGACACTGAGTCCCCCTAACACTTTAATCTTAGACTTACCAGCCTCCAAAACAGTGAGTAATAAATCCCTGTTGTTTATAAACTTCCCAGTGTAATGTGTTTTCTTACAGCATCCCAAATGGACTAAGATGGAGTAAATAATCATAAAAGTTTAGAAATGGGTGGTATTGAGGCACAGCAGGTTAATCTGACATTTGGGTTTTCAGCATCCCACATCAACCTGCCTGTTGTGAGTCCTAGCTCCCGCATGTCCAATTCAGTTTCCTGGTAATTCCCCTGGGAGGCAACAAACAATGGCCCAAGTGGATGGTTCCTGCCACCTTCTTGGAGACATAGATGTAGTTCCTGGCTTCTGGCTTCTGCCTGGCCCAGTCCTGGCTGTTGGGGGCATTTGAGGAGTAAGTCAGCAGGTAGAAGATCTCTCTTTGTGTCTCTGTCATTCTGCCTGTCAAATGAATACATAAACCTTATGAAAAACATCATTGATGACATGACTTTGGTAAATGCTTCATCAAGTAAGAATTTAGGGAGTAAAACATGGGGCTGGCACTCTGGTATCACATACAAGCTCTGGTTCAAATCCTGGCTGTTCTACCTCTGATCCATCTCTCTGCTAAGGTATCTGGGATAGTAGCAGAGGATGGCCCATGTGCTTGGGCCTCTGCACCTTGTGGGTGACATGGAAGAAGCTCTTGGCTCCTGGCTTCATCCTGACTGAACCCTGGCTGTTGTGGCCATTTGTGGAGTGAAGTGAGCAGATGGAAGATCTCTTTCTCTCTATCTCTCCCTCTCTCTGTATTTAACTGTGCCTTTCAAGTAAGTAAAGTAAATAAAGTAAATCATTTTTTTTAAAAAAAGGGTCAAAAGAAAAACCAGAAACTCTAGTTCCCTAGTTTAGTGGGAAATAAGCAACAGGTATAAACAGCTGAATGGAAAATGACCATTTTACCCATATACCATAAATTTTAAAGTAATCACAGATCATTAAAACTATACTAGTGTAATGTTCTTCTTTATTTTTGCATTATTTTTGAAATAATTTTTCATGTATTTCATCGGTACTGTTCCAGGAAGCCAGCCGCATTCTTCTCTCCCTCTTCCCCTCCCTCCCATGTCTCTCTTCTTTTCATTATTTTTACGAGGTATAGTTTTAATCCACTTTATTATTCGCAGTCTTAATTCACCACTAAACATAGTATTCAACAAGGAAAGGTAGGAAGACCACAATTCCACAAGAGTAGTATAATTTTCTTAACCATAGGTTTGACAAGGTTATAAAACAAAGTTTTGTGGATTTACATTTTAAGCAATAGTGATAGACACAAACATTCTTTATGTTTTTGTGTTTTGATTTTAAAAATGTTAGCTTCCACATATAAGGGAATACATGTGGTATTTGTATTTCTCTGGCTGATTTCACTAACTGATGTCCTAACTTGCATCCAGTGTTGTGTTTTTTTTTTTAATTTTTTGACAGGCAGAGTCAGACAGTGAGAGAGAGAGACAGAGAGAGAGTTACAGACAGTGAGAGAGACAGTGAGAAAGGTCTTCTTCCATTGGTTCACTCCCCTAATGGCCACCTCAGCCAGGGCTGGGCTGATCCGAAGCCAGGAACCGGCATGCTTCCTCCCTGTCTTCCATGCAAGTGCAGGGACCCAAGCACTTGGGCCATCCTCCACTGCACTCCCGGGCCACAGCAGAGAGCTGGACTGGAAGAGGAGCAACCAGGCCTAGTACCCAGCACCCCAGCCAGGACTAGAACATGGGGTGCCGGCGCCACAGGTGGAGGATTAGCCAAGTGAACCTTGGCGCCGGCCAAGTGTTGCTATTTTTTATACCTGAATAAAAATTCCATTATAGATATATACATATTTTCCTTATCCATTATCTTGCTGTGTCTGTTGTGAACAGTGCTGCAGTAAACACGGTGGTGGAGGTATCACTTTGATACATGATGCTAATACCTTATATGTATAAACCCAGTGGGATTGCAGGATCATATGGCAAATTTCCTTCTGGTTTCTTAAGAAATCTCCATACTATTTTCCACGGTCTTTGAACGAATTACATTCCCACAGATGGTGTACCAGAGTTCCCCGTTTTTCACATCCTCTAATTTGTTATTCTATATCTTGATTTTAACAATTAAGAAAAGGTGGTGATTTCTCATTGCAGTTTTGCTATGTATTTCCCTGTTGGCTAGTGATGTAGAGCATTTTTTCCAAGATTTGTTGGACATTTGTATTTCCTTAGAGAACTGTTTGTTGAGTTCCTTTGTCCGTTTCTTAACTGGCTGTTTGTCTTTTTGTTATTTTTGTTCTCTTTTTTAAGTTGCTGGTGTACTCTGATTATTAATTCTTTATCACAAATACTTTTCCTCATTCTGTTGGATGTCTCTTCATTCTGTTGTGGTTTCCTTTGCTGTGCAGAAGCTTTTGACTTGCATATAATGCCATTTGTTTAGTGTTGATTTTGTTGCCTGTGCCTTGAGGGTCTTGTCTAAGAAGTCATCCCCTCTCCAGTGCCTTGGAGCATTTCTTCTGCAGTTGCTTCCAAAAGCTTCATAGTCTCAGTTCTTAAATTTCGGTCTCTGACCTATCATTTTTGTTTATGAATTAAATAGATTCTTTCCCTTGATCAGTTAATGCTCATCAGCACTTTTTTAGAGGAAAGTGGCTTGATGAATGCATCAAAGAAATGTATATACAAGATCATTCTACTTTGCTCTTTCATAAAAATTGGCTTTAGTGCTGTACATAATTTTCATCAACAAGGTAGGAAACGCATCCATAACAAAATCCCTTGTGATGTTACTTTATCATTGCTAAAGACAATATGACTTTGGTAAAGAATATAGGAGTTTTACAGAAATTAATTGTATGTTCAAAACCTCCACTTCATGCATTTAATGTATTTTAGAGGGAGATACATAGTTATCAGACTATATGACTTCTGTCAAGGGAATTTTCTAATTTACATTCCTCTTATTTTGTTTTACTTCCATATATTTTTGTTTCTTCAAGTTTATCAGTAGATCATGTTTCTTAAATAGAAATACCTGAAGTAGACAGGCATTAAGACCAGATTCAATTTACAGCAGAAATATTAGGCTTCAGTCTGTTTCAAGCAAATGTATTTCATACATCCATGTAACCGCCCATTCAGTTTCATTGTCTACAACACTAGTGGGTAAAATACGCTGGAGCCAAAACAATATAATTGAGCTCTGTTTGTCCCATGGCTGGGTGAATACTGTTACAGCTTTTTTTCCTCTGCACAATTATTGTAACAATTCTCTGAAAGGCAGATAAGTAGAAAAATGTGACTAGAGAGCCTCAAACAAAGAGCTATTCAAAGGTATCCAGACCAAGAGAATTAATTCAGAAAAAATACATGAGCAAAGTTCCCAGATAAACCATAGGAACCATAAATAAAGGAAAAGAAAAATGATTATACTAACTAAGGAAGTACAGTAAGTATCTTATTACATATGAAAGATTACTGGTTTCCCTACAGAGTCTAAAAACATGATTATAAAAGTATCTTGTTTGGCCAGTGCCGCGCCTCACTAGGCTAATCCTCCGCCTTTCAGCGCCAGCACACTGGGTTCTAGTCCCAGTCAGGGCACCGGATTCTGTCCGGGTTGCCCCTCTTCCAGGCCAGCTCTCTGCTGTGGCCAGGGAGTGCAGTGGAGGATGGCCCAAGTTCTTGGGCCCTGCACTCCATGGGAGACCAGGATAAGTACCTGGCTCCTGCCATCGGATCAGCGCCGTGCGCCGGCCACATGCGCCGGCCGTGGTGGCCATTGGGGGTGAACCAATGATTAAATTTATTCCTATTAATGCTAATTTTTTGGTTATTGTAAATGTGATTTTTTTTATTTCTCTGTGAATCCATCATTAATATGTAAAAAGGCAGCTATTTTTGTCTATTTATTTGTATGTAAATTTTACTGAATTGGTTCATCAGTTCAAGTAGCATTTTGGTGGAATGTTTGTGTTCTTCCAGGAACAACATGTCATCTGAAACATTAATTATTTGACTTGTTCTTTTCTAATGTTAATGCCTTTTATTTTGTTCTTCTCTCTGATTGCTCTTCTGAAAATTTACGGTACTGTATTCAGTTAGAGTGGTGAAAGTGTACATCTTTGTGTTTTTATAGATTTTGACAGAATGCTTTCATCATTTCCTCATTCAGTATGATATTGGCTGTTGGTTTGTCAAATATAACCTTTATGATTTTCAGGAGTAATCCTTCTTTTCTCTATTCATTTGACAGGTAGAGTTACAGACAGTGAGAGAGAGAGACAGAGAGAAAGGTCTTCCTTCCATCGGTTCATTCCCCAAATGGCCGACATGGCCTGAACTGTGCAAAGCCAAAGCCAAGAGCCAGGTGCCTCCCCCTGGTGTCCCACGTGGGTGCAGGGGCCCAAGCACTTGGGCCATCCCCCACTGCCCTCCCGGGCAACAGCAGAGAGCTGGTCTGGAAAAGGAGCAACTGGGACTAGAACCTGGCACCCATATGGGATGTTGGTGCCGGAGGTGGCGGATTAATCAGGTGAACCACGGCACTGGCCCCCGGGCATATTCCTTCTATATCTAATTTGTGGAGGCATTTTTTTTTGTACCATCAAAGGGTAATAAATCATACCCAATGCTTTCTCTGTATCTAATGAGAGTATGGTTTTTATTCTTCCATTATGTTGATTAATTTATGATATTTGTTGTTTTGCAAATATGGAACCACAATGGCTTTTCTGGGATAAATTGCAGTTGATAGTTATGTATGAGTTTTTTTGATGTTTCGAATTGTTTGTCTAGTACTTTGTTGAGAATCTTTGCATCTGTGTTCTACAAGGATATAGGCCTGTAGTCTTCTTTCCATTTTGTGTCTTTGTTTTTGGTGTCCAAGTGATGTTGGCCTCCTAAAAAGAGTTTGGCAGCATTCCATCCTGTTCAGTGTTTTCAAATACTTTGAAAAGTGTTGGAGTTTGTCTTTAAATGTTTTGTGGAATTTGATAGTAAAACCACCAAGTCCTGGGCTTTTCATTGATGGAAGAATTTTGATTACTGCTACAATCCCATTAATTTTTATGAGTCTGTTAGATTGTCTTTATCATCTGGATTTAATTTAGTAAGTTATTTGTATTTACAAACTTCTCCATTTCTCCGAGGTGTTCCAGTTTATTAGCATATAGTATTGAATAGCAATGTTTTGAAGCCTTGTATTTCAGTAGTGTTGGTTATAATGTCTGTTTTTTCATCTAATCTTATTTATTTGAAGTTTTGAGGGTTTTTCTCTCTTTTTTTCTTTGTCAGTCTTGTTAGCAGATTATCTATTTTTTAAAAATCTTATGTAAGGTAAACAGATTTCATGTACTTGCCATATACATATTCAGGAACATTGATTCTTCGCACCCAACATTTCCTGTATCCCGTGCTTCCATACTTCTTCCTCCTCCCTCTCCCATTTCCACTGTTAATTCTTACAGATATCTCTTTTCAGTTAACTTTATACTCATAGTATTAACTATACACTAAGTAAAAAGTTCAACAAATAGTCTGAAGAAAATAAATTGTTCCTCAAAGTGAGACAAGGCTTGTAAAAAAGCATCATATCTCAAAATGCCCATTTCACTCCTACACATTATTACGTGTTAAGTACTCTGTTAGTTAACACAGATCAGGGACAGCATACAGTATTTTTCTTTTTGAGACTAGGTTATTTCACTAAGTATAATGATTCCCAGTTGCATCCATTTTGTTGCAAAAGACAGTATTCCATTTTTTCCTGGTAAATAGTATTCCATGATGTATATATACCACAATTACTTTTTTTCAAGAGTTATTTATTTCAGAGGCAGAGTAAGAGAGAGGGAGAGACAGAGAATGAGAGGTCTTCTATCTTAGAATGAGAGGTCTTCCTTCTGGTTACTCCCTAAATATCTGCAATGGCTAGAACTGGGCTGTTGTGGCTGGTGCTGCGGCTCACTAGGCTAATCCTCTGCCTGTGGCAACCACACTCTGGTTTCTAGTCCTGATTGGGGCACCAGTTCTGTCCTGGTGGCTCCTCTTCCAGTCCAGCTCTCTGCTTTGGCCAAGGAAGGCAGTGGAGGATAGCTCAAGTGATTGAGCCCTGCACCCATGTGGAGGAAGACCAGGAGGAAGCACCTGACTCCTGGCTTCGGATCAGCAAAGTGTGCCAGCCATAGCAGCCATTTGGGGAGTGAACCAACGGAAGGAAGACCTTTCTCTTGGTCTCTCTCTCTCACTGTCTAACTCTGCCTACCAAAACAAAACAAAAAAAGAACTGTGCTGTTCCGAAGCCAGGGGCCAAGAGCTTCTTCTTGGGTCTCCCAAGGTCTTGGGCCATCTTCCACTGTTTTCCTAGGCCATCATCAGGGAACATCCAGGCTTAAAACTGGCACCACTATGGGATGCTGGTGCAACAGACTGAGACTTATCCCACTTCGCCATGGTGCCTGCCCCCATGATTTTTTAATCTAGTCATCATTTGACAGACATGTGGGAATGGTCCTCAGAGACGGGTAAGACACTCAGCATCCTGTACCAACCTAAGACAGGGCTCTAGGCCAAGCTGCCAGAGTTACCAATGACGGGTAAGGGCAGAGATGGCTGAGGGCAACCTAAGACAGAGGCCATTCTCAATAAAATAAAAAAGGGGGAGATGTAGGCAGCCTTTGGACAAATCAGGGCCAATCTTGGCTTGTGGAATTCCTAGGATAAGAAAGTCACATACTCCCATCCTGAAGGAGGATGATAATCAAGAACATCCTGTTAAAATTATCTGTGCTACCAGAGGCCCCGATAAGTTGCTTATGTATGTTATTATCCTTTGTGCTTCTTTGTTCTGCAGCTGGATAAGTATAAATACTGCTGAGACTTTAGAATAAATGAGCCTTGATCAGCCTTGTTGTCTTGGCTCCGTTCTCTGTGCCCTTGTCCTTTTCAGTCCCACTCCCTCCTTCAGGTTCCATATGACTGGTGTGGCAGGCCCGCACACTCAGCTCTGCGAGCATTTGGAGAGTGACCCATTAGATGAAAGTTCTCTCTTCTATCTGCCTTTCAAATAAAATAATTAATTAAAAATTTTAGAAAAATAAAAATACTAAGATGGGTATGTTAAAAATCCTAACACCTGGTACCTCAGAATTGTGTTGGGTTTTGAAAGCATCCGAAGGTCTTTGGCTTGATTTAAGCTTGTAATATCTGCAAAGGGGGCTGCTTATTGCAGCAGTCACCTTGCAAATATAACTACTCTGATGTTTTCTGAGTCTTTTTGCAGGTGGAAAATCCAAAAAGCAGGGCATTTAAAAAATTTTTTTATTAATATAAAGATAACAGATTTCATGTATTTCATAGGTACAATTCTTTTTTAGAAAAGATTTATTTATTTGTAAGATTTATTTTATTTCTTTGAAAGACAGAGTTACAGAGAATGGTAGAGACAGAGAGAAGATCTTCTACCCGCTTGTTCACTTCCCAGATGGCTGTAATGGTCAGAGGTGTGCTGATCTGGAGCCAGGAGTTTCTTCTGGGTCTCCCATGTGGGTGCCGGGGCCCAAGGACTTGGGCCATCTTCTACTGCTTTCCCAGGCCATAGCAGAGAGCTGGATCGGAAGAGGAGCATCTGGGATTAGTACCAATGTCCATACGGGATGCTGGCACTTCAGCCCAGGGCTTTAACCCACTGTGCCATAGCGCCAGCCCTATTTATTTATTTATGTCAGAGTTACAGAGAGAGAGACCAAGAGAGAATCTTATTTTTTTTAAGATTTTATTTATTTCAGAGATGGAGTTACAGACAGAAGGAGTGAGAGACAGAGAGGTCTTCCATCCGCTGGTTCACTCCCCCCAAATGGCTGCAGTGGCTGAAGCTGCGCTGATCTGATCTAGAGTCAGGAACCAGGAGCTTCTTCCAGGTCTCCTACATTGGTCCGGGGGCCCAAGCATTTGGGCCATCATCTGCTCTTTTCCCAGACCATCAGCAGGGAGCTGAATCAGAAATGGAGCAGCCATTGGGACCATCTGGTGAGTGAACCAGCGGATGGAAGACCTCTTTCTCTCTCTGCCTCTCCTCTCTTTGTGTAACTTTAACTGTCAAATCAATTTTAAAAATCTTTTAAAAAAGACTACATATAGCCAAAGACAACACACTTCTGCTTTCTTTTTACATTTTATTGAATTCTTTACTTATTTTTGTATTTGAGGGACAGAGAGTCTAGTAGTGGTGGGGAGGAGAGAAAGAGAGAATTTCTCATCAGCTGATTGATTTCCCAGTTGCCTACAACAGCTGGGGCTGAGCCAGGAGCTTACAGTCCAATCTGGATCTCCTCCCACGTGCGTGTCAGGGACCCAAGTACTGGAGCCATCACCACTGCCTCCCAGGATGTGCATGAGCAGGAAGCTTCAGGAGTGGAGTGGGGACTCACACCCAGACACTGGGATGAGGGATGCTGGTGTCCTGTGTGGTGTCCTAACTGCTGCACCAAATGCCCGCCCCAGACAGCAGACTTCTAACAGGGAGTTGCAGGCTGTGTCCTCATAACCTAGTTATGAAGAAGGCCTTGTGGTCGATGTATGTTATGGTATTTAGCTAACACTTTAAATCTCATGAAAATTTTAATACGCAGCATGTAAATGTGTACTGCATTTGCACAGATAATGGTGTGTTTGGATGAGGTCACGGGCATTAGCACAAAGGGGTTGTTTAACAGTTATCTGCCATCCCCACTTGTCTTCAAATACTGTGATTGAGATGGAACTCTAGCACATGAAAGCACTTGTTCACAGAGCCATTTTTAGAACATAAATTGATGTTATAACAGAAGCCCTGTCTTAGCTCAGCATAATAGATAGGAGCCATCATGTACTCCTGACCCAGGTTATGCTATGAGAATGAATTATTTTATTAACAGCTCTTCTAAGTAGCATTAGTGATAATGAATGAAGAGATTTAATGTAATATTGATAATATTATGCATGCAGAATAGCATACTTCATCTCAGTAAAATAATTAAAATATACTTGAGGATGTTTTGCATGCCACCGATACAATGCTTGAGAGTGTTTATTGCTTGTTACTGAGTACATCAGCATTAGCCGGGGATGCCAATGATCTCATAAACATCCTGTATTCAGAATTCTGAAAAAAATCCTGAACAAAGGCATGTTTTTTTAAAGATTTATTTATTTACTTGAAAGTAAGAATTACACAGAGAGAGGAGAGAGAGAGAGAGAGGTCTGCCACCTGCTGGTTCACTCCCAAATTGGCCGCAACAGCTGGATCTTGTCAGTTTGAACCCAGGAGCTTCTTCCAGTTCTCCCACATGGATGTAGGGGCCCAAGGACTTGGGCCATCTTCTGCTGCTTTCCCAGACCATAGCAGAGAGCAGGATGGGAAGTGGAGCAGCCGGGACTCTAACCGGCACCCATATGGGATGCCAGCACTGCAGGCAGTGGCTTTACCCACTAAACTGCAGTGCCAGCCCCAGGTATGTTGGTTAATGGTATGGGGTTTCCTTTTGGAGAGGTGGAGAAGTCCCAGGATCAGATGTGAAAGTTGTGTGACACTGCGGATGTACAAATGCCACTCTGTTTGTTACAGTACTATATTAGTAATATTTATTTTGTATTATATGCTTTTCTGCCACAGCATGACTCAGTTGTTTGGCCAGCCCCCACCCTCATCCTCTATGGACCAATCCAGTTCGCTTGTCCTCAGGCTGGCAGGTGACATAGGAGCATCTTACACTCTGAATGCCCTAGGAGGTTGGGTCCACATTTTGTTTTGTGCTTTCCATTTGTTATCACTTTGGCCCCAGGTTTTTCTCATTCACATCTGAATTATATAACAATTTAATGCAAGGGAGTCTCAGAAAGGTCACAGAAAATGGCATTACTTCAATGCAGAAAAACCAACTCAGATTTTATTATATATATATATATATATATATATATATATTCCAAAGTTCATAGAAAAGGCAACATTGGGCACAGCAGTTAAGTTGCTGCTGGAATGTCCACCCTTCCTGAGTGCCTAATCTGCTTCCCAACCAACATCACCTATTGTGCATCCCAGAGGCAGCCAGTAATGGCTCAGGTACTTGGATCTCTCACTCCTCTCACATGAGAGGCCTAATTCCTGTCTCCTGGCTTTCAGCATGGCTTCAGCATGGCTGTTGAAAGCATTTGGAGAGTGAACTAGCAGATGGAAGATTTTGCTATGAGTCTGTATCAGATAAAGTGAACATTTTAACTTAGAAAAAAATTCTTGGAAAATAGGTAATATGAAAAAAATGCAGATATTTGAAATATTTTTGTGCCAAAATAAATTATTTTTTATTCCACTTCCTGCAAGTTTTTAAAATTATTTTTATTGTTTAGTGTTTACTTATTTGAGAGGCAGAGAAAGAGAGTCAGGTGCCTCTGTGCTGGTTCACTCCCCAAATGCCCAGGAGTTGGCAACTCCATCCAGGTCTTCCACATAGGTGGTGGGAACCCAGTTACTTGAGCCACCACTGCTGCTCCCAGAGTGCGCCTTAGCAAGAGGTTGGAGTTGGGTATTGAACCCTGGCGCTAGGGGGCGCCAGTATCCCCTTAACTGTTAGGCCAAGCACCCACGCCTCTATTATCTTCTTGAAGTACCCTTGTTTGGTCCTGATTACACTATCTTCCTCTAGTCTCTTCAAAATTTAAATTCATCAAAGCACTATTCGCATCATAACACTTTTCTGTTACATAATGCACTAATTTAAAAATTGTGTTTGGAGTTAAAAATTGTCCAGTTTCACTGCTTATTAAACTTCATGACCTTGGGCAAGTTGTTTAACCCACTAGGCCTGTTTCCCCCTCATCTGTTACATCTGCATGATAATGAGATCTACTGTTGATGGTAATGAGGATGAAATATAGCCAACCATGTAAAGGGCTTAGCATTGCACCTTGTGTTCAGAATGCTGTAAATGTTAGCACTTGTGGTTCTTACTGTCTTTCTCCAGTCTTCTATGTAATATAAGCCTTCTACTCCAATAAAGCTGGATCTATTTTTTAATGACCCCTTGATTTCTTTTTCTATTGACTCCTGTCCTCTAAGACTCTCCTCTCTTGCTGCTATAATTCATATTCTCTTTTCTCTGTTGCCAATATCACTTCTTATCTACCCATTACACTTGAGTTTATGGGGTCAGGTGTTCTCAGGCTGCTCTTACACAAATAGGAGTCTCACTTTCCTGACCAGCTTGGCAACTCTCCATAGGTTGGGAACCATATTTTTGCATTTTTAAAGATTTATTTATTTGAAAGGCAGAGTTATAGGCAGACAGAAGCGGGGGGAGTGGGAGGTATTTTCCATCCACTAGTACACTCCAAATGGCCACAATGGCTAGGGCTGGGGCAAGCCAAAACTGGGAACCTGGATCTTCATCTGGGTTTCCCACATGGGTGCCAGAGGCCTGAGAACTTGGACCATCTTCTGCTGCTTTCTCAGGTGCATTAGCAGTGAACTGGAGCAGAAATGGAGCAGATGTGATATACATGTTATTGTATTAAAGATAGTGTTTTATTTAAGATCTCTTGGTGGAATCTGTTTCACACCTCATGGAATCATGCCAACTGCAAACAAGGATATTTTTATTTTCTCTTTTCCAATGGCATGTTTTTGATTGCCTTGCCTTGCCTAATCGCTCTGGCTAAGACCTCAAGTTTCTTTTTTTTTTTTTATTTGACAGGTAGAGTTATAGACAGTGAGAAAGAAAGAGAGAAAGGTCTTCCTTCCGTTGGTTCACTCCCCTAATGGCCGCTATGGCTGGCGCTGCAGTGATCTGAAGCCAGGAGCCGGGTGCTTCCTCCCAGACCCCCCCATGTGGGTGCAGGGCCCAAGTACTTGGGCCATCCTCCACTGCCTTCCCAGGCCGCAGCAGAGAGCTGGACTGGAAGAGGAGCAAGCAGGACTAGTACCCGGCGCCCCAACCAGGACTAGAACCCGGGGTGCCGGCACTGCAGGCAGATTAGTCAAGTCAGCCACAGCACCATCCAAGACATCTAGTTTCATATTGAATCAGACCAGTGAGAGTACTCTCTGCCCACTGTTATCTTTATCTGGTCAAAGATGTTAGAGGAATGTTTTTGAATTCCCCATTTCATATGATATTGGCTGTGGGTTTGTCATGTATGGGTTTATTAAGTTGAGAAATTTTTTTCCATATGCATGTGTTCATGATTTTAATCATGACTGGATTTTATATTTTATGAATCCTGAAAGCTTTGTGGGGAAAATGTGCTAATAATCTAATCGGGGTTTCCCTTAAAAGGGACCACTTGCTTTTCTGATTCAATTCTGTTTCTTTCTTTGTGTTGTTCTTTTGAGTACAAATATAAGGTGACAGAAATTTCTCTGGTAACTTCTCATACACTTTTGGGGCCTTCTATACATCTGTGTCCGTATATTTCTCCAGCATGGGGAAGTTTTCAGCTATTACCTCCCTGTCCTAGTTCTTCTTCTCTCCCTCAGCGACTGTGGAAATTTGAATACTTGGTTATGTTGTGTTCCCCTGGTCTCAGGAGGCCATCTTTTTGGTTCCTTTTGTCTGACTGGTATATTTAAAAAGGCTCTTCTTTGAGTTCAGGTATTCTTTGTTTTGCTCAGTATAGTCTGTTGTCGATATCGGTAACTTTTTTCACTTAATCACTTCATGTTTTGTAAGATTTTTCTTCAGTTCTTGTTCAAGGTCTCTGTCTCTGTTGAAGTTTTCATTCATTGATATCATTCATCACTTGCATAACGTTCAGGTAACTGTCCATATTCTCTTGTGTCTCTCTGAGTATCCTCATGAAGCCCGTCTTTTGAATTCTTTATCTGGCATTTTATGCACCACCTTCTTTGTGGTCAGCCACTATAGTGTTGTTAGATTCTTTTTGGTAGCATATTGTTTAATTTTCACTCTTCTGTCCCTATGTTGATTGTTACACATCTGGTAGATCAGTTTTTTTGTATCATTTTTAAGGGATGGTTTTCAAGGATTGAAAGATTTTTCCTGAATGTCTGTCTTTAGGTATTGACTTTGTAGCGTGTTTTGTCTCTGTTTCAAGTTAAAAATGATAATGGCCTCTCCCTATAGCTTATTTTTGCTGTGGTTCACTCCAGTAGCATCAAGGGTGTGGGTATTTCTGGGGTCCATTGGAGTTGCTTGGCCCCGTGGTATGGAGTCCCTCAGCCACCACTAGAGTAAGGGAACAGAGATGCAGAAATGACATTCTTTCTGGAAGCACACCTGGCTGGCTCTGTGAATGGGCCCAGTGATGGCTCACCACCCATCACCCAAATGTGATACAAGAAATGCTAGAGATCACTGGTTCTGGGAGCAGGCCAAGCTGATGCTGGGACAGCCTGGTTATGTGGCCTGAGCCATTGCCTGATGGGCCAGAGCCCCAGGAGTAGCAGTGAAGCCCATTAGATGGGGCAAGCAGACCCCTAGTCACTGCCAGAGGGTGGGGCTGGAGCTGCTGTATTGTATTTGATGCTGGGATTTGCAGGCCACAGGACCTCCAGAGGGGCAGAAGTGACAGGAGTAGTGTTGGTGCTGGGCGCTGATGATTTTTCTACTCTTAAAGAGAACCTGTTTATGTTTCTTGTGGTAAAATTCCGCAACTGTTTCCAAAACTCCACCTTGACCCCAATTTAAGAAGCCGAGAGACTTACAGAGAATGACTAATAACTGTTCACTTCCACTGAACTATGATCCACTGGGTGATTCTAACTCTGCCAGAAATGGAAGCTGGGAGCTAAATCCAGGTCTCTCACTTGCATGGCAGTAATAGATCTCTGTGAGTCGTCATCTGCTGACTCCCAGGTCTTCATTGGCAGAAAGCTGGATTCAAACTGAGGCACTGTAATTGTGGGTGTCTCAATGGGTTTTCCAACTACAAGGCAAAATGCCCATACACAAAAATGTTTTTAACTGTCAAGGCAGGTCACCTCCAGCCTCCAGCAGTTGGATAGTTACTATGGAAGTGTCCTTACCATTTGCTGCATTCAGCAGCTTCTCTCTTCCTGGTAAACTTGTATTTCTTGTAGTGGCGTATATTTCTCATGTTCAGGGACGCTGTTTTCCTTATGACCTCAATTCTTGGGCTAATCTAAGAAGAGAATTGGTGTTTAGTATGTTGTACTATTTTCTTGTCTTTACAAGTGACTATTCAGTTATTTATATTTTGGAGAAGAAATTTGAAATTTCCTTTGAAATTACTTAAAAGAATAATTACCAATTAACAGATCTACCACTCCTTGGTGTTAGTAGATTCATATAATTGTGCAACCATCACTAGCGTTCTGTTGTAGAAATTTTTTAATGCCTTCCAAAGACCAGGGAATCCTCTTTGTAGTCATTCATTTCCCATTCATTGATCACCATGCCTGTAATTGAAATGAACAAAAATCTGGAAAACAGGTATCATCAAATTTGAATCATTAAATTTGAATTTTATTAGATTACACCTTCATCCAATCGATCATTACCCTACTTTTGAGATAACCAGTGGAGAGATCTCATTATATCTATTTGGAATAATTTAAGGAAACAAGCCATCTAATAGAGCAGAACAGAAAAACCTAAAGGAGAATGGTGGAGTAAAGTCATAGTGAATGTGTTTTCTTAAGTAGTATTTAGTGTGTTCCTTAGTCTCAGCCTGTCAGAGAGTGGTTGAAAATCAGCTGAGTATTAATAATAGGACACTCTGAGCTCTGATAAAAGAGTAGTCCCATCTCATGTATTTGAACAGTGGAAGTAGCTATGTTTGATCTAAAGTAGCCTGAAATAGATAGTAGATTCTGGGTGATGAGTTACATTCTTGGGACAGGCAGCCTTGAGGAAGGGCTCTGCTGCCCTTGAACCCTCTGCGGTGCTGGGCCCTCCACTGCTCTAGGGGGCTTCCTGCATCCTGCCAGCCCCACTTGGGCTTCCTGTGACCTGCACTGCTCTGGGGGGCTCCCTGTGCCCTTCCAGCCCCCCTTGTGCTCCCTGCACCCTGCATAGCTCTGGGGGGCTCCCTGCGCCCTGACAGCCCCCTCGGGCTCCCTGCACTCTGCACTGCTGTGGGGGGCTCCCTGCACCCTGCATAGCTCTGGGGAGCTCCCTGCATCCTGCCAGCCCCCTCATGCTCCCTGTACCCTGCACTGCTCTGGGGGGCTCCCTGCTGGCCTCCTCAGGCTCACTGCACTGCTCTGCGGGGGGGCTCCCTGTTCTGTTGACCCCATAGCACCTCCCTGCTCCACCTGCCTGCTGATGCCGTGGCACAGAAGCAGAGCAACGGACCTTCCGCCCGCTGGTGCCCTTCCCGGATGTGTGTGGAGCTGGGCCAGGCTGGAGCCAGGGGCTCGTCTGAGTCTCCTGCGTGACCGTGCCTGGGAGCACCCCAGGTGCATTAGCAGGAAGCTGCCTCAGAGCCGAGCAGCCGGGACTCAGGCCGGGCACGTGGGTGAGGGCGTCCGAGAGGCAGCCTCACCTGCTGTGCCGCGGTGCCTGCCCGGATCCCTTCCTGCCAAACGCTGTATGGGACTGACCTGTTTGGGTGGCTTTCTCGGTTGATATCCGCGGTACCGCAGAAGGACCTGGAAAGAAGTCAGGCGGTGGTGGAGTGGGCGGAGCCTCTGCCTGGAGTCCTGGCTGCTCCTCCCCCATCGGCCTGGGAGCGGTGAGGAAGCGCCTGGCTCCTGGCTCCGGATCCACCCAGTTCTGGCCACCGTGGCGGTCTGGGGAGTGAAGCAGTGGATGGAAGATCTCTGTGCGGGTGTCTCTAATGCTGCCTCTCAATTTTAAATAAATAAAATCTTGGAGCAGGCACACTGGGCTGGGCCTCTACCTGTGGTGCTGGCATCCCATGTGGACGAGAGTTCCAGTTCTCGTTGCTCCACTTCCGATCCGGCTCTCTGCTGTGGCCCGGGAGGGCAGTGGAAGCACCCGCGTGGGGGACCGGGAGGGAGCCCCTGGCTCCTGATCAGCATGGCTCTGGCCATTGCAGCCATTTGGGGGGTGAACCAGTGGATGGAAGGCCTCTCTGTCTGTCTTTCCTTCTCACTGTCTGTAACGCTACCTCTCAAATAAATAAAATCTTTAAAAATAAATAAATAATTAAATATTAACAAAAGCTTAAAAATGTAATTAGTCTATCTGAAAGACATACTTTCAGCGGGGAGAAACGGAGGGAAGGGGAGAGAAGGGGATGGAGAGAGCAAGAGTGGGAACAACACCACTTTAATTTTGAAGATATCATATATACATTTCACAGTCTGCATTGCAAGAACTCAGGAGCCTGGAGGAGCGACAATAGGTCCGTTACCATCCCCAGGAATCCTCCCTCAGGAGGAAGACAGGAGCTGAGTGAGGCTGAGGCTGAGGCTGTAACCTGCTGTTCTATGGGGAAGGGAGCCTGGCTTGCTTGTGCAGCATCTCCAGTAACATTGTTTCTATTCTCTCCATGTGTGCTCTGAGTGTTTCACCTTCAGAAGACAAACAGAGCAGTGGGCTGATGGTGGGCAGCACCACCAGAACTCAGTTTGCAAATGCTCAATTCCTCTAAAGGGACACCTTTATGCCTCTAGTTTTGTTTTTGAACATACAAGTACATATGTGTGTGAGTGAACGTATACATGAGTGAGGGAGCCACAATCTGTTCAAGCCATGGCAGAGCTTGGAAATCTTTTGGGACAGTGAGCTGAGCCTGCCTGGGCTAAGATGAGCAGTTGACTCCTCTTACTGGACGTCTTTAATGGACAGGAACCAAGAGGAAATGAAAAAGGGGGTGGGAATGGGGGTGGAAATAGAGACTGGGAGGATCAGTGCTTCTATACGTGTATTGAAACAATAGAAAACGCCTGAAGAGGACTGTGCTAATGTATCAAATCCTAAATACCGATCTCTACCACCAACTTAAGCCAAAAGCTTTTGGGGTCCTTTCTCTTTAACCAAGTAGAAAGTTTCTTGAGAAAACCAGCCTGGTGTGTCCCCAGCTGTGATTGGTCTAGAGCCTGCTCTGCCCTCAGGGGGGCCATTGTGATGTCATTCCAACTGCCTTAACAGTTCCCTGCTTGGGCTCGGTTCTGGTCAGTTGGCCCAGGAAGCTCTGTGGAGACTGCCTGAAGGATTGGACGACATCACTGGTTTTCCCTTGTCCTGTCATTTGTGGTGTTGTTTTGTGTCGTCTATTAGTTCTCTATACCGTAGTGGTTCTTTTAGTATTTCTTCTATTCAGTTTTCTTTTTTTGCTATTTTTTCAATTTCTCTCCCCCTCCCATTTTTACATTGTGTGCTTGTGTATTTTCTTTAAATATTTATTTATTAATTTTTTGTTTTTTCTTTCACAGGCTAAATGTACTTGATGCTCTGTTCATTTGTCCTTCTTGTGTTTCCTCCGTTGTCTATTTTCTCATTTTTTAATCCTGTGATTTAGATAAGACTGTTATAAGACTTATTGATTAGCATTGTTACCATAGTTACCATAGTTGGTGTTGCTTTCCTTCACCATTTTTAGTATTCTGTGTGTTTTATAACTTTTAATTCTTAATTTTGATACAGTGTTAGTGATTAGTATACCATAGTTCATAGAGTTAGCATTCTCTAGTAGAAATATTAGCATATTGAGTTGTTAATTTTGGTTACCATTTAGCTTGTTTGATTTCTGTTTGTTTCCCAGTTTTTGTTGTTACTTTAGGTGACTAGTAAGTGTTCCCAGTGTCAGAGTGCAGGGTGGGGGGGTGGGGGGGTGGGGTGGGGATCCCACCATGGAAGGCCTCACCGCCTTCACCAGTGAGGAGGAGGTCCTGGATGGGTACCAGGTCCTCAGGGTCCTCGGCCAGGGCGGTTTTGGGCTGGTGATCCTGGCCTATCATTGGGAAAGCAGGACCCAGGTGGCTGTGAAGGTTGTGGAGAATGGTGGCCAGCACTCCTGCAGCTTCCAGCAGTTGTGCACAGAAGCAGAAATAATGAAGGGGCTGCATCACCCTCACATCATTCAACTACTGCAGGTCAGACACACCACAGAGAGGGGCTACATTTTCATGGAGTGCGCAGTCAGGGGGGACCTTAGATGTTACATGGTAGAACGAGGGTACCTACTGGATGGAGAGATTCGCCAGCTATTTAAACAAATTCTATCCGCTGTGCATTACTGCCATTCGCAGCACGTGGTGCACAGGGATTTAAAGTTAGAAAACCTGCTTCTCGACGCCCACCTAAACATTAAGTTGAGCGATTTCGGTCTCAGCTGCAAACTGGCTGGTGGAGAGCGCCTGAAGAATCTGTGCGGGACCTTTGCCTACTGTGCGCCCGAGGAATTGTTAGGTGAGGAGTTCTGCGGGTACAAGGCTGATGCCTGGAGTGTGGGCGTGATCCTGTACGCCATGGTGGCAGGCTCACTGCCTTTTGTTGGAGAGGATTGTGTGGAGCTGCGGGCAGCCATCCTGTCTGGATACTACAGAATCCCCCACTATGGAAACCCAGAGCTGTGTAACCTGGTGGACAGCTTACTGACCCGGGACCCTGAGGCCAGGCCCACAGTGGCAGACATCATGGGCCACCCATGGCTTCATGCAGGACATGGAGCAGCTGGAACCAGTGACGAGTTTCTGTTTCTTCCACAGGAGCAGGAAGGATGGGAATTCCCATGGGGCCTCTGCCCTCCACTGTGGCTTCATGAATGGGATGACCCCTTGCCCCCTGTGCCACGCTGGGGGATCTCCCAACAGCAGGGCTTCAGCATCCCAGAAATACATGGGCAGAGCCAAGTGGAGCCTGCAGTACCTCCTCAGGGTCCTGAAGCTCTAAGCTCCCTTGAGGACCTGGGATTCCAGCTGGGCCATCAAGCAGGCTCCCTGCCACCCAGGCTCCCAGCCAGTGCCTTGTGCCCAGGACTTCAGTGGGATCACAGCAAAGGGAAGCCCATGCCTCAGGCCATCCCCGGTGCTCAGAGCTGTCCCGCTCTCCAGTGCCTCCAGGGACACTCAGGCTGCAACAGCAGAGCCCGTGAGTGTGCTGCTCTCAGCTCCCAACCACTGGTGCTTGCAGAAGGCCAGTCGGGGCAGACTCCTTGCCATGGGACTCCCAGTGTGAGCAGCAGTGAGTCCTGCAGGACAGACAGGTCCCAATGGGCCGTGTGGACAAGGAGCCCCGCTGCCTGTGCAGTCCTCAGCCAGGATGCTCTGTCCTCTCTCTCCACCACACTGAGCACCAACAGCAGTGAGGCTGAACTAGAAGTCAGGAGCGGCTCCCAGGGTGCCCCAGAGGAACAGAGCATCCCAGGAATGCAGCAGCAGGAGGAGGAGGCAGGGACCTCAGACACGCAGACCAGAAAGGGCAAGGGTCGCCTGGGGATTGGCAGGAGGATCATCCAATGCTTCAGCTGGCTGTGTTGTGTCCTCCCAGCCCCAGAGGAAAGCCCTTGAGTGCAGAGAGGAAAGTGGCCTCTTAGTAGCCTCTTGGGAAATGCCCCCGAGGAGGGGCCCTTCCCTGAGGAAGAAGCAATGAAAGGTAGTCAGGGACTCGTGTCTGGGAGGAGGGCAGGTGATAGGCAGTAAGAGAAACTACAGGCAGAGAGGGAAGATATTGTTGCATTTTTCAGATGGCCATAAGGAAACATGTTTGCCTGGTTAGGGGTCATACCTTTTCCTAAGATAGAAGAACATGGTGTTCAATTTTGTTTAGAATTGATCCATGAACATCACTCCCTAGTTAAACTTCCTCTACGCAGGCTTTATTGGACCCCTCCCTTAGTCCCCCTTCTGGCTGGCAGGGGTGTGATTTTCTCACAAAAACCTACTTTTGCTTTTTCTCCCCCACCCTCATGATCTGTGTTGGGATTATGTGAGAGAGAGAATGGACTTGAACTTCCTGCAGCATCGTTGGTGCCGTGACGTGGAGGGACTCAGCTCCATGGGAAAGGTGAGTAAGGCCGACTGCTCCTCTGGTGTTTGGAAAACCCCTGATCTTCTACATACTCATTTTTCTTTTAGATTCCCCAGGTCTCTGAGCCGGTTCAAAGCGATTGGTGTGGGATGCTGGTTGTAAGATGCAGGGCCCACGTTGGATGATATTCTTTGTCCTCCTGCCACATTATTCTGCCTTTGATTATTGCCTGCACTCTGTGCTCAGGTGGCTCTCTACCCTGGGAATTCTTCTCACCCTGAGTTTCTTTCTCCAAGCCCAAGTTCCCAGGTCCCTGGATGAGAAACTCCTGCGACACTTAGAGCTCCTAGATCTGAACTGAGGAGCCTGCATTGCAGACCGAGGTGGCCTCTCCCATTGAGCTGTCTTCCTGTGTGCCCCAAAGAACTCAGGACCCACATGTCTGGGAAGAAGTCACCTGGCACCTTAACTCGTGCCCATGCTTTCCGTTTTCCTGCCCAGGGTTTTCTTTGGCAAACAACATGTTGGAAGTCATTCCTGCCCAGAGCCATGCTCTTAAAGGTGACTCACAGGGGAAATTTCTAATGTCATGCCACACCCATGTTCCCCCTCTGCACATTCAACAGTCCTGCAGCAAGGACCACTTGCCCACCCTCCACACTTTGACAACAAGAGAATTAGTTGAGCCCCCCTTTGTAGAGCCTCATTTCCAAGTTCAGACATGATACAGGGACAGCAGGAGTGACAGAGGACTGAGGCAATGACTGCTAGGGACTGCGAGAACCGCAAAGACTCAGCGACTTCTGGGAGAATGGGGGGTCCTAAAACTCGGCTGATGGGGGGGGGCGAGGAAGGAGGAGGCAGCTGCTAGGATCCATGTGGTGACCTAGTGATGCAGTGGCAGTGGGAGTGCCCAGGGAAGGAGCTGGTGGGGCCTGGGGACCGTGTGGTGGGGCCTGGGGGCTGCACAGAGGGCTCAGATAACCACAGGGGAGCCCAAGAAGAAGTAGGAAGAATCCTGGGGCAATCATAGGGAGGCTGCTGAGGACCGTGCTGGGGGCCCCATGAAGGGTGGCTCCTGGTGGCTGCACTGGGGCACAAAGACGTGGCTTCACTGGGTGTGCCTGAGGAAGCAGGAGGCAGCCAAGGCAGGCCATGAAGTGGTAGGTGCTGGGGAACTGTGTGGGGTGCCCAAATCTGCTCCTGGATGGGGAAGAGGAGAGCAGGGCCTGGCCCTGGAGATTGAGGAGGAGAGTAGGGTCTGGCCCTGGTGGGTGAGGAGGGGAACAGGGTCCAGCCCTGGAGGGCAGTAAGTGGAGCTGGGCCCAGGCTCTGGTTTCAAGGTGGGGAGCAGGATCCAGGCCTGGAAGGTGACGAGCAGAGTGGGCCCAGGCCCTGGAAGGCGAGGAGCGGAGCAGGGCCTGCCCGGGAGGTGAGGAGGGCAGTGGGGCCTGGCCCTGGAGGGAAGCCCTGAAGTGGGGCCCAGCCCTGGAGTGTGAAGGTTGGAGTGGGGCCCAGGTTCTGCAGGGCAAGGAGAGGTGCGGGACCCAGGCCCTGGAAGGCCAGGAGCAGAATAGGGCCTGGCCCTGAAGGTGAGGAGGGAAGCGGGGTCTGGCCCTGGAGGGAGGCTAGGGATGGGCCTGTGGGGAGAAAGGCCTGGCTCTGGAGGGGGAGGAGGGGAGCAGGCCCAGACCAAGGGTGTGAGGAGGCTTTCGGTGCCAGCACTGGAGTATAAGGAGGGGAACACTGGCCCTGGAGGTGAGGAGGGGAAGAGGGTCTGGCCCTGGAGTGAGGCCAGGGATGGACCTGAGGGGAGCAGGGCGTGGCTCTGTAGGGGAGGAGGGGAGCAGGGTCTGGACTTGGAGGGTGTTGAGGTTAGTGGGGCCCAGCCCTGGAGGACATGGAGAGGAGTTGGGCCAGGCCCGGTGGCTGGCTAGTGCCGTGCCTGAGGGGAGCAGGGCCCAGCTCTGAAGGGCACGAGAGGAGGAGCGGCCCAGCCCTGGAGGGTGGCCAGGGCTGGGCCTGAGAGGCAAAGGGTCCAACCCTGCAGGGTGAGGAGGGGAGTGGGGCCCAGCCCTGGAATGTGGTGAGGGGAGCGGGGCCTGGCCCTGAAGGACAGCAATGGGAGCTGGGCCCAGGCTCTGGTGGGCAACTAGGGGAGTGGGGCCCAGGCCCTGGAGGACAAGGAGAGTGGGGCAGCCCTGCTGGGTGTCCAGTGCCACACCTGAGGGGAGCAGGGCCTGGCTCTGTAGGGCATGGAGAAGAGAAGGAGCCCAGACCTAGAGGGTGGCCAGGGCCCTGCCTGAGGGGATCATGGCCCTGGAGGGCAAGGAGGAGGGAGGGGCATGTCACTGGAGCATGGCCAGGGCCCTGCCTGTGCTCTGGAGCCTATGTCCTGTTGCCTGTGACCTGTGTCCTGAAGTCTGTCCTGAGTCCTGTAGCCTAAGTCCTTTAGCCTGTGTTCTATGTTGTGTAGCCTGTGTCCACTTTCTTGTAGCCTGTGGCCTATGTATGCAACCTGTGTCCTGTGGCCTCTGTCCTCTAGCTGGTGTCCTATGTCCCCTAGCCTGTGGCCTGTGCATTGATCCTGTGTCCTGTGTCCTGAGCTTGTGTCGAGTGTCCTGTAGTCTGTGTCCTGTGTCCTGAGCCTGTGGCCTGTGTCCTATAGCCTGTGGCCTGTAGTCTTTGTCCTAGAGCTGGTTTCTCTTTGTAGTAGCCTGTGTCCTGTATACTGAAGCCGGTTTCTTGTAGCCTGTGGACAATGTCCTGTAGTTTGTAGCCTGTAGCCTGTAGCCTGTGCCCTGTGCTCTGCATCCTATCCTGTGGCCTGTGGCCTCTGTCTTGTGTCATGTAGCCTGTGTCCTGTAGTCCGTGGCCTATGTCCTGTAGCTGTGGCCTTTGTCCTGTGGCCGGTGTGCTGTATGCTGTGGTGCAGGATATTGGACACGGCTACAGAACACAGCTTACAGGACACAGGACAGAGGCCACAAACCAAAGGCCACAGGCGACAGGATTCAGGGCATAGTCAGAGGACACAGGACATAGGATAGAGGACACAGAATACAGAACCCAGGACACAGGCTAGAACACAGGCTATGGGACATAGGTTGACGCTACAGAACACAGGATCCAAGACAAAGGACACAGGCTACAGGACACAGGATACAGGACATAGGACCCAGGCTGCAGGGCAAAGAAGAGAGGCTACAGGACATAGGCTATAGGACACAGAACACAGGACATAAGATACAGGCTATGGGACACAAGACACAGGACACAGGACATAGGACACAGGCAACTGGACATAGGACACAGGACACATACTACAGGACATTGTCCACAGGTACAAGACACTGGCTTCAGTATACAGTACACAGGCCACAGCAGAGAGGAAGTCAGCCCTAGGACAAAGACTATAGGCCACAAGCTCAGGACACAGGACACTGGCTCAGAACACAGGACACCAGCTATAGGACAGAGGCCACAGAACACAGGATGCATACATAGGCCTGAGGCTACAAGACATAGGACACAGGCTACACACCATAGAACACAGGATACAGGATACAGGACATAGACAAAAGGACATAGGCCACAGACTACAAGACAAAGATAAACGCCACAGACTACATGACACAGGACACAGGCTAGACCACACAGTGTGAGGGAACCACTCAGGACACAGGCTAGAACACAGGCTATGGACAAGGAACAGGATATAGAACACAGGATACAAGACATAGGACACAGGACACATACACAGGACAAAGGCTAAAGGACAAGGACACAGCAACATCACACAGGATACGGGACATAGGCTATAGGAAAGAGGACAAAGGAAATAGACTACCAGACACAATACACAGGATACCGGACCCAGAACACAGGACATAGACCACAGGACACAGGCTACAGCACAGAGGGCACTGGCTACAGGACACAGGACATAGTCCAGATGACACGAGACACAGGATATAGGACACAGAATACCGAACAAAGGACACAGGCTATGGGACACAGGTTACAGGCTACAGGACACAGGTTACAGGCTACAGGAGACAGGAGAAAGGCTAAGAAACATAGGACACAGGACACAGGCTACAGGACACAGGGACAGGCTACAGGACACAGGACACAGGCTGTACAACATAGGACACAGGTCACAGGACAGAGGCTCAGGACAGAGGCTATGGGACACAGGACAGAGCTATAGAACAAAGGATACAGGCCGCAGGCTACACGACACAGGACACATCCTACACGACACAGGCTGAAGGAAAGTGGGAACAAGACACCAGACACTGGCTATAGGATAGAGTGTCCTGTAGCCTGTGTCCTGTAGCCACTGCCCTATGGCCTCTGGCCTGTGTCCTGGATTGTGTAGCCTGTGTCCTGTCTCCTGTAGCCTCTGTCCTGTGTCCTGTAGCTTGTCACCTATGTCCTTTGTCCTGCAATCTGTGTCCCGTAGCCTGTGTTCTCTAGGCTGTGTCCTGGGTTCCATACTCTGTGTCCTATATCCTGTGTCCTGTGTCGTCTGGGCTATGTCCTGTGTCCTGTAGCTTGTGGCCTCTGTCCTGTAGCCTGTGGCCTCTGTCCTGTGACTTATGTCACAGACTACCAGACACAGTACACAGGCTTTAGGACCCAGAACACAGGACATAAGACACAGGCTACAGGACCCAAGACACAGGACAGAGGACACAGGACACAGGACACAGGACATAGCCCAGACGACACAGGACACAGGACATCGAACATAGAATACTGAACACAGGACACAGGTTACAAGCTACAGGATATAGGCCACAGGACACAGGTTACAGGCTACAGGAGACAGGACAAAGGCTAAACAACACAGGACACAGGCTACAGGACACAGGGACAACTTGAGGACTCAGGATAAGGACACAGGACCCAGGCTACAGGACTCAGGACAAACGCTAAACGACGAAGACACTGGCTACAGGTCACAGGACACAGCTGCAGTGTACAGCACACTGGCCACAGGACAAAGGGCACAGCTACAGGATATAGGACACAGATTGCAGTACACAGGACACAGGGTAGAGAACATGAACACACCTGCAGCACACAGGCTACAGGAAACAGGCTACACAAGATAGAACACAAGCTACAGCATTCAGGGCATAGGACAGAGGATACAGGACACAGGATACAGGACACAGAACACCGAACCCAGGACACAGGCTAGAACACAGGCTAGGGGGCATAGGTTACATGCTAGACGCCACAGGATTTAGAACACAGGATACAAGACATAGGACACAGGACACAGGACGCACGACAGAGGCTACAGGACACAGGACATATGATACTCAATGCATACATAGGCCACAAGCTACAAGACAGAGGATGCAGGCTACATGACACAGGCTGCAGGACACAGGAAACAAGACACAGGACACAGGCTATAGGACAGGGGCCACAGACACAGGAAAAAGGCTGCAGGGCATAGGCTACAGGCTACAGGAGACGGGCTACAGGACCCAGGATACACAACATAGGACACAGGCCACAGATTACAGGACACTGGTTAAAGGATACAGACTACAGGACATAGGACACAGGCTGCAGGACACAGGACACAGCATATAGGACACAGGCTACAAGACACAGGATACACGACACAGAATACACAACAGGACACAGGCTACAGGACACAGACTGAAGGAAAGAGGGAGCAAGACACAGCCCACTGGGTATAGGACAGAGGCCACAGGACACAGGACAAAGACTGCAGGCCATGGCCACTGGATACAGGACATAGGACAAAGAATTGAGGACAAAGGACACATGCTACAGGGTATAGGCCACAGGACATAGGCCACAGACTAAAGGACACAGGCTGCATGACATAGAACAAAGGCCAAGGTCACAGGCCAGCGGCCACAGGACTTAGGCCCCAGAGCTCAGAGAACAGGCTACAGGACACAGCACACAGACTACAGGACATTGTCCACAGGCTACAAGAAATGGGCTTCAGGACACAGGACACAGACTAGAGCAAAGAGGACACCAGCACTAGGACAAAAACTACAGGCCACGGGCTCAGGACACAGGACACAGGCAGGGGTCCTAGAACACCATAGAGGACAGAAGCCTCAGGACTCAGGATGTGTACATACAAGACACAGGACACAGGCTATACAACATAGGACACAGGACACAAACAGAGGCTCCAGGACAAAGGCTATGTCCTGTAGCCTGTGTCCTGTAGCCACTGTCCTGTGGCCTCTGGCCTGTGTCCTAGATTGTGTAGCCTGTGTCCTTTCTCCTGTAGCCACTGTCCTGTGTCCTGTAGCTTGTCACCTATGTCCTGTGTCCTGCAACCTGTGTCCCGTAGCCTGTGTCCTCTAGGCTGTGTCCTGGGTTCCATATTCTGTGTCCTATATCCTGTGTCCTGTGTCGTCTGGGCTATGTCCTGTGTCCTGTATCCTGTGGCCTCTGTCCTGTAGCCTGTGTCATGTGTCCTGTAGCCTGTGGCCTCTGTCATGTAGCCTGTGTCCTGAAACTTATGTCACAGACTACCGGGCACAATACACAGGCTACAGGACCCAGAACACAGGACATAAGACACAGTCTATAGGACTCAAGACACAGGACATAGGCCACAGGACACAAGCTACAGCACAGAGGCCACAGGCTACAGGACACAGGACATAGCCCAGATGACATAGGGCAGATGATATAGGACACAGGCTCCAGGATATAGTCCACAGGCTACAGGACACAGGTTACAGGCTACAAGAGACAGGACAAAGGCTAAACACTATAGGACACAGGACACAGGCTACAAGACACAGGGACAGGCTACAGGACTCAGGACACAGGACACAGGCTACATGAGCAGGATAAAGGACGAGGACACTGGCTACAGGACAAAGCACAGAGGCCACAGTGTACAGCACACTGGCCACAGGACAAAGGGCACAGCTACAGGATATAGACACAGACTACAGAACACAGGACACAGGGTAGTGGACATGGACACAGGCTGCAGCACACAGGCTGCAGGACACAGGCTACACAAGATAGAACACAAGCTACAGCATTCAGGGCATAGGCCAGAGGATACAGGACACAGAACACAGAACCCAGGACACAGACTAGAACACAGGCTACGGGACATAGGTTACACGCTAGATGGCACAGGATATAGGTCACAGGATACAAGACATAGGACACAGGACACAGGAGGCAGGACAGAGGCTACAGGACACAGGACACAGGATACTCAATGCATCCATAGGCCACAGGCTACAAGACAGAGGATGCAGGCTACATGACACAGGCTGGAGGACACAGGAAACAAGACACAGGACATAGGACAGAGGCCACAGGACACAGGACAAAGGCTGCACGGCATAGGCCACAGGTATCAGAAGCTGGGCTACAGGACACAGGATACACAGCATAGGACACAGGCCACAGATTACAGGACACTGGTTAAAGGATACAGACTACAGGCTACAGAACACAGGCTACAGGACACAGCATACTCGACACAGGACACAGGCTACACGACACAGGCTGAAGGAAAGAGGTAACAAGACACAGGACACCAGCTATAGGACAGAGGCCACAGGACACAGGACAAAGGCTGCAGGGTAAAGGCCACAGGCTACAGGCTATAGGCCATAGGACATAGGCCATAGATTACAGGACACAGGCTACACAACATAGGACATATGTCACAGGATACAGGCTACAGGACCTAGGCCCCAGAGATCAGAGAACAGGCTACAGGACACAGGACAACACTACAGGACATTGTCCACAGGCTATAGGAAACGGGCTTCAGGACACAGGACACAGACTACAGCAAAGAGGACAACAGCACTAGGACAAAACCTACACGCCACAGGCTCAGGACACAGGACACAGGCTAGGGTCCCAGGACACCAGCTAGAGGACAGAGGCCACAAGATTCAGGATGTGTACATAGGCCACAGGGTACAAGACACAGGACACAGGCTACACAACATAGGACACAGGACACAGGACAGAGGCTCCAGGACAGAGGCTATGGGACACGGGACAGAGCTACAGAACAAAGGATATAGGCCACAGGCTACATGACACAGGACACAGCCTACACGACACAGGGTAAAGGAAAGAGGGAACAAGACAGCGGACACTGGCTATAGGATAGAGTGTCCTGTAGCCTGTGTCCTGTAGCCACTGTCCTGTGGCCTCTGGCCTGTGTCCTAGATTGTGGAGCCTGTGTCCTGTCTCCTGTAGCCACTGTCCTGTGTCCTGTAGCTTGTCGCCTATGTCCTGTGTCCTGCAATCTGTGTCCCGTAGGCTGTGTCCTCTAGGCTGTGTCCTAGGTTCCATATTCTGTGTCCTATATCCTGTGTCCTGTGTCATCTGGGCTATGTCCTGTGTCCTGTAGCCTGTGTCCTGTGTCCTCTGTCCTGTCTCCCGTAGCCTGTAGGCTGTGTCCTGTAGCCTTTAGCCTATGTCCTGTAGCCTGTGGTTTCTGTCCTGTAGCATGTGTCCTGTGACTTATGTCACAAAGGACAAAGGCCAGTGCCTGATCTCCTCCTCTCCCACCACTGGTTGAGCTGACACTTTCTTGTTGAGAAAAATAAAGCAGAGGAAAAGAGATAATATTGCGAGGAACCGAACCTTTTATTCTGTAACAGGGTTAGTTTTAGAAAGGTCTCTAGACCTTGGACCTACAGGACACAAGACATAGGACATACGCAAAAGGACACAGTCTATAGGACAAAGGACAAAGGCCACTTCATGCTCACAGCCTCACTCTTGAGACCTCACCGAGCCATGAGCAATGTTTCAAAATCAAAGCAGAGATTGTCCCAGGTCCAGAGACCTTTCTGGATCTAACCCTGTTACAGAATAAAAGGTTTGGTTCCCTGCAATATTGTCTCTTTTCCTCCGCTTTATTTTCTCAACAAGAAAGTGTCAGGTCAACCCTGGAGGGTGAGGAGGAGAGCAGGCACTGGCCTTGGAGGGCAAGGAGAGGAATGGGGCCAAGGCCCTGGAGGGTGAGGAGGGGTGTGCGGTCCAGCCCTGGAGGGTGTTGAGGGGAGTGGGGCTGGGCCATGGATGGCAGCGTGGGGAGTGGAGCCCAATCCCTGGAAGTCTAGGAGTGGAGCAGGTCCAGCCCTGGAGGGCCTTGAAGGCAGTGGGGTCCGGCCCTGGAAGGCAAGGAGGAGAAACAGGGTGCAGCAAGCAGAGCGTTCCCAGGCCCTGGAGGGTGAGGAGGGGGCAGCATCCGGCCCTGGGGGGCCTTGAGGGGAGTGGGGCCCAGCCCTGGAGAGCAGTGGGGGGGGCAGGGCCCAGGTCCTGAAGGGTGAGGAGGGGAGCAGAGTCTGACCTTGGATACGAGCTTGGGAGCATGGCCCAGCCCTGGAGGGAGAGAAATGGAGTGGGGCCCATATCCTGGAGGGTGAGGGGGGTGGGGCCCAGGCCCTGGAGGGTGAGGAGGGGTGTGCGACCTAGGCCTGGAGTGCGAGCATTGGAGTGGAGCCCAGGCCCTGGAGGTCTAGGAGTGGATCAGGGTCTGGCCCTCTAGGGTTTTGATGGCAGTGGGGCCCTTCCCTGGAGGTATGCGATGGTAAGGGGCCCGGCCCTGGCGGGATGCGATGGGAGGGGCCCAGACTCTGGAGGGCGAGGAGGGAGTGAGGCGCAGACCCTGGAGGGTGAGAAGGAGATCGGCATCCAGCTCTGGAGGGCTTTGAGAAGAGCAGGGCCCGGCCCTGGAGGGCAAAAAGGGGAGCAGGGCTAGGCCCAGGAGGATGAGGAGTGGAGCAGGGTCTGGCCCTATAGGGCACTGAGGGTAGTGGGGCCTGGCCCTGGAGGGCTGGGATGGGAGGGGTGCCCATGCCCTGGAAGGGGAGGAGGGGAGTGTGGCCCAGGCTCCCAGATGAGGTCCAGGATGCCTGGGTCCTGGTGAGCCCGCTGTGTCACAACCCCGTCCCGGTGAGCAGGGGTAGAAGCAGACGTGGTGGTGGGTGAGCCCATGAACGGGGACTGCAGATGCCACCCTGGGAAGAGTCGGGAGCAGGTGCAGGGCTGCACCCATGGTTCCCTGGGGAGGGGGGGGGATGGCCGGTTTCCTGAGAGCGACCCCAGCAGGTACCACGTGGAACCCTGATGCCACACGGAGTGTCCTGTGTGTGTGTGATCGCAGGGGGTTGGTTTCATTTTTTAGCTTCATTTTTATTTATTGGAGAGTGAAAGAGATAGCTCCATTCACTGGCTCACACCCAAACACCCACAACAGCTGGGAGCCGGGAGCTCCACCTGGTCTGGGGTGGGAGGCAGGGACATGAGGATTTGAGGCCCCGCCTCGGGCCCTGCTGTGACACTGCAAACATCGCCTTCCACCCCGCTCTGAGCTGGCTGCCCAGGAGGTGCGTGTGGATCTGCCTTCGGTCGGTCATCTGCCCAGGCCTTAAGGAAGGCCCCACAGTCACTGTCCAGTCTTCTCTTAGGGCTAGTCAGGTTCTCCAGAGGTTTTCTACCCCTTCCTGGGGTCTGGCCCCCGGGAGCAAAGTGCAGAGGGTGGCAGTGAGCTCCGCGGCCGTGGTGAGCTGTCCCCTGCACTGCGCTCTTAGGACACCACAGGCCCGAGCTCACAACTGCCCTTGCACTGTGCTCCTCCATGGCCCCCAACTCACCACAGCCCCCTGCACTGTGCTCCACCATGGCCCACAGCTTACCATGGCCCCCAGCACTGTGCTCTCGGGACACACTGTCCCTTGTGCTGTGCTCTCACGACAGCACGGACCCCGAGCCCCGAGCTCACCACAGCCCCATGCACTCATCTGTTACGCCCTCTCCTGCTGCCTGCAGGAAGTCTTCTGGCACTGGAGAGACTCCTGGTCTGTTTCCTTTTTCTTTTAAAATTTATCGTGGGCTGGCACCGCGATTCACTATGCTAGAGGACAGAGGCCACAGGTACAGGACAAAGGCTGATGGCATAGGCCACAAGCTACAGGAGACTGAATACAGGACACAGGATACACAACAGAGGACACAGATTAAAGGACAATGGTTAAAGGATACAGAGTACAGGACACAGGCTACAGGACACAGGATGCATGACACAGGATACATGATAGAGGACACATGACACAGGACACAGGCTACACGATACAGACTGAAGGAAAAGGGGAACAGGACACAGGCCACCGGCTATAGGACAGAGGCCACAGGACAAAGGCTGCAGGGTAAAGGACACAGGCTACAGGACACAGGCTACATGACATAGGACACAGGACACAGGCCGCAGACCACAGGACCTAGGCCCCAAAGCTCAGAGAACAGGCTACAGGACACAGGACACACACTACAAGACATTGTCCACAGGCTACAAGAAACCAGCTTCAGGACACAGAACACAGACTACAGAAAAGGGGAATCCAGCCTTAGGACAAAGATTAAAGGCCACAGGCTCAGGACACAGGACACAGGCTAGGGGACACAGGACACCAGCTAGAGGACAGAGCACACAAGACTCAGGATGTGTACATAGGCCACAGGGTACAAGACACAGGACACAGGCTACACAACATAGGACTCAGGACACAGGACAGAGGCTCCAGGACAGAGGCTATGGGACACAGGACAGAGCTACAGAACAAAGGATACAGGCTGCAGGATACACGACACAGAACACAGGCTACATGACACAGGCTGAACGAAAGAGGGAACAAGACAGCGGACACTGGCTATAGGATAGAGTGTCCTGTAGCCTGTGTCCTGTAGCCACTGTCCTGTGGTCTGTAGACTGTGTCCTAGATTGTGTAGCCTGTGTCCTGTCCCCTGTAGCCTTTGTCCTGTGTCCTGTAGCTTGTCGCCTATGTCCTATGTCCTGCAACCTGTGTCCCGTAGCCTGTGTTCTTTAGGCTGTGTCCTGGGTTCCATATTCTGTATCCAATAGCCTGTGTCCTGTGTCATCTGGGCTATGTCCTGAGTCCTGTAGCCCTTGTCCTGTGTCCTTCAGCCTGCGTCCTTGTCCTGTGTCCTGTAGCCTGTGGCCTCTGTCTTGTAACATGTGCCCTGGAGGGCAATAGACTACCAGGCACAATACACAGGCTACAGGACCCAGAACAGAGGTCATAAGACACAGGCTACAGGACTCGAGACACAGTACATAGGCCACAGGACACAGACTACAGCACAGGGGCCACAGGCTACAGGACACAGGACATAGCCCAGATGATACAGGACACAGGACATAGGACACAGAATACCAAACACAGGACACAGGCTACGGGGCACAGGTTACAGGCTACAGGATATAGTCCACAGGCCACAGGACACAGGAGACAGGACAAAGGCTAAACAACATATGACACAAGCTACAGGACACAGGACAAGGGTAAAGGACACAGGCTACATGCTATATGAACAGGTTAAAGGACGAGGACACTGGCTACAGGACACAGGAAGTCGGCACAGCATACAGCACACCGTCCACAGGACAAAGGCCACAGCTACTGGACATAGGACACAGACTACAGAACACAGGACACAGGACATAGGACACAGGACGCAGGATACAGGACATAGGACACGGGCTACAGGACACAGTGTATAGGACAAAGGACAAAGGCCACTTTTGCTCACAGCCTCACTGTTCAGACCTTACCGAGCCATGAGCAATGTTTCAAAATCAAAGCAGAGATTGTCCAAGGTGCAGAGACCTTTCTGGAACTAACCCTGTTACAGAATAAAAAGTTTGGTTCCCCGAAATATTATCTCTTTTCCTCTGCTTTATTTTTCTCAACAAGAAAGTGTCAGCTGAGCCAGGGGTTTGGGGCCAGAGACTCTCAGCACCATGTGTGCTGCCACCCTCTCCGTGAGTGTCCCTCATTGTCCAGTCTCCTTCCCTTGGGTATCGGGTTGTTTTTCTGTTGTCAGGTCGAAAGAGCAGTTTCAGTTCTCAGTCACAAAATTCTCTGGAAGTATCTTCAGCGACCGTTCATCCTCATCCAAGGGCTGAGTCAGGAGGCAGGCAGTGGTGTCTACAGAGGGGCCTGGTTCGCAGCACCACGTGGGTCCTCCAAGTGGTGCCTCTCGTTCTCTTGGCTTTCATCCTGAGTGCCCACTTTGGAGTTGCCGCACTTACATGGCCATGCTGTGGCCTTCCTGTGGCTCCTTCCTGGGCAGGCTGGGAGTGGGTGGAAAGGGGCATCTCTAAGGCCCTCCTCTTCCTGCTTCCTAGGAGCCTGTAAAATGGATGCATCCTGATGCTTCCAGTACAACCACAAGATTCTCCCCTGGACCTGGGCGGAACAGCTGCTCCCAGCAGGCAGTCGTTTTCTTCGAGGTGTTGCTTTCCAGGTGGCTTCTGGCCGCATCAGTGGGTGGGGCCTAGACAGGACCCATGAGTGAGAACTTGGGGGCCTGTGGTGTAGCCTTGATTATACATTAACTAATATGACATTTAGCTTCTGCTAGAGCCTGACTGTCATTACCACGCACGCGGTACTGCACGAAGAACTGAGTATAAAAGAAAGAAAAACTACACCTTCTAGACCTTACCATCTAGCTGAAGAAAGGGTCATTACAAGACACAAGGTACAGGGCAGTGCCGTGGCACACTTGTTAATCCTCTGCCTGCGGCACCAGCATCCCATATGGGCACTGGGTTCTAGTCCCGGTTACTCCGCTTCCAGTGCAGCTCTCTGCTGTGGCCCAGGAAGGCAGTGGAAGTGCTTGGGCTCCTGCACCCGCATGGGAGACCAGGAAGAAGCACCTGGCTCCTGACTTCGGATCGATGTAGCTCCATCCGTAGTGGCCATTTGGGGAGTGAACCAACAGAAGGAAGACCTCTCTCTCTCTCTCTCTCTCTCTCTCTCTCTCTCTCTCTCTCTCTGTCTCTCTCTCACTGTCTATATATCTACCTGTCAAATAAAAAGAAACAAAACACAAGGTACTGTACATGAAGGAGACAGCAGGAGGGAGCTTGTCACAGCCACAGGAGGATCCAACGTGCCACCCAGCAGGTTCCCTGGTGCAGTGACACTTACACAGAGACCCCCAGAGATACGTTAGCATGGTCCAGATGATTGGGACAAGGAATATGGAGGACCATGGAGGCTCCGGGCAGAGGGCACAAGAGGGAGGGTGAACCAGAGGCGGGGGGAGGAGAAGGTTGTCCCTACCAAGGCAGAGAGGTAGTAGGAGCCAGGTTGCACAGAGAAAGACGATCCAGTGATGACAGGGCTCCTGGTGGGATGAAATGAGATCATAAATGCAAATCAGTGCCGTGCACGTACACAGGACAGGTTTGAACAATGGGAGGGACTTGCAAGTACAAACACACATGGAGGAGCCAGCCTGTGCTCCCAGGGACAGGCAGCTACCGAGCACGGGAGAATGAGGCACTCAGGGAGAGGAGGAAGGGGCTGCAGTGGGGCCTGGCCCTGGAGGGCATTGTGGCGAGTGGGGACTGGCCCTGGAGGGCAGTGTGGGGAGCTGCACCCAGGCCCTGGAAGGCAAAGAGGGGAGAGGGTTCCAGACCTGGAGGTTGGTGAGGGGAGTGGGGTGTGGTCCTGGAGGGCAGCAATGGGTGCTGGGCACAGGCCTGGGTGGGCAAGGAGAGGAGTGGGGCCCAGAACTCATGGGTGGCTACTTCAGCACCCAAGGGGAGCAAGGCCCTGCTCAGTATTGCATGGAGAGGAGAAGGGTCCATCCTGCCTGAGGGGTGCTGGGCCTGGCCCTGGAGGGCAAGGAGGGGAGAGGGGCCTCTCCCTGGAGCTGGTCAGGACCCTGCCTGAAGGGAGCGGGCACTGGCCCTGGGGGTGAGGAGTGGAGCAGGGTCCAGCTCTGGAGGGTTTTTGGCAGAGCTGGGCCTGGCATGGAGGGTAAGGAGGGGAGTAGGGCCTGGCCCAGGAAGGTGAGGAGTGGAGCAGGGTCCAGCCCTAGAGGGCATTGAGGGCAGAGGGGCCTGGCCCTTGAGGGCAGTGTGGGGAGTGGGACCTGGCCCTGGAGGGCAGCATGAGGAGATGGGCCCAGGCCTGGAGGGCAAGGAGTGGTGCAGGGCTTGTCCCTGGAGGACAAGGATTGGAGTGGGGCCCAGGCCCTGGAGAGCAAGGAGGGGAGGCTGGGCTGAGCCAGGGAAGGTGGCCATGACCATGCCTGAGGGGAGCAGGGCTGAACCCAGGAGGGCAAAGAGGGGTGCAGGGCCCAGCCCTGGAGTGCAAGGAGGAGAGCAGGCCCTGGCCCTGAGTGGTGAGGAGGGGAGTGGGGTCCGGCCCTAGAGGGTGAGGACGGGAGCGGGGTCTGGCCTGGAGGGTGTTGAGGGGAGTGTGGCCTGGCCCTGGAGGGCAGCATGGGGAATGGAGTCTAATCCCTGGAGGTCTAGGAGTGGAGTGCAGCAGGGTCTGGCCCTATAGGGTGTTGATGGCAGTGGGCCCAACCATGGAGGGCTGGAATGGGAGTGGGGCCCAGGCTTGGAGGACAAGGAGTGGAGCAGGTCCCAGAGCCGGGAGGATGAGGAGGAGAGAGAGGTCCAGGTCTGGAGGGCTTTGAGCAGAGGAGGGCTCGGCATTGAAGGGCAAGGAGGGGAGCTGTGTCCAGCCCAGGAGGGTGAGGAGTGGAGCAGGGGCCAGCCCTGGAGGGCGTTGAGGGCAGTGGGGTCTGGCCCTGGAGAGCAGCATGGGGGGTGGGGACTGGCCCTGGAGGGCAGCTTGTGGAGCTGGGCCCAGCCCTGGCATGTGAGGAGGAGAGCAGGCCCTAGCCCTGGGTGGTGAGGAGGGGAGTGGAGTCCGGCCCTAGAGGGTGAGGAGGGGAATGGGGTCTGGCCCTGGAGGGCAGTGTGGGGAGAGGGGTCTGGCCCTGGAAGGCAGCATGTGGAGCTGGCCCTAGGCCATGGAGGGCAAGGTGGGGAGCAAGGCCTGGCCCTGGAGGGCAAGGATTGGAGTGGGGCCAAGACCCAGGCCCTGGAGTTCGAGAAGGGGAACAGGGTCTGGCCCTGGAGGAAGGTGAGGGGAGTGGGGCCTGGCCCTGGAGGGCAGTAGTGGGAGCCGGGCCCAGGTCCTGGTGCTCAAGGAGAGGAGTGCAGCCCCTCTGGTGAGTGGCTAGTGTCATGCCCAAGGGGAGCAAGGCCCAACTCTGTAAGGCATGGAGAGGGACAGGGGCTCAGCTCTGGGGGGTGGCCAGGGCCCTGCCTATGGGGAGCTTGGCCTGGCCCTGAAGTGCAAGAAGGAGAGAGTGGCCTGTCCCTTGAGCGTGACCAGGGCCCTGCCTGAGGGGAGCTGGGACTGGCCCTGGAGGTCAAGGAGGAGAGAGGGGCCTGTCCCTGGAGTGTGGCCATGGCCATACCTCAGGGGAGCAGGGCCCAACCTTGTAGGGCAAGTATGGGAGTGAGCCCCAGTCCTGGAGGTCAAGGAGTGCAGCAGAGCCCAGCCCAGGAGGGTGAGCAGTGGAGTGGGGTCCAGCCCTGGATGGTGTTGAGGGCAGTGGGGCCAAGCCCTAGAGGTCCGTGTGCAGATCAGAGCCCAAGCCCTGGAGGGTGAGGAAGACAGCGAGGTCCAGCACTGGAGGGCATGGAGGGGAGTGGGGTCCAGCCTTGGAGGGCAGTGTGGGGAGCGGGGCTCAGGCCCTGAAGGGCCAGGAAGGGATCAGGGTGTGGCCCTATAGGGCATTGAGGGCACTGGGGTCTGGACCTGGACGTCATTGAAAAGAGCGGGGCCAAGGCCCTGGAGGGTGAGGAGGGGTGCGGGGACCAGGCCCTGGATGGCTAGGATGGAGCAGGGTCTGGCCCTGGAGGGGGGTGAGGTGAGTGGGTTCAGGCCCTGGAGGGCGAGGAGTGGAGAAGGGTCCGGCCCTATAGGGTGTTGAGGGAAGTGGGGCACAACCATGGGGGCTGCCATGGGAGTGGGGCCCAGACCTGGAGGGTGAGGGGAGCGTGGCCCAGGCCATGGGGGATGAGGTGGTGAGTGGGGTTCTGCTTTGGATGGCTTTGAGCAGTGGGGGGCAGGCCCTGGAAGGTAAGGTGGGGAGCCAAGCCCGGCCCTGGAGAGCGAAGAGTAGAGCGGGGTCCAACCCTGGAGGGCATTGAGGGTAGTGGGGCCGGCCCTGGAGGTCAGTGTGTGGAGTGGGTTTTGGCCCTGGAGGGCAGCATGGGGAGCTGAGCCCAGGCCCTGGAGGGTGAGGAGGGGAGCTGGTCCTGGCCCTGGAGGGTGTTGAGGGGAGTGTGGCCGGGCCCTGGAGGGCAGCGTGGGGAGTGGAGTGCAATCCCTGGAGATCTAGGAGTGGAGCAGGTCCAGTCCTATAAGGTGCTGAGGGCAGTGGGTCTTTCCATGGCAGGCAGCATGGGGAGTGGAGTACAGTCCCTGGAGATCTAGGAGGAGAGTGGGTGCAGCCCTATAAGGTGCTGAGGGCAGTGGGTCTTGGCCTTGGTGGGCAGTATGGGGAGTTGGCCGAGGCCCTGGGGGGCAAGGAGGAGAGCAGGCACTGGCCCTGAGGGCCAGGAGGGCATTGGGGCCCGGCCCTGGAGGGCAGCATTGGGAGAGGAGCCCAGGCCCTGGAAGTTGAGGAGTTGAGCAGGGTCTGGCTCTATAGGGTGTTGAGGGCAGTGGGCCCGGCCATGGAGGGCTATGATGGGAGCGGGGCCCAAGCCCTGGAGGGCGAGGAGGGGAGCAGGACCTGACCCAGGAGGGCAAGGAGTGGAGCGGGGTCCAGCCCTAGAGGGCGATAAGGGCAGTGGGGCACGGCCCTAGAGGGCAGCAGTGGGAGCCAGGCCCAGGCCGTGAAAGGCAAGTGGGGAGCAGGGTGTGGCCCTGGAGGGAGGCCAGGAACAATCTAAGGGGAGCAGGGCCTGGCTCTGGTGGGTGAGGAGGGGAACAGTGTTCTGGCACTGGAAGGCAAGGAGGGGAGCAAGGCCTGGCCATGGAGGGTGAGGAGGGGAGCGGGGCCTGGCCCTGGTGGCAGCAGTGGGAGCTGGGCCCAGGCCGTGAAAGGCAAGTGGGGAGCAGGGTCTGGCCCTGGATGGAGGCCAGGGACGCACCTGACGGGAGCAGGACCCGGCTGTGGAGGGCAAGGAGCGGAGCAGGCCTGTCCCTGCAGGGCGAGGAGGTGAGAGGTGTCTTGCCCTGGAGGTCAAGGAGGGAGCAGGGTCTGGTCCTGGAGGGTGTTGAGTGGAGCGGGGCCCAACCCTGGAGGGCAGCGTAGGGAGCAGAGCCCCAGGCCCTGGAGCTCGAGGAGTGGAGCAGGGTCCAGCCCTATGGCGTGTTGAGGACAATGATAAGAGTGGGGCCCGGCCCTGGAGGGCAGCGTGAGGAGCTGGGCCCAAGCCCTGGAGGGTGAGGAGGGGTGCAGGGCTTGGCCCTGGAGGGCAAGGATTGGAGTGGGGTCCAGGACCAAGAGGGTGAGGAGGGGAGTGGGCCTAGTCCCTGGAGGGTGAGGAGGGTGGTGGGGCCACACCCTGGAATAGGCCAGGGCCCTGCTGAGGGGAGGAGGGCCCAATCCAGGAGGGCAAGGAGGGGTGTGTGGCCCCGCCCAGCAGTGCGAGGAGAGCAGGCCCTGGCCTGGGGAGTGAAGAGGGGAATCTGGCCCAGGCCCTGGAGAACGAGAAGGTTAGCGTGGCCCTGGCCCTGAAGGACAAGGAGGGGAGCAGGGCCCAGCACAGGAGGGCAAGGAGTGGAGCAGGGTCCAGCCCTGGAGGGCAATGAGGGTAGTCGGGCCCAGTCCTGGAGGGCAGCATGGGGAGTGGGGCTAGGCCCTGGAGGTGAGGAGGGGAGCGAGGTCTGACCTTGGATTGCGAGGTCGGGTGCAGGGCCCAGCCTTGGAGGGTGAGGAGGGGAGCGGGACCAGGCCCTGGAGGGCAGCAATGGTAGTCAGGCCCAGGCCATGTAGGGCAAGTGAGGAGCAGGGTGAGAAGAGGAACGGGGTCTGGACCTGGAGGGAGGCCAGGGCCCTGCCTGAGGGGAGCAGGGCCCGACCCTGGAGGGCAAGGAGGGGAGTGGGGCCCAGGCCCTGAGGACAAGGAGAGGACCGGGGCCTAACCCTAGTGGGGCTAGTGCCGCGCCAGAGGTGAACAGATCCCGGCTCTGTAGGGCACAGAGAGGAGCAGGGGCCCAGCACTGAGGGGAGCTGTGCCTGACACTGCAGGGCAAGGAGGGGAGTGGGGCCTCCCCCTGGAGTATTCCAGGGCCCTACCTGAGGGGAGTAGGGCCCGATCCTAGAGTGCAAGGAAGGGAGTGTGGCTCAGCCCTGGAGTGTGGCCAAGGCCATGCCTGAGGGGAGTGGGTCTGGCCCTGGGGGCCAGGAGTGGAGCGGTGTGCAGCCCTGGATGGTGTAGAGGGCAGTGGGGCCCAGGCCCTGGAAGGCAAGGAGGAGAGCAGGCATTGGCCCTGGGGGGTGAGAGGTGGAGCGGGGTCCAGCCCTGGAGGGCATTGAGGGGAGTGGGGTCCGGCTCTGGAGGGCAGGGTGGGGAGTGGGGCCCAGGCCCTGGAGGGAGGCCAGGGATGCATCAGAAGGGAGAGGGCGTGGCTCTGGAAGGTGAGGAAGGGAGCATTGTCTGGCCCTGGATGTAATGGAGGTGAGCAGGGTCCAGTCCTGGAGGCTGTTGTGGTCAGTAGGGCCCAGACCAGGAAGGCAGTGTGGGGAGCTTGGCCCAGACCCTGGAGGGTGAGGAATGGAGTGGGGCTTTGCCCTGGAGGGCAACATGGGGAGCTAGGGCCAGGCCCTGGAGGGTGAGGAGGGGAGCAGGGCCTGGTCCTGGAAGGTGAGGAGTGGAGCGGGGTCTGGACCTGGAGGGAGGCCAGGACCCTGCCTGTGGGGAGAAGGGCCTGACCCAGAGGGCAAGGAGGGGAGAGGGGCCCAGCCCTGGTGGGTGGCTACTGCCAGGCCGGAGGGCAGAAGGGCCTGGAAGAACTTTGTGGCAATTTGAAAGGATGACTGCAGATTTTTTTTTTTTTGACAGGCAGAGTGGACAGTGAGAGAGAGAGACAGAGAGAAAGGTCTTCCTTTGCCGTTGGTTCACCCTCCAATGGCCGCCATGGCCAGCGCGCTGCGGCCGGCACACCGCGCTGATCCGATGGCAGGAGCCAGGAGCCAGGTGCTTTTCCTGGTCTCCCATGGGGTACAGGGCCCAAGCACCTGGGCCATCCTCCACTGCACTCCCTGGCCACAGCAGAGAGCTGGCCTGGAAGAGGGGCAACCGGGACAGAATCCGGCGCCCCAACCGGGACTAGAACCCGGTGTGCCGGCGCCGCTAGGCGGAGGATTAGCCTAGTGAGCCACGGCGCCGGCCTGCAGATTTTTTTTTAGTCATGACTCCCACTGAGGGCTGGGGATCTCTGTCCCCTCACCCTTGAATTTAGGCCCAACTTAGGGACTGCTTGCAATAGAATCTCTCTCTCTCTCTCTTTCTCTCTCTCTCTTTCTCTCTCTGTGTGTGTGTGTGTGTGTGTGTGTATGTGGGTGTGTGTGACTCTGCCTTTCAAATAAATATATAAATCTTTAAAAAAAAAAAAGCTCTGTGCTGGGTTGAATAGTATCCCTCCCTCACCCCTTACTCATGTCCACCCAGGACCTCTACTGACCTTATCTGGAAATAAATAAATAGAATATGGCGTTCCACTGCGTGACTCCCCAGGCCACAAACAAAAGGTAGTAAAACACTACTTAGGCTAGAACTTCGAACCTCCTGCCAGCGGAGAGACGGCACAGGGAGGAGAGATGCCCGCTGGTCCCCACAGCTGATGAGTGACAGAGCAGCTGCTTTACTCCCAGCCCAGAGCTCTTCACCAGCTGTCGATTACGTACATGGGGATGTCTTTAAGCTCCAGAACGCACCGCGGACCGAGAAGAGAGGGGAGTTCTGAGGCCTGGGCGCCGCTCTCCTCATGCAGGCACTTGCCTGCCCTCTCCCGCATCCTTCACCGTGTCTTGAAGTGGCAACCTCAGGTTCACTCTGCAGCTCCCCTCCTCACCCTCCAGGGCCAGGCCCCACTCCCATGGCAGCCCTCCAGGGTCGTGTTCCACTTCCCTCAGCACCCTATCGGGCTGGACCCTGCTCCCCTCCTCGAGCTCCAGGGCCAGGCCCCACTCCCCACACTGCCCTCCAGGCCCAGGCCCCAATACCCTCAACGCCCTCCAGGGCTGGTCCCTGTTCCGCTTCTTGCCCCCCTGGGCCAGGCCCTGCTCCCCTCCTAGCCCTCCAGGGCCTGGTTCCCACACCCACACCCACACCCCTGCTCACCCTCGTGGACAAGGGCCCCTCTCCCATCCTCGCCCTCCAAGGCTGGGCCCTGCTACCCTCCTCACCCTCCAGGGCCTGCGCCCTGCCCCCCATGCTGCTCTCCACTGCCGGGCCCCATTACCCTCAAGGCCCTCCAGGCCCGGACACTGCTCCCCTCCTTGCCCTCTAGGGCCTGGACCCACTCACCTCACCCCCCTCCAGGGCCAGACCATGCTCCCCTCCTAGCTGTCCAGGGCTTGGTCCCCGCACCCCGCCTCACCCTCCAGGGCCTGGGCCCTGCTCTTTTCAATGCCCTCCAGGTCAAGACCCCAGTGTCCTCAACGCCCTATAGGGCCACACCCTGATCCCTTCCTGGCCCTTCAGGCCTGAGCCCCGCTCCCCCCGCTGCCCTCCAAGGCTGGACCCACTCCCCTCAATGCCCTCCAAAGCTGGACCCCACTGTCATCCTCGCCCTCCAGGGCTTGGGCTCCTATCTGCACACGGCCCTCTAGGGCCTGGCCCCACTGCCCTCAACACCACCCAGGGCCAGACCCTACTCGACTCCTCGAGCTCCAGGGCAAGGCAACACTCACCTCCTCACCCTGCAGGGCCGGGCCTGCTCCCCTCCTCGCCCCCCAGAGCCATGTCCTGCTCCCGTCAGGTGCGTCCCTGGTCTCCATCCAGGGCCAGACCCGCTCCCTACTTGTCTGTCATGGCCTGGGCCCGGCTCCCATTGCTGCCCACTAGGGCCAGGCCGCGCTCCCCTCCTCACCCTCCAAGGCCAGGCCTCGCTCCTCTCTGCCTTCCAGTGCCAATGCCTGCTCCCCTCCTTGCCCTCCAGAGCCAGGCCCTGCTCCCCTTAGATTTTTCATGGCCTCTTTCCAGGGCCACACCCTGATCCCCACTTGCCTCTTATGACCTGGGCCCGACTCCCACTGCTGCCCTCTAGGGCCGGGCCCCACTGCCCTCATCGCCCTCCAGGGCTGGGCTCCGCTCCACTCCTTGCTATCCTGGGTCGGGTCCTGTTCCCCTGCTTGCCCTCCTGGGTCGGGCCCTGCTCCCCTCCTCGCCCTCCTTGGTCAGGTCCTGCTCTCCTCCTCAACCCCTGGTGCCAATGCCTGCTGCCCTCCTCGCCCTCCAGGGCCTGGGCCCCCTCCCATCGCAGCCCTCCAAGGCTGGGCTCAGTGCCCTCAACGCCCTCTAGAGCCAGACCCTGCTCCACTCCTCGCCCTCCAGGGCCTGGGCTCTTCTCCCTACGCTGAACTCCAGGGCCAGGCCCCAATGCCCTCCTCGTCCCCCAGGGCCAGTGCCTGCTCTTCTCCTTGCCCCCCAGGGCCTCCGCCTACTCCCCACACACTGCCCACCAAGGCCACGGCCTACTGCCCTCAGCACCTTGTAGGACTGGACCTGCTCCACTCCTAGGTCTCCAGGGATTGCACTCCACTCCCCACGCTGCCCTCCAGGGCCCGGCCCCACTCCCCTCAACACCCTCCAGGGCCAGGACCAGCTCCCCTCCTCACCCTCCAGGGCCTGGGCTCCGCTCCCCATACTGCCCTCCAGGGCCAAAACCCACTCCACACACTGACCTCCAGGGCCGGCCCCACTACCCTCAACGCCCTCCAGGGTTGGACCATGCTCTACTCTTCGCCCTCCAGGGCCGGGCTCGGCTCCCCACCTTACCTTCCAGGGCCTGCCCCCCACTGCTCAAAGCCGTCCAAGCAGGACCCCACTCACCACCTCATCCCCCGTGGCCTGGGCCACGCTCCCCTCCCCACCCTCCAGGTCTGGGCCCCACTCCCATGGCAGCCCTCCAGGGTTGTGCCCCACTTCCCTCAACACCCTATAGGGCCAGACTCTGCTCCTCTCCCCGAGCTCCAGGGCCAGGCCCCACTCCCCACACTGTCCTCCAGGCCCAGGCCCCAATACCCTCAACGCCCTCCAGGGCTGGTCACTGTTCCGCTTCTCGCCCCCCAGGGCCAGGCCCTGCTCCCCTCCTGGCCTCCAGGGCCTGGTTCCCACACCCACACAAACACCCCTGCTCACCCTCGTGGACAAGGGCCCCACTCCAATCCTCGCCCTCCAAGGCCGGGCTCTGCTCCCCTCCTCACCCTCCAGGGCCTGGGCCCTGCCACCCCATGCTACTATCCAGGGCCGGGCCCCACTACCCTCAAGGCCTTCCAGGGCCGGACACTGCTCCCCTCCTCACCCTCCAGGGCCTGTACCCACTCACCTCACCCCCCTCCAGGGCCAGACCCTGCTCCCCTCCTAGCTGTCCAGGGCTTGGTCCCCGCACACCTCCTCACCCTCTAGGACCTGGGGCCGGCTCTGTTCAATGCCCTCCAGGTCCAGATCCCAGTGACCTCAATGCCCTATAGGACCACACCCTGATCCCTTCCTGACCCTTCAGGCCTGAGCCCCGCTCCCCCCGCTGCCCTCCAAGGCTGGACCCCACTCCCCTTAATGCCCTCCAAAGCTGGACCCGCTCTCATCCTCGCCCTCCAGGACTTGGGCTCTGATCTGCACACGGCCCTCTCGGGCCGGGCCCCAATGCCCTCAACACCAACCATGGCCAGACCCTGCTCCACTCCTCGCCCTCCAGGGCCAGTGCCTGCTCTTCTCCTTGCCCCCCAGGGCCTCCGCCTACTCCCCACGCTGCCCACCAGGGCACGGCCTACTGCCCTCAGCACCTTGTAGGACTGGACCTGCTCCACTCCTAGGTCTCCAGGGATTGCACTCCACTCCCCACGCTGCCCTCCAGGCCTGGCCCCACTCCCCTCAACACCCTCCAGGGCCAGGACCAGCTCCCCTCCTCACCCTCCAGGGCCTGGGCTCCGCTCCCCATGCTGCCCTCCAGGGCCAAAACCCACTCCACACACTGACCTCCAGGGCCGGCCCCACTACCCTCAACGCCCTCCAGGGTTGGACCCTGCTCCACTCTTCGCCCTCCAGGGCTGGGCTCGGCTCCCCACCTTACCTTCCAGGGCCTGCCCCCCACTGCTCAAAGCCGTCCAAAGCAGGACCCCACTCACCACCCCATCCCCCGTGGCCTGGGCCACACTCCACTCCTCACCCTCCTGGTCTGGGCCCCACTCCCATGGCAGCCCTCCAGGGTTGTGCCCCACTTCCCTCAACACCCTGTAGGACCAGACTCTACTCCTCTCCTCGAGCTCCAGGGCCAGGCCCCACTCCCCACACTGTCCTCCAGGCCCAGGCCCCAATACCCTCAGCGCCCTCCAGGGCTGGTCCCTGTTCCCCATCTCGCCCCCCAGGGCCAGGCCCTGCTCCCCTCCTGGCCTCCAGGGCCTGGTTCCCACACCCACACCCACACCCCTGCTCACCCTCATGGACAAGGGCCCCACTCCAATCCTCGCCCTCCAAGGCCGGGCTCTGCTCCCCTCCTCACCCTCCAGGGCCTGGGCCCTGCCACCCCACGCTACTATCCAGGGCCGGGCCCCACTACCCTCAAGGCCTTCCAGGGCCGGACACTGCTCCCCTCCTTGCTCTCTAGGGCCTGGACCCACTCACCTCACACCCTCCAGGGCCAGACCCTGCTCCCCTCCTAGCTGTCCAGGGCTTGGTCCCCACACCCCTCCTCGCCCTCCAGGGCCTGGGGCCTGCTCTGTTCAATGCCCTCCAGGTTCAGATCCCAGTGCCCTCAACCCCCTATAGGGCCACACCCTGATCCCTTCCTGGCCCTTTAGGGCCTGAGCCCCACTCCCCCCACTGCCCTCCAAGGCTGGACCCCACTCCCCTCAGTGCCCTCCAGTGCTGGACCCTGCTTTATTCCTCGCCCTCCAGGGCTTGGGCTCCAATCTGCACATGGCCCTCTAGGTCCTGTCCCCACTGCCCTCAACACCATCCAGGGTCAGACCCCGCTCCACTGCTCGCCCTTCTGGGCCGGGCTCTGCTGCACTCCTTGGCCGGCAAGGCTGGGCCCAACTCCACACGCTGCCCTCCATGGCCTGGGGCCTGCTCTGTGGGGAGCAACTCGGACTAGACTAAGTTACTGGAATTAAGACTTATTCTATGCATCTGCTTTCCCACAATATGGCGCTGAGAAGGGAAACAGCTTCTACACAGCTGCCTCCAGTTCAACCAATAAACTGTGGGACCTGCTCCTGATTGGAGGAGAGCAGCGTACTCGGTGTGTGGGTAGCAGAGTTGGGATTGGTGGAAGAGGACTATAAAGGAGGAGAGAGACGGCATGCACCAGGAACACCTAAGGGGAACACCTAAGGGGAACACCTGTGCAGCCCCCGAGAGAGCTGGCCGGCGGTGTGCCACTCCCCTGCGGAAGTGGGGAAAGTGGCCAGGAGGAACCGCCCTTCCACGGAGGTGGAAGGGACGGCAGCCAACCCGGGAAGAACCAGCAGCAAACCCGGGGAGGGCCGAGCAGACGAAAGAACAGCGCAGGGTCCTGTGTCGTTCCTCCACGAAGAGGGGGAGCGACATAATGGTGCCGTGACTCGGATAGGAAGCTTAGGAGGGAAGAAACGGGAAGAAATGGGAAAATATCGGAGAGAGAGACTAGCAAACAGCCTAGGGAAAAGCCGGACGAAAAAGGTGCCGGAAGAAGCTATTGAAAGCCTAGGCATAGACTGATACGGACTACGGGGGGAAGCTGGGAGAAATCTCTAAGGTCGAAAGCGAAAGTGAAAGCTAGAACAAACAGACTCGGATACGGACTGTGGGGAGAAGCCAGGAGAAATGAGGGAGGAGTATTGTTGGAGGAAAGCTTGGGGAAATATACCGGGTAGAGAAAAATGTTAGGGAAATTGAAGCCGCGGGGGGCAGGCCGAGGCGGAAACGTAAGCCAGTTTGGGATTCGTCAAGTCAGCCCGGGGAGCAAAAGGCGAAAATCTAAAACTAGAGGCGGAGACGTATGAGCTAGGTTGGAATCCGTCAGATTAGCCTGAGGAGCAAAGGACGGGAAGCCAGACCGAAAGGCGCAGACACGTGAGCTAGGTTGAATTCGCCAGGTTAGCCCGGGGAACTTAGATTGAATACTAGTGGCGGAGACGTGAGCTGGGGCTGTGTGACTCGCAGAAGCCGCCACATGCAGAGAGAGCACGGGGCGTGAATAGATAGGGAACGCGGGGCGGCGAGGCACCGAGAAGCAGCCTTGGGGCGGGCGCTGGCGGGGCGAGGCGCCGGGAAGCCGCGCAGAGCCGTGAAGCAGCCTCGGGGCGGGCGCCGGGAAGCCGCAGGGATAAGAGAAACAGAAGTTTAGAAGTAAAATGAGAGAAATAGGAATGCTGGTAGATAGAAGTAAAATAGGAGAAATAGGAATGCCCAGAGATAGAGAAATAGAGAAAGGCCTCCCCACAACATGGCAATGAGAGAGCTTGGATTCGGTCTGCCTGATTAGTAAGGCGGTAAGCACCAGCAGGCAGCTCGACCAGAGTATGAGCTGCAGGTCACCGAAGATAGGCACAAATCAACACCAATAAGCCTCCCCACAATATGGCAATGAGAAGGCTTGGATTCGGTTTGCCTGATAGGGCTTGTAAGCACCTGCAGGCAGAGCAGAGCATGCACTGCAGGGCACCGAACACAGGCACGCATCAGCGCTTAAAAACCTCCTCACAACATGGCGAAGAGAGGACCCGGATTCGGTTTACCTGATTGATAGGACTTGTAAGCACCTGTGGGCAACTCTAGCAAGCAGAGCAGAGTGTGTGCTGCGGGGCACCGAAGACAGGCGCATATCAACGCCAAAAAATAAAAAGAAAGGGGGATCTGTGGGGAGCAACTCGGACTAGACTAAGTTACTGGAATTAAGACTTATTCTATGCATCTGCTTTCCCACAATATGGTGCTGAGAAGGGAAACAGCTTCTACACAGCTGCCTCCAGTTCAACCAATAAACTGTGGGACCTGCTCCTGATTGGAGGAGAGCAGCGTACTCGGTGTGTGGGTAGCAGAGTTGGGATTGGTGGAAGAGGACTATAAAGGAGGAGAGAGACGGCATGCACCAGGAACATCTAAGAGGAACATCTAAGAGGAACACCTAAGGGGAACACCTGTGCAGCCCCCGAGAGAGCTGGCCGGCGGTGTGCCGCTCCCCTGCGGAAGTGGGGAAAGTGGCCAGGGGGAACCGCCCTTCCACGGAGGTGGAAGGGACGGCAGCCAACCCGGGAAGAACCAGCAGCAAACCCGGGGAGGGCCAAGCAGACGAAAGAACAGCACAGGGTCCTGTGTCATTCCTCCACGAAGAGGGGGAGCGACACTACTCCACTCCTCATCCTCCTGGGCTGGACCCAGCTCCCCTCCTTGCCTATCAGGGCCGAGCCCTGCCATGCTCAAAGCCCTCCAGAGCTGACCCCTCTCTCCTCTTCATCCTCCCAGCTCTGGGACCTTCTCCACTCCTTGCACTCCAAGCCTGGGCCCCGCTCCCATTCCAGCCCTCCATGGTCGGGCCCACTGCCATCAACACCCTATAGGGCCAGACCCTGCTGCACTCCTAGATCTCCAGGGATTGGACTCCACTCCCCACACTGCCCTGGAGGGCCAGGCCACACTCCTCTAAACACCCTCAGGGCCAGATCTGCTCCCCTCCTCACTCTCTAGGGCCGGGCCCCACTCCCCTCCTCACCACCCAGGGCCAGGGCCTGCTCTCCTCCTTGCACTCCAGGACTGGGCTTCGCACCCCTCCTTGCCTTCCTGGGTTCAGCCCTGCTACCCTCAGGCATGGCCATGGCCACCTTCCCGGGCTCAGCCCCCCTCCCCTCCTTGCCCTGCAGGATTGGGCCCTGCTCCCCTCAAGCAGTTGCTGGCCTATTCCAGGGCGAGGCCCCACTCCAATCCTGGCCCTCCAGGGCCAAGCCCTGTACCCTTCCTCACCCTCAGGCCTGGGCCCATCACCTCACGCTGCCCTCCAGGGCCAGGTCCCACCCCCATACTGCCCTCCAGGGCCAGGCCCCACTGCCCTCAACGTCCTCTAGGGCTGGGCTTGCACCCCTCCTTGCCCTCCATGCCAGGCCCAGTTCTGCCAAAAGCCCTCCAGAACTGGACCCTGCTCCACTCCTCATCCCCAGGGCCAGTGCCCGCTCCCTTCAGGCAGGGCCCTGGCCATGCTCCAGGGACAGGCCCCTCTCTCCTCCTTGCCCTCCAGTGCCAGGACCAGCACCCCTTAGGCAGGGCTCTGGCCACCTCCCAGTAATGGACCCTTCTCTCCATGCGATACCAAGCAGGGCCCGGCTCCCCTTGGGCGCTGAAGTAGCCACCCATGAGTTCTGGGCCCCACTCCTCTCCTTGCCCACCCGGGCCTGCGCCCAGCACCATTGGTGCCCTCCAAGGCTACACCCCACTCCCCTCACCAACCTCCAGGACTGGACCCCGCTCCCCTCTTTGCCTTCCAGGGCCTGGATTAAGCTCCCCATACTGCCCTCCAGGGCCAGTTCCCACTCCTCTCCCTGAGTGCCTCATTCTCCCATGCTCGGTAGCTGCCTGTCCCTGGGAGTACAGGCTGGTCCTCCATGTGGTTTGCACTTGCAAGTCCCTCCTGTTGTTCAAACCCGTCCTGTGTACGTGCACAGCACTAACTGATTTGCATTTATGATCTCATTTCATCCCACCAGGAGCCCTGTCATCACTGGATCGTCTTTCTCTGTGCAACCTGGCTCCTACTACCTCTCTGCCTTGTTAGGGACAACCTTCTCCTCCCCCCGCCTCTGGTTCACCCTCCCTCCTGTGCCCTCTGCCTGGAGCCTCAATGCTCCTCCATATTCCTTGTCCCAATCATCTGGACCATGCTAACGTATCTCTGGGGGTCTCTGTGTAAGTCACTGCCCTGGGGAACCTGCTGGGTGGCACGTTGGATCCTCCTGTGGCTGTGACAAGCTCCCTCCTGCTGCCTCCTTCATGTATTGTGCCTTGTGTTTTATTTGACAGGTAGAGATATAGACAATGAGAGAGAGAGAGAGAGGTCTTCCTTCCATTGGTTCACTCCCCAAATGGCCGCTATTGCTGGTGCTGAACCAATCTGAAGCCAGGAGCCAGGTGCTTCTTCCTGGTCTCCCATGTGGGTGCAGCAGCAGAACACTTGCACTGCCTTCCTGGGCCACAGCAGAGAGCTGGACTGGAAGCTGAGCAACCGGGACTAGAACCCGGTGCCCATATGGGATGCCGGCACCACAGGCGGAGGATTAACCAAGTGAGCCACAGTGCCAGCCAGTACCTTGTGCCTTGTAATGACCCATTCTTCAGCTAGACGGTAAGGTCTAGAAGGTGTCATTTTTCTTTCTTTTATACTCAGCTCTTCGTGTAGTCCCTCGTGTGTGGGAATGAGAGTCAGGCTCAAGCAGAAGCTCATGTCATATTAGTTAATGTATAATCAAGGCTACACCACAGGCCCCCAAGTTCTCACTCATGGGTCCTGTCTAGGCCCCACCCACTGATGCGGCCAGAAGCCACCTGGAAAGCAACACCTCGAAGAAAACGACTGCCTGCTGGGAGCAGCTGTTCCGCCCAGGTCCAGGGGAGAATCTTGTGGTTGTACTGGAAGCATCAGGATGCATCCATTTTACAGGCTCCTAGGAAGCAGGAAGAGGAGGGCCTTAGAGATGCCCCTTTCCACCCACTCCCAGCCTGCCCAGGAAGGAGCCACAGGAAGGCCACAGCATGGCCATGTAAGTGCGGCAACTCCAAAGTGGGCACTCAGGATGAAAGCCAAGAGAACGAGAGGCACCACTTGGAGGACCCACGTGGTGCTGCGAACCAGGCCCCTCTGTAGACACCACTGCCTGCCTCCTGACTCAGCCCTTGGATGAGGATGAACGGTCGCTGAAGATACTTCCAGAGAATTTTGTGACTGAGAACTGAAACTGCTCTTTCGACCTGACAACAGAAAAACAACCCGATACCCAAGGGAAGGAGACTGGACAATGAGGGACACTCACGGAGAGGGTGGCAGCACACATGGTGCTGAGAGTCTCTGGCCCCAAACCCCTGGCTCAGCTGACACTTTCTTGTTGAGAAAAATAAAGCAGAGGAAAAGAGATAATATTTCGGGGAACCAAACTTTTTATTCTGTAACAGGGTTAGTTCCAGAAAGGTCTCTGCACCTTGGACAATCTCTGCTTTGATTTTGAAACATTGCTCATGGCTCGGTAAGGTCTGAACAGTGAGGCTGTGAGCAAAAGTGGCCTTTGTCCTTTGTCCTATACACTGTGTCCTGTAGCCCGTGTCCTATGTCCTGTATCCTGCGTCCTGTGTCCTATGTCCTGTGTCCTGTGTTCTGTAGTCTGTGTCCTATGTCCAGTAGCTGTGGCCTTTGTCCTGTGGACGGTGTGCTGTATGCTGTGCCGACTTCCTGTGTCCTGTAGCCAGTGTCCTCGTCCTTTAACCTGTTCATATAGCATGTAGCCTGTGTCCTTTACCCTTGTCCTGTGTCCTGTAGCTTGTGTCATATGTTGTTTAGCCTTTGTCCTGTCTCCTGTGTCCTGTGGCCTGTGGACTATATCCTGTAGCCTGTAACCTGTGCCCCGTAGCCTGTGTCCTGTGTTTGGTATTCTGTGTCCTATGTCCTGTGTCCTGTATCATCTGGGCTATGTCCTGTGTCCTGTAGCCTGTGGCCCCTGTGCTGTAGTCTGTGTCCTGTGGCCTATGTACTGTGTCTCGAGTCCTGTAGCCTGTGTCTTATGACCTCTGTTCTGGGTCCTGTAGCCTGTGTATTGTGCCTGGTAGTCTATTGCCCTCCAGGGCACATGTTACAAGACAGAGGCCACAGGCTACAGGACACAGGACAAGGACGCAGGCTGAAGGACACAGGACAAGGGCTACAGGACTCAGGACATAGCCCAGATGACACAGGACACAGGCTATTGGATACAGAATATGGAACCCAGGACACAGCCTAAAGAACACAGGCTACGGGACACAGGTTGCAGGACATAGGACATAGGCGACAAGCTACAGGACACAGGACAAAGGCTACAGGGGACAGGACACAGGCTACACAATCTAGGACACAGTCTACAGACCACAGGACAGTGGCTACAGGACACAGGCTACAGGACACTCTATCCTATAGCCAGTGTCCGCTGTCTTGTTCCCTCTTTCGTTCAGCCTGTGTCATGTAGCCTGTGTTCTGTGTCGTGTATCCTGCAGCCTGTATCCTTTGTTCTGTAGCTCTGTCCTGTGTCCCATAGCCTCTGTCCTGGAGCCTCTGTCCTGTGTCCTGAGTCCTATGTTGTGTAGCCTGTGTCCTGTGTCTTGTACCCTGTGGCCTATGTACACATCCTGAGTCTTGTGTGCTCTGTCCTCTAGCTGGTGTCCTGTGTCCCCTAGCCTGTGTCCTGTGTCCTGAGCCTGTGGCCTTTAATCTTTGTCCTAAGGCTGGATTCCCCTTTTCTGTAGTCTGTGTTCTGTGTCCTGAAGCTGGTTTCTTGTAGCCTGTGGACAATGTCTTGTAGTGTGTGTCCTGTGTCCTGTAGCCTGTTCTCTGAGCTTTGGGGCCTAGGTCCTGTGGTCTGCGGCCTGTGTCCTGTGTCCTATGTCATGTAGCCTGTGTCCTGTAGCCTGTGTCCTTTACCCTGCAGCCTTTGTCCTGTGGCCTCTGTCCTATAGCCGGTGGCCTGTGTCCTGTTCCCCTTTTCCTTCAGTCTGTATCGTGTAGCCTGTGTCCTGTGTCATGTGTCCTCTATCATGTATCCTGTGTCATGCATCCTGTGTCCTGTAGCCTGTGTCCTGTACTCTGTATCCTTTAACCATTGTCCTTTAATCTGTGTCCTCTGTTGTGTATCCTGTGTCCTGTATTCAGTCTCCTGTAGCTTGTGGCCTATGCCATCAGCCTTTGTCCTGTACCTGTGGCCTCTGTCCTCTAGCATAGTGAATCGCGGTGCCAGCCCACGATAAATTTTAAAAGAAAAAGGAAACAGACCAGGAGTCTCTCCAGTGCCAGAAGACTTCCTGCAGGCAGCAGGAGAGGGCGTAACAGATGAGTGCATGGGGCTGTGGTGAGCTCGGGGCTCGGGGTCCGTGCTGTCGTGAGAGCACAGCACAAGGGACAGTGTGTCCCGAGAGCACAGTGCTGAAGATACTTCCAGAGAATTTTGTGACTGAGAACTGAAACTGCTCTTTTGACCTGACAACAGAAGAACAACCCGATACCCAAGGGAAGGAGACTGGACAATGAGGGACACTCACGGAGAGGGTGGCAGCACACATGGTGCTGAGAGTCTCTGGCCCCAAACCCCTGGCTCAGCTGACACTTTCTTGTTGAGAAAAATAAAGCAGAGGAAAAGAGATAATATTGCGGGGAATCGAACCTTTTATTCTGTAACAGGGTTAGTTCCAGAAAGGTCTCTGCACCTTGGACAATCTCTGCTTTGATTTTGAAACATTGCTCATGGCTCAGTAAGGTCTGAACAGTGAGGCTGTGAGCATGAACTGGCCTTTGTCCTTTGTCCTATAACCTATGTCCTGTAGCTCGTGTCCTATGTCCTGTATCCTGCGTCCTGTAGCCTGTGTCCTATGTCCTGTGTCCTGTGTTCTGTAGTCTGTGTCCTATGTCCAGTAGCTGTGGCCTTTGTCCTGTGGCTAGTGTGCTGTATGCTGTGCCGACTTCCTGTGTCCTGTAGCCAGTGTCCTCATCCTTTAACCTGTTCATATAGCATGTAGCCTGTGTCCTTTACCCTTGTCCTGTGTCCTGTAGCTTGTGTCATATGTTGTTTAGCCTTTGTCCTGTCTCCTGTGTCCTGTGGCCTGTGGACTATATCCTGTAGCCTGTAACCTGTGCCCCGTAGCCTATGTCCTGTGTTCGGTATTCTGTGTCCTATGCCCTGTGTCCTGTGTCATCTGGGCTATGTCCTGTGTCCTGTAGCCTGTGGCCTCTGTGCTGTAGCCTGTGTCCTGTGGCCTATGTCCTGTGTCTTGAGTCCTGTAGCCTGTGTCTTATGTCCTGTGTTCTGGGTCCTGTAGCCTGTGTATTGTGCCTGGTAGTCTATGACATAAGTCACAGGACACATGTTCAGGACAGAGGCCACAGGCTACAGGTCACAGGACAAGGACGCAGGCTGAAGGACACAGGACACAGGCTACAGGACACAGGACATAGCCCAGACGACACAGGACACAGGCTATTGGACACAGAATATGGAACCCAGGATACAGCCTAGAGAACACAGGCTACGGGACACAGGTTGCAGGACACAGGACATAGGCGACAAGCTACATGACACAGGACAGAGGCTACAGGAGACCAAACTGGGACTAGAACCCAGGGTGCTGCCGCTGCAGGTGGAGGATTACCCTAGTGAGCCATGGTGCCAGCCCACGATAAATTATAAAAGAAAAAGGAAACAGACCAGGAGTCTCTCCAGTGCCAGAAGACTTCGTGCAGGCAGCAGGAGAGGGCGTAACAGATGAGTGCATGGGGCTGTGGTGAGCTCGGGGCTCGGGGGCCGTGCTGTCGTGAGAGCTCAGCACAGGGACAGTGTGTCCCGAGAGCACAGTGCTGGGGGCCGTGGTGAGCTGCGGGCCATGGTGGAGCACAGTGCAGGGGACGTGGTGAGCTGCGGGCCATGGAGGAGCACAGTGCAGGGAGCCGTGGTGAGCTGGGGGCCATGGAGGAGCACAGTGCAGGGAGCCGTGGTGAGCTGGGGGCCATGGAGGAGCACAGTGCTGGGGCAGTGGTGAGCTCAGGCCTGTGGTGTCCTAAGAGCGCAGTGTAGGGGACAGCTCACCACGGCCACAGAACTCACTGCCACCCTCTACAATGAGATCCTGCGGGCCAGACCCCAGGCAGGGGTAGAACACCTCTGGAGAACCCGACTAGCCCTAAGAGAAGCCCAGACAGGGACCACGGGGCCTTCCTTAAGGCCTGGGCAGACAACCCACTGAAGGCAGATCCACACGCACCTCCCAGACAGCCAGCTCAAACTGGGGTGGAAGGCGATGTTTGCTGAATCACAGCAGGGCCCGAGACGGGGCCTCAAGTCCTCATGTCCCTGCCTCCCACCCCAGACCAGGTGCAGCTCCCGGCTCCCAGCTGTTGTGGGTGTTCGGGAGTGAGCCAGTGAATGGAGCTATCTCTCACTCTTTCCAATAAAGAAAAAGAAAGCTAAAAAAACGAAACCAACCCCCTGCGATCACACACACACAGGACACTCCGTGTGGCATCAGGGTTCCACGTTGCATCTGCTGGGTCGCTCTCAGGAAACCGGCCATCCCCCCCTCCACAGGGAACCAGGGGTGCAGCCCTGCACCTGCTCCCGACTCTTCCCAGGGTAGCGACTGCAGTTCCCGTTCATGGGCTCACCCACCACCACGTCTGCCTCAGCCACTTCTCACCAGGATGGGGTTGTGACATAGCGGGCTCACCGGGACCCGGGCATCCTGGCCCTCATCCGGGAGCCTAGGCCACACTCCCCTCCTCCCCTTCCAGGGCATGGGCCCCCCTCCCATCCCAGCCCTCCAGGGCTGGGCCCCACTACCCTCAGTGCCATCTGTATAGGGCCGGACCCTGTACCACTCCTCATCCTCCTGGGCCTAGCCCTGCTCCCCATTTTGCCCTCCAGGGCCAGGCCCTGCTCTTCTCAAAGCCCTCCAGAGCTGGACGCCAATCTCCTCCTCACCCTCCAGGGTCTGAGCCCCACGGCCTCCTCGCCCTCCAGGGCCTGGGCCCCCTCCCATCACATCCCTCCAGTGCCGGGCCCCCTCCCATCATATCCCTCCAGGGCCGGGCCCCACTGCTCTCAACACCCTATAGAGCCAGACCCTGCTCCCCTCCTAGACCTCCAGGGCCTGGGCTCTGCTCCAATCCTCACTCTCCAGGGCCTGTATCCCACACCCCTCCTCTTCCTCCAGGGCCTGGGCCCAACTCCCTCCTAGCCCTCCAGGGCCTGGGCCCAACTCCCTCCTTGCCCTCCAGGGCCATACCTCACACCCCACACTGCCCTCCAGGGCCAGGCCCCACTGCCCTCAACACCCTATAGGGCCAGACCCTGCTCCCCTCCTAGACCTCCAGGGCCTGGGCTCTGCTCAACCTGCACCCCTCCAGGGCCTGGTCACCACTCCAGTCCTCACTCTCCAGGGCCTGTACCCGACTCCAATCCTCATCCTCCAGGGCCTGGGCTCAACTCCCCACGCTGCACACCAGGGCCATACCTCATACCCCACACTGCCCTCCAGGGCTGGGCCCAATACTCCCAAAGCCCTCCAGGGATGAACCCTGCTCCCCTCCTCACCCTCCAGGCCCTGGGCCCCACTCTCTCCTCACCCTTCATGTCCTGGGGCCCCTCCCATTGCAACCCCCATTTTCGGGCCCTACTGCCCTCAACACCCTATTGGGCCAGACCCTGCTCCCCTCCTAGACCTACAGGGCCTGGGCCCCACTCCAATACTCACTCTTCAGGGCCTAGGCCCCACTCCCTCCTCACCCTCCAGGACATGGGCCCCACTCCAATCCTCTCCCTCCAGGGCTGGGCCCCACTCCAATTCTCTCTATTCAGGGCTCGGTCCTGCTCCTGAAATGCAATCCAAGGTCAGACCCCGCTCCCCTCATGACCATTCAGGGCCTGGGCCCTGCCCCCAACATGGCTCTCCAGGGCTGGGCCCCACTATCCTCAAGGCCCCCCAGGGCCAGACACTGCCTCCCTCCTTGCCCTCCAGGGCCTGGGCATGCTCTGCTCGCTGCCCTCCAGGGCTAGACACTGCTTCCCCTCCTGGCCTTCCGGGGCTGGACCCCACTGCCCTCAAGGCCCTCCAGGGCTGGATCCTGCTCCACTCCTAGACCTCCAGGGATTGGATTCCACTCCCCACACTGCCATCCAGGGTCCAGCCCCACTCCTCTCAACGCCATCCAGGGCCGGACCCCACACCCCTCCTCACCCTCCAGGGCCTTGGCCCCATTCCCCTCCTTGCTCTCCAAGCCCAGTGCCTGCTCTCCTCCTCACCCTCCAGGGTTGACCTGACACTTTCTTGTTGAGAAAAATAAAGCAGAGGAAAAGAGACAATATTGCAGGGAACCGAACCTTTTATTCTGTAACAGGGTTAGATCCAGAAAGGTCTCTGGACCTTGGACAATCTCTGCTTTGATTTGGAAACATTTCTCATGGCTTGGAGAGGTCTCAAGAGTGAGGATGTAGCATGAAGTGGCCTTTGTCCTTTGTCCTACAGACTGTGTCCTTTCGCGTAGGTCCACGGTCCAGAGACCTTTCTAAAACTAACCCTGTTACAGAATAAAAGGTTCGGTTCCCTGCAATATTATCTCTTTTCCTCTGCTTTATTTTTCTCAACAAGAAAGTGTCAATTCAACCAGTGGTGGGTGAGGAGGAGAGCACGCACTGGCCTTTGTCCTTTGTCCTATAGACTATGTCCTTTCGCCTATGTACTACATCTTGTGTCCTGTAGCCTCTGTCCTGCATCCTGTGTCCTGTGTCCTGTGGCCTCTGTCCTATAGCCTGTGTCCTGTGTCATCTTTCCTGTGTCCTGCAACCTGTGTCATGTAGTCTGCATCCTCTGTGTTGTAGTCTGCGGCCTATGTATGCATTGAGTATCCTGTGTCCTGTGTCCTGTAGCCTCTGTCCTGCATCCTGTGTCCTGTGTCCTATGTCTTGAATCCTGTGTTCTATATCCTGTGGCCTGTAGCGTGTAACCTACGTCCCGTAGCCTGTGTACTACCCTGTGTTTTTGGTTCTGTATTCTGTGTCCTATATCCTGTGTCCTGTGTCGTCTGGGCTATGTCCTGTGTCCTGTAGCGTGTGGCCCTTGTGCTGTAGCCTGTGGCCTATATCGAGTGTCTTAAGTCCTATTAACTCTGTCTTAGGTCTTGTTTCTGGAACCTGTAGCCTGTGTATTGTGTCTGGTAGTCTGTGACATAAGTCACAGGACAGAGGCCACAGGCTACAGGATAGAGGCCACAGGCTACAGGACACAGGACATAGCCCAGACGACACAGGACACAGGATATAGGACACAGAATATGGAACCCAGGACACAGCCTAGAGGACACAGGCTACAGGACACAGGTTGCAGGACACAGGACAAAGCCAACAAGCTACAGGACACAGGACAGAGGCTACAGGAGACAGAACACAGGCTACACAATCTAGGACACAGGCCACAGGACAGTGGCTACAGGACACAGGCTACAGGACACTCTATCCTATACCCAGTGTCCGCTGTCTTGTTCGCTCTTTCCATCAGCCTGTGTCGTGTAGCCTGTGTCAGTGTCCTGTAGCTTGTGGCCTGTATCCTTTGTTCTGTAGTTATGTCCTGTGTCCCACAGCCTCTGTCCTGGAGCCTCTGTCCTGTGTCCTGTGTCCTGTGTTGTGTAGCCTGTGTCCTGTGTCTTGTACCCTGTGGCCTATGTACACATCCTGAATCTTGTGGCCTCTGTCCTCTAGCTGGTGTCCTATGTCCCCTAGCCTGTGTCCTGAGCCTGTGGCCTGTAGTTTTTGTCCTAGTGTGGTGTCCTCTTTGCTGTACTCTGTGTCCTGTGTCCTGAAGCCTGTTCTCTGAGCTCTGGGGCCTAGGTCCTGTAGCCTGTATCCTGTGACATTTGTCCTATGTCCTGTAGCCTGTGTCCTGTAATCTATGGCCTATGTCCTGTGGTCTATATCCTGTAGCCTGTGGCCTTTACCCTGCAGCCTTTGTCCTGTTTCCTGTGGCCTCTGTCCTATAGCTGGTGTCCTGTGTCTTGTTCCCTCTTTCCTTCAGCCTGTGTCGTGTAGCTTGTGTCCTGTGTCGAGTGTGCTGTGTCCTGTAGCCTGTGTCCTTTAGCCTGTAGTCTATATCCTTCAACCAGTGTTCTGTAATCTGTGCCTTCTGTCCTATGTTGTGTATCCTGTGTCCTGTAGCCCGGCTCCTGTAGCCTGTGGACTATGCCATGCAGCCTTTTCCTGTGTCCTGTGTCCTGTGTCCTGTGTCCTGTGGCCTCTGTCCTATAGCCTGTGTCCTGTGTCTTGTTTCCTGTGTCCTTCAGCCTGTATGGCCTGCATCCTCTGTCTTGTAGCCTGTGGCCTATGTATGCATTGAGTATTCTGTGTCCTGTGTCCTGTAGCCTCTGTCCTGCATCCTGTGTCCTGTGTCCTATGTCTTGTATCCTGTGTTCTAAATCCTGTGGCCTCTAGCGTGTAACCTATGTCCCGTAGCCTGTGTTCTAGCCTGTGTCCTGTGTTCTGTGTTCTGTGTCCTATATCCTGTGTCCTCTATCCTCTGGCCTATGCCCTGAATGCTGTAGCTTGTGTTCTATCTTGTGTAGCCTGTGTCCTGTAGCCTGTGTGCTGCAGGTGTGTTCATGTCCTCAACCCTGTGTCCTGTGTCCTGTAGTCTGTGTCTGATATCCTGTAGCTGTGGCCGTTGTCCTGTGGCCAGTGTGCTGTACATTTTGGCCTCTGTGCTTTGTCCTGTAGCCAGTGTCCTCGTCATTTAGCCTTTATCATGTGTCCTGTAGCCTGTGTCCTGTGTCCTGAGTCCTGTAGCCTGTCCCTGTGTCTTTTATCCTGTGTCCATTGTCCTATATTGTTTAGCCTTTGTCCTGTCTCCTGTAGCCTGTAACCTGTGTCCCGTAGCCTGTGTCCTGTGTTCCGTATTTTGTGTCCTATGTCCTGTGTTCTGTGTTGTCTGGGCTATGTCCTGTGTCCTGTAGCCTGTGGTCTCTGTGCTGTAGCCTGTGTCCTGTGGCCTATGTCTTGTGTCTTGAGTCCTGTAGCCTGTGTCTTATGTCCTGTGTTCTGGGTCCTGTATCCTATGTATTGTGTCCAGTAGTCTGTGATAAGTCACAGGACACAGGCTACAGGACAGAGGATACTGGACACAGGCTACAGGACAGAGGCCACAGTCTACATGACAGAGGACACAGGCTACAGGACACAGGACATAGCCCAGACGACACAGGACACAGGATATAGGACATAGGATATGGAACCCAGGACACAGTCTACGGGACACAGATTGCAGGACACAGGACATAGGCGACAAGCTACAGGACACAGGACACAGGCTACACAATCTAGGCCACAGGCCACAGGCCACAGGACAGTGGCTACAGAACACAGGCCACAGGACACTCTATCCTACAGCCAGTGTCCGGTGTCTTGTTTCCTCTTTCCTTCAGCCTGTGTTGTGTAGCATGTGTCAGTGTCCTGTAGCTTACGGCCTGTATCCTTTGTTCTGTAGCTCTGTCCTGTGTCCCATAGCCTCTATCCTGGAGCCTCTGTCCTGTGACCTGTGTCCTATGTTGTATAGCCTGTGTCCTGAGTCCTGTAGCCTGTCCCTGTGTCCTGTAGCCTGTGTCCTTGTCTGTAGCCTGTAACCTGTGTCCCATAGCCTGTGTCCTGTGTTTGGTATTCTGTGTCCTATATCCTGTGTCCCATATCATCTGGGCTATTATGTCCTGTGTCCTGTAGCCTGTGGCCTCTGTGCTGCAGCCTGTGTCCTGTGGTCTATGTCCTGTGTCTTGAGTCCTGTAGCCTATGTCTTCTGTCCTGTGTTCGGGGTCCTGTAGCCAGTGTATTGTGTCTGATAGTCTATTTCCTTTGTCCTTTTTACTATAGCCTATGTCCTGTATCCTGTGTGATGTCGCTGTGTCCTGTGCTTTAGCCTCTGTCCTGTGTATGTGTCCTGTGTCCTATGTCTTGTATCCTGTGTTCTATATCCTGTGATCTATAGGCTATAACCTTGTTCCGTAGCCTGTGTTCTAGCCTGTGTCCTGAGTGGTTCCCTCACACTGTGTGGTCTAGCCTGTGTCCTGTGTCGTGTAGTCTGTGGCCTCTGTGCTGTGTCGTTTATCTTTGTCTTGTAGTCTGTGGCCTATGTCCTTTTGTCTATATCCTGTATCCTGTATCCTGTGTTCTATGTTGTGTAGCCTGTGTCCTGTGTCTTGTAGCCTCAGGCCTATGTCTGCATCCTGTGTTCTGTGGCCTCTGTCCTCTAGCTGGTGTCCTGTGTCCTGAGCCAGTGTCCTGTGTCCTGAACTGTGGCCTGTAGTCTTTGTCCTAGTGCTGACTTCCTCTCTGCTGTAGCCTGTGTACTGTATACTGAAGCCGGTGGCTTGTACCTGTGGACAATGTCCTGTAGTATGTGTCCTGTGTCCTATGTCCTGTGTCCTGTGGCCTATGTCCTGTGTCTTGTGTCCCATAGCCTGTGTCTTATGTCCTGTGTTCTGTGTTCTGTGTCCTGTAGCCTGTGTCCTGTGTCCCATAGCCTGTGTCTAATGTCCTGTGCTCTGTGTCCTGTAGCCTGTGTCCTGTGTCCCACAGCCTGTGTCTTATGTCCTGTGTTCTGTGTTCTGTGGCCTTGTCCTGTGTCTTGTGTCTCATAGCCTGTATCTTATGTCCTGTGTCCTGTGTCCCATAGCCTGTGTCCTGTGTCCCATAGTCTGTGTCTTGTAGCCTCTCTTCTGTGCCCTGTAGCCTGTGTCCTATGTCCTGTAGCCTGTGTTCTGTAGCCTGTGTCCTTTCTCCTGGATCCTGTGTTCTGTAGCGTGCAACCTATGTCACATAGCCTGTGTTCTAGCCTGTGTCATGGGTTCTGTATTCTGTGTCCTCTATCCTGTGTCCTGTGTCCACTGCCCTATGCCCTGAATCCTGTAGACTGTGGCCTTTGCTTTGGGCCTCTGTCTTGTGTCCTGTAACCTGTGTTCTGTAGCCTACATCCAATATCCTGCACAACAGCATACAGCACAGTGGACACAGGACAAAGGCCACAGCTACAGGACATAGGCCACGGACTACAGGACACAGGCTACACAACACAAGACAGAGGCCACAGGCCACAGGAGCTAGGATCCAGAGCACAGGGCACAGGCTACAGGCTACAGGACACAGAATACAGGACATTGTCACAGGCTACAAGAAACCGACTTCAGTACACAGGACACTGGCTACTACAAAGAGACACCAGCTCTAGGACAAAGACTACAGGCCACAGGCTATAGGACACACGACACAGGCTCAGGACACAGGACACAGACTACAGGACACTCGGCACAGGCTCAGGACACAGGACACAGGCTCAATACACAGGACACAGGCTAGGGGGCATAGGACATCAGCTAGAGGACAGAGACCACAGGACATGGGTTGCATACATAGGCCACAGGCTACAAGACACTGGACACAGGCTACACAACATAGGACACGGGACACAGGCCCGAGGCTACAGGATGCAGAATATGGAACACATGACACAGCTACAGGACACAGAACACAGGATAGAAGAGATAGGACACAGAGGATAGGACATAGCCTATAGGACAAAGGACAAAGGAAACAGACTATCAGACATAAGACACAGGCTACAGGACACAAGACACAGGACATAGGCCACAGGAAACAAGTATAGGACACAAGACACAGGCTACAGGACACAGGCTAAAGGACAGAGGGAACAAGACACAGGACACCAGCTATAGGACAGAGGCAACACTACACTGGACACAGGACATAGGCCACAGGACACATGCAAAAAGAAACAGGCCAGAGGACACAGGACACAGGCTACAGGACAAAGGACACAGGCTATACGATACATGCTATAGGACACAGGCAATGGGACACTGGCTACAGGACAAGGACACAGGCCACATGAAAAGGCTAATGGACACAGGACACAGGATAGAGGACACAGGCTACAGCACACAGGCTACACTCTATAGGACAAACTATAGGTCACAGGCTATAAGAAAAAAGATGCCACAGGACACACACACCAGCCACAAAACAGGACACAGGACACAGGCTGCAGAACATAGGACACAGGATACAGGACGCAGGGCAGAGGCCACAGGACACACGCCTACAACACAACACACAGGCTACAAGATACAGGCTACACAACATAGAACACAGGCGAAAGGACTCAGGCTACAGGACACAGGACAGATTTCAGGACACAGGTCACAGGCCACAGGACATAGGCTCCAGAGCACAGGCAGGGCCCTGGCCATGTTCCAGTGACATGCCCCTCACTCCTCCTTGCCCTCCAGGGCCATGATCCCCTCAGGCAGGGCCCTGGCCACCCTCTAGGGCTGGGCTCCTTCTCCTCTCCATGCCCTACAGAGCCAGGCCCTGCTCCCTTCAGTTGTGGCACTAGGCACCCAGCAGGGCTGCCCCACTCTCCTTGTCCTCCAGGGCCTGGGCCCCACTCCCCTAGTTGCCCACCAGAGCCTGGGCCCAGCTCCCATTGCTGTCCTTCAGGGCCAGGCCCTGCTCCCCTCACCACATTCCAGAGCTGGGCCCCAATCCCCTCCTCAGCCTGCAGGGTCGGGCCCTTCTCCCCTCAGGCCCGGCCCTGGCCTCCCTCAAGGGCCAAACTCTGCTCCCCTACTCACCTCCAGGGCCAGTGTTCCCCTCCTCATGCTCCAGGGCTGGCACTGTCGCTCCCCGTCTTCATGGAGGAACGACACAGGACCCTGCGCTGTTCTTTTGTCTGCTCGGCCCTCCCCGGGTTTGCTGCTGGTTCTTCCCGGGTTGGCTACCGTCCCTTCCACCTCCGTGGAAGGGCGGTTCCCCCTGCCACATTCCCCACTTCCGCGGGGGAGCGGCACACCGCCGGCCGGCTCTCTCGGGGGCTGCACAGGTGTTTCTTCAGATAGATGTTCCCCTTAGATGTTCCTGGTGCATGTTGTCTCTCTCCTCCTTTATAGTCCTCTTCCACCAATCCCAACTCTGCTACCCACATGCCGAGTACGCTGCTCTCCTCCAATCAGGAGCAAGATCAGCTCCTGCAGCTCAGTCAATCAAGTTGGTGAGAGGCAGCTGGGTAGAAGCTGTTTGCTCCTCTCCCAGCGCCATATTGTGGGAGAGCAGATGTATAGAATACGTCTTAATTCCAGTAACAGTATAGTCCGAGTTGCTCTCCACAGGCACCAATCTCCTCCTCGCACTCTTGGTCTGGCTCTGCTCCCCTCCTCCCCATCCACATTCAGGCCCTTCTCCCCACAGGGCCATCCCTGTCCTCCCTCCAGAGCCAGACCCCGCTTCCCTCCACACCTTCAGGGCCAGCCCCTGCTCCGCTCCTGGCCTTCCAGGGCCTGGGTCCCGTACCTCTCCTTGCCCTGCAGAACCTGGGACCCACTCCAACCTTCACACTCCAGAGCCTGGGCCCCACTTCAGGGCTTCCCTACAGGGACAGGCCACACTACCCTCAACACCCTCCATGGCCGGGCCCTGCTTGCCTCCTCGCCCTCCAAGGCCTGGGCCCACTCTGCTCCCCACCTTGAAAACAGAGCCTGGGCCCAGCTCCACTCACTGCCCTCCAAGGCTGGACCCTGTTCCCCTCCTCACCCTCCAGGGCCAGACCCTACTCTCCTCCTCGCCCTCCAGGGCTGGGCACCGCTCTCCTCTTCCCCCTCCAGGGCTGGGCCCCTCTCAGCACGCTGCTCTCTTGGGCCAGGCCCCACTAACCTCAACACCATCAGGGCCAAACCCTGCTCCCCTCCTTGTCCTCCACGACCTGGCCCAGCTGCCCTCCTCACCCTCCAGGGCCTTACCCTGCTCACCTCTTACCTTAAGTGGCTGGGCCCGGCTCCCATTGCTGCCACTAAGTCACTGGTGTCACTCGGTGGTCCCTAGCAGCCACTGCCTCCATCTTTGTGCGCCCCTGCTGTCACTGCAGCATTGGGCAGCCCGCACGGTTCCCCAGCACCTGCCACTTCATGGCCTGCCTTGGCTGCCTCCTGCTTCCTCAGGCACACCGAGTGAGGCCACATCTTTATGCCCCAGTGCAGCCACCAGGAGCCACCCGTCATGGGGCCCCCAGCATGGTCCCCAAGAGCCTCCCTATGATTGCCCGAGGATTCTTCCTACTTCTTCTTGGGCTCCCCTGTGGTTATCTGGGCCCTCTTGTAACTCCCAGGCCCCACCACACGGCCCCCAGGCCCCACCAGCTCCTTCCCTGGGCACTCCCACTGCCACTGAATCACTAGGTCACCACGTGGACCCCAGAAGCTGCCTCCTCCTTCCTCACCCCCCCACAGCAGCTGAGTTTTAGGACCCCCCCCATTCTCCCAGGAGTCGCTGAGTCTTTGAGGTTTGCGCTGCCCCTAGCAGTCGTTGCCTCTGTCCTCTGGCACTCCTGCTGTCCCTGCATCATGTCTGAACTTGGAAATGAGGCTCTACAAAGGGGGTCTCAACTAACTCTCTTGTGGCCAAAGTTTGAGGGTGGGCAAGTGCAGAACTGTTGAATGTGCAGAGGGGGAATGTGGGTGTGGCCTGAGGATAGAAATTTTCCCTGGGAGTCACCTTCAGGAGCATGGCTCTGGGAAGGAATGACTTCCAACATGTTGTTTGCCAAAGAAATACCTGGGCAGGAAAACGGAAAGCATGGGCATGAGTTAAGGTGCCAGGTGACTTCTTCCCAGACATGTGGGTCCTGAGTTCTTTGGGGCACACAGGAAGACAGCTCAATGGGAGAGGCCACCTCGGTCTGCAATGCAGGCTCCTCAGTTCAGATCTAGGAGGTCTAAGTTGTCGCAGGAGTTTCTCATCCAGGGACCTGGGAACTTGGGCTTCGAGAAGGAAACTCAGGGTGAGAAGACTTCCCAGGGCAGAGAGCCACCTGAGCACAGAGTGCAGGCAATAATCAAAGACAGAATAAAGTGGGAGGAGGACAAAGAGTGTCATCCAACGTGGGCCCTGTATCTTACAACCAGCATCCCACACCAATCGCTTTGAACTGGCTCAGAGACCTGGGGAATCTAAAAGATAAATGACCATGTAGAAGATCAGGGGTTCTCCAAACACCAGAGGAGCAGTCTGCCTTACTCACCTTTCCCATGGAGCTGAGTCCCTCCACGTCACGGCACCAACGATGCTGCAGGAACTTCAAGTCCATTCTTTCTCTCACATAATCCCAACACGGATCATGAGGGTGAGGGAGAAAAAGCAAAATAGGTTTTCGTGAGAAAATCATACTCTTGCAAGCCAGAAGGGAGACTAAGGGAGGGGCCCAATAAGGCCTGGGTATAGGAAGTTTAACTAGGGAGTGATGTTCATGGATTAATCTTCTAAACAAAATCCAGCACCATGTTCTGTGTTAGAAAAAGGTCATGACCCCTAACCATGAAAACATGTTTCCTTACTGGCCATCTGAAAAATGCAACAATATCTTCCCTCTCTGCCTGCAGTTTCTCTTACTGCCTATCACCTGCCCTCCTCCCAGACACGAGTCCCTGACTACCCTTCATTGCTACACTCCTCAGGGAAGGGCCCCTCCTCGGGGGCATTTCCCAAGAGGCTACTGAGAGGCCACTTTCCTCTCTGCACTCAAGGGCTTTCCTCTGGGGCTGGCAGGACACAACACATCCAGCTGAAGCATTGGATGATCCTCCTGCCAATCCCCAGGCGCCCCTTGCCCTTTCTGGCCTGCGTGTCTGAGGTCCCTGCCTTCTGCTCCTCCTCCTGCTGCTGCATTCCTGGGATGCTCTGTTCCTCTGAGGCACCCGGGGAGCAGCTCCTGACTTCTCCATCAGCCTCACTGCTGTTGGTGCTCAGTGTGGTGGAGAGAGAGGTCAGAGCATCCTGGCTGAGGACTGCACAGACAGCGGGGCTCCTTGTCCACACGGCCCGTTGGGGACTGTCTGTCCTGCAGGACTCACTGCTGCTCACACTGGGAGTCCCATGGCGGCAAGGAGTCTGCCCCGACTGGTCTCCTGCAAGCACCAGTGGTTGGGAGCTGAGAGCGGCACACTCACGGGCTCTGCTGTTGCAGCCTGAGTGTTTCTGGAGGCACTGGAGAGCGGGACAGCTCTGAGCACCAGGGATGGCCTGAGGCGTGGGCTTCCCTTTGCTGTGATCCCACTGAAGTCCTGGGCACAAGGCACTGGCTGGGAGCCTGGGTGGCAGGGAGCCTGCTTGATGGCCCAGCTGGAATCCCAGGTCCTCAAGGGAGCTTAGGGCTTCAGGACCCTGAGGAGGTGCTGCAGGCTCCACTTGGCTCCGCCCATGTATTTCTGGGATGCTGAAGCCCTGCTGTTGGGAGATCCCCCAGCGTGGCACAGGGGGCCAGGGGTCATCCCATTCATGAAGCCACAGTGGAGGGCAGAGGCCCCATGGGAATTCCCAGACTTCCTGCTCCTGTGGAAGAAACAGAAACTCATCACTGGTTCCAGCTGCTCCATGTCCTGCATGGAGCCATGGGTGGCCCATGATGTCTGCCACTGTGGGCCTGGCCTCAGGGTCCCGGGTCAGTAAGCTGTCCACCAGGTTACACAGCTCTGGGTTTCCATAGTGGGGGATTCTGTAGTATCCAGACAGGATGGCTGCCCGCAGCTCCACACAATCCTCTCCAACAAAAGGCAGTGAGCCTGCCACCATGGCGTACAGGATCACGCCCACACTCCAGGCATCAGCCTTGTACCCGCAGAACTCCTCACCTAACAATTCCTCGGGCGCACAGTAGGCAAAGGTCCCGCACAGACTCTTCAGGCGCTCTCCACCAGCCAGTTTGCAGCTGAGACCAAAATCGCTCAACTTAATGTTTAGGTGGGCGTCGAGAAGCAGGTTTTCTAACTTTAAATCCCTGTGCACCACGTGCTGCGAATGGCAGTAATGCACAGCGGATAGAATTTGTTTCAATAGCTGACGAATCTCTCCATCCAGCAGGTACCCTCGTTCTACCATGTAACATCTAAGGTCCCCCCTGACTGCATATTCCATGAAAATGTAGCCCCTCTCTGTGGTGTGCCTGACCTGCAGTAGTTGAATGATGTGAGGGTGATGCAGCCCCTTCATTATTTCTGCTTCTGTGCACAACTGCTGGAAGCTGCAGGAGTGCTGGCCACCATTCTCCACAACCTTCACAGCCACCTGGGTCCTGCTTTCCCAATGATAGGCCAGCATCACCAGCCCAAAACCGCCCTGGCCGAGGACCCTGAGGACCTGGTACCCATCCAGGACCTCCTCCTCACTGCTGAAGGTGGTGAGGCCTTCCATGGTGGGATCCCCACCCCACCCCCCACCCTGCACTCTGACACTGGGAACTCTTACTAGTCACCTAAAGTAATAACAAAAACTGGGAAACAAATAGAAATCAAACAAGCTAAATGGTAACCAAAATTAACAACTCAATATGCTAATATTTCTACTAGAGAATGCTAACTCTATGAACTATGGTATACTAATCACTAACACTGTATCAAAATTAAGAATTAAAAGTTATAAAACACACAGAATACTAAAAATGGTGAAGGAAAGCAACACCAACTATGGTAACTATGGTAACAATGCTAATCAATAAGTCTTATAACAGTCTTATCTAAATCAAAGAATCAAAAATGAGAAAATAGAAAACGGAGGAAACACAAGGAGGACAAAATCAACACAGCATCAAGTACATTTAGCCTGTGAAAGAAAAAACAATAAATAAATAAATATTTACAGAAAATACACAAGCACACAATGTAAAAATGGGAGGGGGAGAGAAATTGACAAAATTGCAAAAAAAAAAAAAATAGAAGAAAAACTAAAAGAACCACTACGGTAAGGAGAACTAATAGACGAGACAAAACAACACCACAAATGACAGGACAAGGGGAAACCAGTGATGTCGTCCAATCCTTCAGGCAGTCTCCACAGAGCTTCCTGGGCCAACTGACCAGAACCGAGCCCAAGCAGGGAACTGTTAAGGCAGTTGGAATGACATCACAATGGCCCCCCTGAGGGCAGAGCAGGCTCTAGACCAATCACAGCTGGGGACACACCAGGCTGGTTTTCTCAAGAAACTTTCTACTTGGTTAAAGAGAAAGGACCCCAAAAGCTTTTGGCTTAAGTTGGTGGTGGAGATCGGTATTTAGGATTTGATAAATTAGCACAGTCCTCTTCAGGCTTTTTCTATTGTTTCAATACACGTATAGAAGCACTGATCCTCCCAGTCTCTATTTCCACTCCCATTCCCATCCACTTTTTCATTTCCTCTTGGTTCCTGTCCATTAAAGATGTCCAGTAAGAGGAGTCAACTGCTCATCTTGGCCCAGGCAGGGTCATCTCATTGTCCCAAAAGATTTCCAAGCTCTGCCATGGCTTGAACAGATTGTGGCTCCCTCACTCATGTCTACGTTCATCACACACATATGTACTTGTATGTTCAAAAACAAAAACAGAGGCATAAAGGTGTCCCTTTAGAGGAATTGAGCATTTGCAAACTGAGTTCTGGTGGTGCTGCCCACCATCAGCCTGCTGCTCTGTTTGTCTTCTGAAGGTGAAACACTCAGAGCACTCGGAGAGAATAGAAACAATGTTACTGGGGACACTGCACAAACAAGCCATGCTTCCTTCCCCATAGAACAGCAGGTTACAGCCTCAGCCTCACTCAGCCCCTGTCTTCCTCCTGAGGGAGAAGTCCTGGGGAAGGTAATGGACCTATTGTCACTCCTCCAGGCTCCTGAGTTCTTGCAATGCAGACTGTGAAACGTGTTTATGAGATCTTCAAAATGAAAGTGGTGTTGTTCTCACTCTTGCTCTCTCCATCCCCTTCTCTCCCCTTCCCTCCGTTTCTCCCCACAGAAAGTATGTCTTTCAAATAGATTAATTACATTTTTTAGCTTTTGTTAATATTTAATTATTTATTTTTAAAGATTTTATTTATTTGAGAGGTAGCGTTACAGACAGTGAGAGGGAAAGACAGACAGAGAGGCCTTCCATCCACTGGTTCACCCCCCAGATGGCTGCAATGGCCAGAGCCACGCTGATCAGGAGCCAGGAGCTCCCTCCCGGTCCCCCCATGGGTGCCTTCGGATGCCCTCACCCACGTGCCCGGCGTGAGTTCCGGCTGCTCGGCTCCGAGGCAGCTTCCTGCTAATGCACCTGGGACGCTCCCAGGCATGGTCATGCAGGAGACTCAGACAAGGCCCTGGCTCCTGCCTGGCCCAGCCCCGCACACATCCGGGGAGGGCACCAGCGGATGGAAGGTCCGTTGCTCTCCTTCTGTGCTGCAGCATCAGCGGGCTGGTGGAGCAGGGAGGTGCTACGGGGCCAACAGAGCAGGGAGCACGAAGAAGGGCAACAGGGAGCCCCCCAGAGCAGTGCAGGGTACAGGGACCCCAGAGCAGTGCAGGGAGCCCGAGGGGGCCGGCAGGGTGCAGGGAGCCCCCCCCCAGAGCAATGGAGGGCCCAGCACCACACAGGGTTCAGGGGCAGCAGAGACTTCCTCAAGTTGCCCTATAGTATCAAAAACAGCCTGCAGACCAGGCCTCCCTGGTGTAGACCAATCCCTCTGGGATGTAGAACAGCCCTCCCGGGTGTAGACCAGGCCTCCCAGGTGTAGACCAGGCCTCCCGGGTGTAGGCCAGGCCTCCCAGGTGTAGACCAGGCCTCCCAGGTGTAGACCAAGCCCTCTGGGATGTAGACCAGCCCTCCCAGATGTAGACCAGGCCTCCCGGATGTAGACCATGACTCCCGGGTGTAGACCAAGCCCTCTGGGATGTAGACCAGCCCTCCCGGGGTCTAGACCAAGCCTCCCAGGGTGTAGACCTGTAGACCAGGCCTCCCAGCGTGCAGATGAAGCCCTCCCAGATGTAGACCAGGCCTCCCGGGTGTAGGCCAGGTGTCCCGGGTGTTGACTTGTAGACTAGCCCTCCTGGGTGCAGACCAGGCCTCCCAAGGTCTAGACCTGTAGACCAGTGCCCCCCCCGGGGTCTAGACCAGGCCACCGCAGTCTCTGAACTCACATCCAAGCCCCTCCAGGACCTGCTGGTGCAGCTGAGAAGAAAAGGGAAACCCGTTCTAGATGAGGAGCTCCTGGGACAGAGCCGCCGCACACACACTGCACCCCTGCAGGCCAGAGGATAGCAGAGGACAGCATGCCCACCACGTGGAAGAGCTGTGGCTCACACACTGCACCCCTACAGGCCAGAGGGTAGCAGAGGACAGCACGCCCACCACATGGCAGAGCTGTGGCTCACACTGCGCCCCTGCAGGCCAGAGGATAGCAGAGGACAGCACGCCTACCAGGTGGCAGAGCTGTGGCTCACACACTGCACCCCTGCAGGCCAGGGGATAGCAGAGGACAGCACGCCCACCACGTGGCAGAGCTGTGGCTCACACCTGCCCCATGTGGCAGCTTCATGGGCCACCACGGCACCTCCAGCCACCGCTCACTGAGCCTCCTGCCATTGCATGGCACACTCCGCAGCAGGGGGTGTGGCTTGGCCCAGGCCATGGGATGCCTGGAACCCTTCCTCCTGTAGCTGACTCTTGGCAGTGGTGGGGAGACGTCACACCCCGTCAGTCTCGTAGCAGGCCTGACTAGTGTGAGGTCAACACAGGGTCACTGGGATGTCCTCGGAGACACTGTCCATTTCGGTGTGGTGTGGGCAGCAGTGAGCAAGGCCCTGGGCAGGACAATGGGAACTGCTGGCCTCCCAGGGAGCACCCGGTTCCAGTTCTCTCGTGCGGGGACAGCCCAGTTGTCCTACCCCAGGACTCAGGGCTCCCACTTGACACGTGCCGGTAATGGCACTCACAGCTGCACCCCAGAGCCTCTGAGGGAGCAAGGAGGGCCACCGGGCTGAGGCCGGACACAGGAGCAGGGCCTCCCATGGCGGCACGGAGACCGGGGTGGCTGGGACTGATGCCCACCTGCGGTGGCCTCCCCACACGTGTGCTGACCTCCGAACCCTCTGTCACACTAGCAGCTAATGGGTCGGTGGTGCAGGGATGGGGCAGGGCCCCGACCCAGTCCTGGTGTACGAAGGCTTCTACAGAGTGGGTGGCCGGATTGGGTGGCCAGGTGGTCCCGGCTGCATAAGGAAAACCCCAGAGGGCAGAGGACCTGCTGCTGTCTGTGCTGCCTGACATGGCCTGGGCCCTTCCTCCTGGGGGATGGCCATGGTTGACCAGTGCCAGGCACACGTGGCCAGGCCCTGCCTACCAGCCAGCCACAGTCAGCCTGGGGACCACCTGCTCCTGCGTGCACACCCACTGCGCCAGGGGTGTTGTTTCTGGGCTCGCTGAGGCATGCAGGATCTGTCCCCAAGAGCCCCAGGCTCCATCGCAGTGGATGGGCACGGCCCAAAGCCAGCTCAGTGGCAAGGTCCCCAGGGCCCAGGACTTTCTCCAGTGTTGGCCAAGGGCGGCCTCGGTGCGACAGCTCCTGACTGTGTCAGTTACGCCAGATGAGCCATGCCCTGCGGGTGGCCCTCCTACCCCCATCCTGGGAACGGTATCCTCCCGTGGACGTCACTGCGGCCTCTGCCTGCTGGGGTCACTCATCCACTGCGCCCCTGACCCTGCTGCACCACCCAGGCTCTGCACTTCAAGACCTTGGGTCCTAGCTGGGAGCTCCTTTGTGGGGTGGCAGTCCCCGGCCCAGCCTCCCCCAGCCCTGCACCCAGCCTCTCCCAGCCCCCTCCCCTGCCTCCCCCAGCCTCTGGCCCTGCCTTCTCCAGCTCCGCACCCAGCCTCTCGCAGCCCCCCACCCTGCATCTCCCACCCCCCCGGCCCTGCCTCCTACAGCCCCCACCCTGCCTCCCCCAGCCCCAACCCTCCCTCCACAACCCCCCACCTTGCATCTCCCAGCCCAGGCCCTACCTCCTACAGCCCCACCCACAGGAACTGAAAGGCAGCGACGGCCCCCAGGCTGTGCCTCCACATAGTGCTACATGACCCCACCATGGACAGACACGCGTGGCCACATGGACAGACACGACAGGATCAGTGAAGGAAGCCGGGCACAGAAGGCAGCAGGCTCCTCTCCCACGAAACGTCCGGGGCAGGAGGCGGAGCGGTGCGGCCAGGACTGAGGGGCTGGGGTCCCAGTGGGCTCAGGGCTCCTCCTGGTGGGAGTGGAGGTCCAGGAGCCGGAAGGCACCCAGCAGCTGAGTCGTCCCTGTGGCGACTGTGAACCCTGCACACCAGGCGGCTCACTCTAGAAAAACCTCCCGCCCATCCCCTCTGCCCTCAGATGCGGTTCCGGTGCTCACGCCGGAGCCAGCAGAGCCTGTACACGCCCCCAGTCCAGCTCAGGTAAGCGAAGCACAGGAAGGCTTGGCAGAGCCGTGGTTCCCCCCCATGACTTCACTCCTGCCTGTCCACACCACCACGTGAGCAATCCCATGAGTTCCCACCATCCTGAGTTTCCCCTGGCAAAAATAAGCAGGTATGTGAACTACTTCTTTATCAAAAAGATTTATGTTTATTTCCTTTACTTGAAAGCGAGATTAGAGGGAGGCGGAGAGACGGCTCGTGTCCGCTGGTTCAGTCCCAAAATGGCTGCAAAGGGCTGGGCAGGAGCAGGAGCCAGGAGCTCCCTCTGGGCCCCCCACATGGGTGCAGGGACAGAACACACTGGGCCGTCTTCCAGGGCTTCCCCCAGGCCACCAGCAGGCAGCGGGATCAGAAGTGGGGCAGCCGTCCTCGATCCAGCACCCACGCGGGATGCCGGGTCCACAGGCGGCTTCACCCACTGCACCACAGCGCCGGGCCCCTCTGCAAACTCCAGGACCTCTGGTGCAAACTGTGACTTCCTCACAGAGCACCCAGCATGAGTCTCCAACACACAGAGAACATGCCAGCATCCACCCCACGGCACCACCCACACCTGAGCTGGGGGACACAGCATCCCAGTGTCCACCCACACCACCACCCACACCTGAGCTGGACAGAGGACATCCCAACATCCACCCAAACCACCGCCCACACCTGAGCTGGAGAACAGAGCGTCCCAGTGTCCACCCACAGCACCACCCACACCTGAGCTGGGGGACACAGCATCCCAGTGTCCACCCACGGCAGGTCAAGGTCAGGCTGTGAGGGGCAGGAAGGCAATGGAGGTCACTGTGGAAGCTCCAGGCAAAGGAGTTACCCCAACAGGTCTCAAGTCTAAGTAACCGCTCCTGGGGCCAGCACCAGGTGGCATAGTGGGCCAATCCGCCGCCTACAGTCCCAGCATCCCCTCCGGGCACGAGCTCGAGTCCCGGCCGCCCCACCTACGATCCGGCTCCTGGCTACAGCCCAGGAAAGCAGCGGAAGATGGCCCAAGTCCTTGGGCCCCTGCACCCACACGGGAGACCTGGAGGAAGCCCCCGGCCCCTGGCCTCAGATCAGCCCAGCTCCAGCTATTGTGGCCAACCAGGGAGTGAACCAGCAGATGAAGACTTCTCTCTAACTCTTCCAACTAAAAATAAATGAATAAATAGATAAATAAATAGCTCCACGGGCCATGTTGGCGCAGCAGGAGACTGTCACCTGTGCGTCCAGAATCCTGTGGGATACTGGTTCAGGTCCCGGATGCTCCACCTCTGCTCCAGCTCCCTGCTGATGGCCCGGGAAAGCACCGGAAGCTGCCCAAGAGCTGGGGCCCCTGCACCCACATGGAGAGCTGAATGAAACTCCTGGCTTTGGCCTGGCCCAGCCCCAGCTGCCGGGGCCATCTGGGGAGTGAACCAGTGGATGGAAGCTCTCTCTCTGTGTGTGTCTCTCCCTCTCTGAAACGCTTCCAAATAACACAATAAATCTTTTTTGACAGACAGAGTTAGGCAGAGACAGAGAGAGAGACAGAGAGAAAGGTCTTCCTTTTCTATTGGTTCACCCCCCAAATGGCTGCTACCAAAGGCTCCTTGTGCCGATCCGAAGCCAGGAGTCAGGTGCCTCTCCTGGTCTCCCATGTGGGTGCAGGGCCCAAGCACCTGGGCCATCCTCCACTGCACTCCTGGCACACAGCAGAGAGCTGGCCTGGAAGAGGGACAACCAGGACAGAATCCGGAACCCCAACTGGGACTAGAACCCAGGGTGCCGGCGCCACAGGTGGAGGATTAGCCTAGTGAGCCGCGGCGCCAGCCCACGATAAATCTTAAAAGAAAAAGGAAACAGACCAGGCGTCTCTCCAGTGCCAGAAGACTTCCTGCAGGCAGCAGAAAGGGTGTAACAGACGAGTGCAGGGGGCAGTGGTGAGCTTGGGGCTCAGGGGCTGTGGTGTCGTGAGAGCACAGTGCTGAGGGCCATGGTGAGCTGGAGCCATGGTGAGCTGGGGGCCATGGTGGAGCACAGCGCTGGGGACCGTGGTGAGCTGGGGGCCGTGGTGGAGCACAGTGCTGGGGCCACGGTGAGAGGGGGACATGGTGTAGTACAGTGCTGGGGGCCGTGGTGAGCTAGGGGCTGTGTTGGAGCACAGTGCAGGGGGCTGTGTTGGAGCACAGTGCAGGGGGCCGTGGTGGAGCACAGTGCAGGACCGTGATGAGCTGGAGGCTGTAATGGAGCACAGTACTGGGGGTCGTGGTGAGCTGGGGGCTGTGTGGAGCACAGTGCGTGGGCAGTGGTGAGCTGGGGGCCGTGGTGGAGCACAGTGTGGGGGCAGTGGTGAGCTGGGGCCGTGATGGAGCACAGTGCAGGGGGCAGTGGTGAGCTGGGGGCCGTGGTGGAGCACAGTGCGGGGGCAGTCGTGAGCTGGGGGCCGTGGTGGAGCACAGTGCGGGGGCAGTAGTGAGCTGGGGGACATGGTGGAGCACAGAGCAGCGGGAGGTGGTGACCTGGAGGCCGTGGTGAGCTGGGGGCTGTGGTGGAGCACAGTGTGGGGGCAGTGGTGAGCTCGGGGCCGTGGTGTCCTCAGAGCGCAATGCAGGGGACAGCTCACTGCGGCCGCTGAGATCACTGCCAGCTCTGCACTGAGCTCCTGGGGGCCAGCCCCCCAGGCAGGGGGTAGAACACCTCTGGGAACCCGACTAGCCCTAAGAGAAGCCCAGACAGGGACCACGGGGCCTTCCTTAAGGCCTGGGCAGACAACCAACCGAAGGCAGATCCACACGCACCTCCCAGGCAGCCAGATCAGAGAGGGGTGGAAGGCAATGTTTGCTGAGTCACAGCAGGGCCCGAGGCGGGGGCTCAAGTCCTCATGTCCCTGCTCCCACCCCAGACCAGGTGGAGCTCCCGGCTCCCAGCTGTTGTGGGTGTTTGGGAGTGAGCCAGTGAACGGAGCTATCTCTTTCACTCTTTCCAATAAATAAAAAGAAAGCTAAAAAAATGAAACCAACCCCCTGCGATCACACACACGCAGGACACTCCGTGTGGCATCAGGGTTCCACGTTGCATCTGCTGGGTCGCTCTCAGGAAACCGGCCGTCCCCACCTCCCCAGGGAACCAGGAGTGCAGCCCTGCACCTGCTCCCGACTCTTCCCAGGGTAGCGTCTGCAGTTCCTGTTCATGGGCTCACCCACCACCACGTCTGCCTCTGCCACTTCTCACCAGGACGGGGTTGTGACACAGGGGGCTCACCGGGACCCGGGCATCCTGGCCCTCATCTGGGAGCCTAGGCCACACTCCCCTCCTCCCCTTCCAGGGCATGGGCCCCCCTCCCATCCCAGCCCTCCAGGGCTGGGCCCCACTACCCTCAGTGCCATCTGTATAGGGCCGGACCCTGTACCACTCCTCATCCTCCTGGGCCTAGCCCTGCTCCCCATTTTGCCCTCCAGGGCCTGGCCCTGCTCTTCTCAAAGCCCTCCAGAGCTGGACGCCAATCTCCTCCTCACCCTCCAGGGTCTGAATCCACAGCCTCCTCGCCCTCCAGGGCCTGGGCCCCCTCCCATCACATCCCTCCAAGGCCGGGCCCCCTCCTATCATATCCCTCCAGGGCCGGGCCCCACTGCCCTCAACACCCTATAGGGCCAGACCCTGCTCCCCTCCTAGACCTCCAGGGCCTGGGCTCTGCTCCAATCCTCACTCTCCAGGGCCTGTATCCCACACCCCTCCTCGTCCTCCAGGGCCTGGGCCCAACTCCCTCCTAGCCCTCCAGGGCCTGGGCCCAACTCCCTCCTTGCCCTCCAGGGCCATACCTCACACCCCACACTGCCCTCCAGGGCCAGGCCCCACTGCCCTCAACACCCTATAGGGCCAGACCCTGCTCCCCTCCTAGACCTCCAGGGCCTGGGCTCTGCTCAACCTGCACCCCTCCAGGGCCTGGTCCCCACTCCAATCCTCACTCTCCAGGGCCTGTACCCGACTCCAATCCTCATCCTCCAGGGCCTGGACTCAACTCCCCACGCTGCATACCAGGGCCATACCTCATACCCCACACTGCCCTCCAGGGCTGGGCCCAATACTCCCAAAGCCCTCCAGGGATGAACCCTGCTCCCCTCCTCACCCTCCAGGCCCTGGGCCCCACTCTCTCCTCACCCTTCATGTCCTGGGGCCCCTCCCATTGCAACCCCCATTTTCGGGCCCTACTGCCCTCAACACCCTATTGGGCCAGACCCTGCTCCCCTCCTAGACCTACAGGGCCTGGGCCCCACTCCAATACTCACTCTTCAGGGCCTAGGCCCCACTCCCTCCTCACCCTCCAGGACATGGGCCCCACTCCAATCCTCTCCCTCCAGGGCTGGGCCCCACTCCAATTCTCTCTATCCAGGGCTCAGTCCTGCTCCTGAAATGCAATCCAAGGTCAGACCCCGCTCCCCTCATGACCATTCAGGGCCTGGGCCCTGCCCCCAACATGGCTCTCCAGGGCTGGGCCCCACTATCCTCAAGGCCCTCCAGGGCCAGACACTGCCTCCCTCCTTGCCCTCCAGGGCCTGGGCATGCTCTGCTCGCTGCCCTCCAGGGCTAGACACTGCTTCCCCTCCTGGCCTTCCGGGGCTGGACCCCACTGCCCTCAAGGCCCTCCAGGGCTGGATCCTGCACCACTCCTAGACCTCCAGGGATTGGATTCCACTCCCCACACTGCCATCCATGGCCCAGCCCCACTCCTCTCAACGCCATCCAGGGCCGGACCCCACACCCCTCCTCACCCTCCAGGGCCTTGGCCCTATTCCCATCCTTGCCCTCCAAGCCCAGTGACTTCTCTCCTCCTCACACTCCAGGGTTGACCTGACACTTTCTTGTTGAGAAAAATAAAGCAGAGGAAAAGAGACAATATTGCAGGGAACCGAACCTTTTATTCTGTAACAGGGTTAGGCCAGAAAGGTCTCTGGACCTTGGACAATCTCTGCTTTGATTTGGAAACATTTCTCATGGCTTGGTGAGGTCTCAAGAGTGAGGATGTAGCATGAAGTGGCCTTTGTCCTTTGTCCTATAGACTGTGTCCTTTCGTGTATGTCCTATGTCTTGTGTCCTGTAGGTCCACGGTCCAGAGACCTTTCTAAAACTAACCCTGTTACAGAATAAAAGGTTCGGTTCCCCACAATATTATCTCTTTTCCTCTGCTTTATTTTTCTCAACAAGAAAGTGTCAATTCAACCAGTGGTGGGTGAGGAGGAGAGCACGCACTGGCCTTTGTCCTTTGTCCTATAGACTATGTCCTTTCGCCTATGTACTACGTCTTGTGTCCTGTGGCCTCTGTCCTATAGCCTGTGTCCTGTGTCATCTTTCCTGTGTCCTGCAACCTGAGTCATGTAGTCTGCATCCTCTGTGTTGTAGTCTGCGGCCTATGTATGCATTGAGTATCCTGTGTCCTGTGTCCTGTAGCCTCTGTCCTGCATCCTGTGTCCTGTGTCCTATGTCTTGAATCCTGTGTTCTATATCCTGTGGCCTGTAGCGTGTAACCTACGTCCCGTAGCCTGTGTACTACCCTGTGTTTTTGGTTCTGTATTCTGTGTCCTATATCCTGTGTCCTGTGCCGTCTGGGCTATGTCCTGTGTCCTGTAGCGTGTGGCCCTTGTGCTGTAGCCTGTGTCCTGTGGCCTATATCCTGTGTCTTAAGTCCTATTAACTGTGTCTTAGGTCTTGTTTCTGGAACCTGTAGCCTGTGTATTGTGTCCGGTAGTCTGTGACATAAGTCACAGGACAGAGGCCACAGGCTACAGGCTACAGGACACAGGACATAGCCCAGACGACACAGGACACAGGACATAGCCCAGACGACACAGGACACAGGATATAGGGCACAGAATATGGAACCCAGGACACAGCCTAGAGGACACAGGCTACAGGACACAGGTTGCAGGACACAGGACAAAGCCAACAAGCTACAGGACACAGGACAGAGGCTACAGGAGACAGAACACAGGCTACACAATCTAGGACACAGGCCACAGGCCACAGGACAGTGGCTACAGGACACAGGCTACAGGACACTCTATCCTATACCCAGTGTCTGCTGTCTTGTTCCCTCTTTCCATCAGCCTGTGTCGTGTAGCCTGTGTCAGTGTCCTGTAGCTTGTGGCCTGTATCCTTTGTTCTGTAGTTATGTCCTGTGTCCCACACCCTCTGTCCTGGAGCCTCTGTCCTGTGTCCTGTGTTGTGTAGCCTGTGTCCTGTGTCTTGTACCCTTTGGCCTATGTACACATCCTGAATCTTGTGGCCTCTGTCCTCTAGCTGGTGTCCTATGTCCCCTAGCCTGTGTCCTGAGCCTGTGGCCTGTAGTTTTGTCCTAGTGTGGTGTCCTCTTTGCTGTACTCTGTGTCCTATGTCCTGAAGCCCATTTCTTGTAGCCTGTGGACAATGTCCCGTAGTCTGTGTCCTGTGTCCTGTAGCCTGTTCTCTGAGCTCTGGGGCCTAGGTCCTGTAGCCTGTATCCTGTGACATTTGTCCTATGTCCTGTAGCCTGTGTCCTGTAATCTATGGCCTATGTCCTGTGGTCTATATCCTGTAGCCTGTGGCCTTTACCCTGCAGCCTTTGTCCTGTTTCCTGTGGCCTCTGTCCTATAGCTGGTGTCCTGTGTCTTGTTCCCTCTTTCCTTCAGCCTGTGTCGTGTAGCTTGTGTCCTGTGTCGAGTGTGCTGTGTCCTGTAGCCTGTGTCCTTTAGCCTGTAGTCTATATCCTTCAACCAGTGTTCTGTAATCTGTGCCTTCTGTCCTATGTTGTGTATCCTGTGTCCTGTAGCCCGGCTCCTGTAGCCTGTGGACTATGCCATGCAGCCTTTTCCTGTGTCCTGTGTCCTGTGTCCTGTGTCCTGTGGCCTCTGTCCTATAGCCTGTGTCCTGTGTCTTGTTTCCTGTGTCCTTCAGCCTGTATGGCCTGCATCCTCTGTCTTGTAGCCTGTGGCCTATGTATGCATTGAGTATTCTGTGTCCTGTGTCCTGTAGCCTCTGTCCTGCATCCTGTGTCCTGTGTCCTATGTCTTGTATCCTGTGTTCTAAATCCTGTGGCCTCTAGTGTGTAACCTATGTCCCGTAGCCTGTGTTCTAGCCTGTGTCCTGTGTTCTGTGTTCTGTGTCCTATATCCTGTGTCCTCTATCCTCTGGCCTATGCCCTGAATGCTGTAGCTTGTGTTCTATCTTGTGTAGCCTGTGTCCTGTAGCCTGTGTGCTGCAGGTGTGTTCATGTCCTCAACCCTGTGTCCTGTGTCCTGTAGTCTGTGTCTGATATCCTGTAGCTGTGGCCATTGTCCTGTGGCCAGTGTGCTGTTCATTTTGGCCTCTGTGCTTTGTCCTGTAGCCAGTGTCCTTGTCATTTAGCCTTTATCATGTGTCCTGTAGCCTGTGTCCTGTGTCCTGAGTCCTGTAGCCTGTCCCTGTGTCTTTTATCCTGTGTCCTGTGTCCTATATTGTTTAGCCTTTGTCCTGTCTCCTGTAGCCTGTAACCTGTATTCTGTAGCCTTGGACTATATCCTGTAGCCTGTAACCTGTGTCCCGTAGCCTGTGTCCTGTGTTCCATATTTTGTGTCCTATGTCCTGTGTTCTGTGTTGTCTGGGCTATGTCCTGTGTCCTGTAGCCTGTGGTCTCTGTGCTGTAGCCTGTGTCCTGTGGCCTATGTCCTGTGTCTTGAGTCCTGTAGCCTGTGTCTTATGTCCTGTGTTCTGGGTCCTGTATCCTATGTATTGTGTCCAGTAGTCTGTGATAAGTCACAGGACACAGGCTACAGGACACAGGTCACAGGCTACAGGACAGAGGATACTGGACACAGGCTACAGGACAGAGGCCACAGTCTACATGACAGAGGACACAGGCTACAGGACACAGGACATAGCCCAGACGACACAGGACACAGGATATAGGACACAGGATATGGAACCCAGGACAGAGCCTAGAGGACACAGCCTACGGGACACAGATTGCAGGACACAGGACATAGGCGACAAGCTACAGGACACAGGACAGAGGCTACAGGACACAGGACACAGGCTCCTCAATCTAGGCCACAGGCCACAGGACACTCTATCCTACAGCCAGTGTCTGGTGTCTTGTTCCCTCTTTCCTTCAGCCTGTGTTGTGTAGCATGTGTCAGTGTCCTGTAGCTTACGGCCTGTATCCTTTGTTCTGTAGCTCTGTCCTGTGTCCCATAGCCTCTGTCCTGGAGCCTCTGTCCTGTGACCTGTGTCCTATGTTGTATAGCCTGTGTCCTGAGTCCTGTAGCCTGTCCCTGTGTCCTGTAGCCTGTGTCCTTGTCTGTAGCCTGTAACCTGTGTCCCATAGCCTGTGTCCTGTGTTTGGTATTCTGTGTCCTACATCCTGTGTCCCATATCATCTCGGCTATGTCCTGTGTCCTGTAGCCTGTGGCCTCTGTGCTGCAGCCTGTGTCCTGTGGTCTATGTCCTGTGTCTTGAGTCCTGTAGCCTATGTCTTCTGTCCTGTGTTCGGGGTCCTGTAGCCAGTGTATTGTGTCTGATAGTCTATTTCCTTTGTCCTTTTTACTATAGCCTATGTCCTGTATCCTGTGTGATGTCGCTGTGTCCTGTGCTTTAGCCTCTGTCCTGTGTATGTGTCCTGTGTCCTATGTCTTGTATCCTGTGTTCTATATCCTGTGATCTATAGGCTATAACCTTGTTCCGTAGCCTGTGTTCTAGCCTGTGTCCTGAGTGGTTCCCTCACACTGTGTGGTCTAGCCTGTGTCCTGTGTCGTACAGTCTGTGGCCTCTGTGCTGTGTCGTTTATCTTTGTCTTGTAGTCTGTGGCCTATGTCCTTTTGTCTATATCCTGTATCCTGTATCCTGTGTTCTATGTTGTGTAGCCTGTGTCCTATGTCTTGTAGCCTCAGGCCTATGTCTGCATCCTGTGTTCTGTGGCCTCTGTCCTCTAGCTGGTGTCCTGTGTCCCGAAGCCAGTGTCCTGTGTCCTGAGCTGTGGCCTGTATTCTTTGTCCTAGTGCTGACTTCCTCTCTGCTGTAGCCTGTGTACTGTATACTGAAGCCGGTGGCTTGTACCTGTGGACAATGTCCTGTAGTATGTGTCCTGTGTCCTATGTCCTGTGTCCTGTGGCCTATGTCCTGTGTCTTGTGTCCCATAGCCTGTATCTTATATCCTGTGTTCTGTGTCCTTTAGCCTGTGTCCTGTGTCCCATAGCCTGTGTCTAATGTCCTGTGCTCTGTGTCCTGTAGCCTGTGTCCTGTGTCCCATAGCCTGTGTCTTATGTCCTGTGTTCTGTGTTCTGTGGCCTTGTCCTGTGTCTTGTGTCCCATAGCCTGTATCTTATGTCCTGTGTCCTGTGTCCCATAGCCTGTGTCCTGTGTCCCATAGTCTGTGTCTTGTAGCCTCTCTTCTGTGCCCTGTAGCCTGTGTCCTATGTCCTGTAGCCTGTGTTCTGTAGCCTGTGTCCTTTCTCCTGGATCCTGTGTTCTGTAGCGTGCAACCTATGTCACATAGCCTGTGTTCTAGCCTGTGTCATGGGTTCTGTATTCTGTGTCCTCTATCCTGTGTCCTGTGTCCACTGCCCTATGCCCTGAATCCTGTAGACTGTGGCCTTTGCTTTGGGCCTCTGTCTTGTGTCCTGTAACCTGTGTTCTGTAGCCTACATCCAATATCCTGCACAACAGCATACAGCACAGTGGACACAGGACAAAGGCCACAGCTACAGGACATAGGCCACGGACTACAGGACACAGGCTACACAACACAAGACAGAGGCCACAGGCCACAGGAGCTAGGATCCAGAGCACAGGGCACAGGCTACAGGCTACAGGACACAGAATACAGGACATTGTCACAGGCTACAAGAAACCGGCTTCATTACACAGGACACTGGCTACTACAAAGAGACACCAGCTCTAGGACAAAGACTACAGGCCACAGGCTATAGGACACACGACACAGGCTCAGGACACAGGACACAGACTACAGGACACTCGGCACAGGCTCAGGACACAGGCTCAATACACAGGACACAGGCTAGGGGGCATAGGACATCAGCTAGAGGACAGAGACCACAGGACATGGGTTGCATACATAGGCCACAGGCTACAAGACACTGGACACAGGCTACACAACATAGGACACGGGACACAGGCCCGAGGCTACAGGATGCAGAATATGGAACACATGACACAGCTACAGGACACAGAACACAGGATAGAAGAGATAGGACACAGAGGATAGGACATAGCCTATAGGACAAAGGACAAAGGAAACAGACTATCAGACATAAGACACAGGCTACAGGACACAAGACACAGGACATAGGCCACAGGAAACAAGTATAGGACACAAGACACAGGCTACAGGACACAGGCTAAAGGACAGAGGGAACAAGACACAGGACACCAGCTATAGGACAGAGGCAACACTACACTGGACACAGGACATAGGCCACAGGACACATGCAAAAAGAAACAGGCCAGAGGACACAGGACACAGGCTACAGGACAAAGGACACAGGCTATACGATACATGCTATAGGACACAGGCAATGGGACACTGGCTACAGGACAGGACACAGGCCACATGAAAAGGCTAATGGACACAGGACACAGGATAGAGGACACAGGCTACAGCACACAGGCTACACTCTATAGGACAAACTATAGGTCACAGGCTATAAGAAAAAAGATGCCACAGGACACACACACCAGCCACAAAACAGGACACAGGACACAGGCTGCAGAACATAGGACACAGGATACAGGACGCAGGGCAGAGGCCACAGGACACACGCCTACAACACAACACACAGGCTACAAGATACAGGCTACACAACATAGAACATTGGCGAAAGGACTCAGGCTACAGGACACAGGACAGACTTCAGGCCACAGGTCACAGGCCACAGGACATAGGCTCCAGAGCACAGGCAGGGCCCTGGCCACGCTCCAGTGACATGCCCCTCACTCTTCCTTGCCCTCCAGGGCCATGATCCCCTCAGGCAGGGCCCTGGCAACCCTCTAGGGCTGGGCTCCTTCTCCTCTCCATGCCCTACAGAGCCAGGCCCTGCTCCCTTCAGTTGTGGCACTAGACACCCAGCAGGGCTGCCCCACTTTCCTTGTCCTCCAGGGCCTGGGCCCCACTCCCCTAGTTGCCCACCAGAGCCTGGGCCCAGCTCCCATTGCTGTCCTTCAGGGCCAGGCCCTGCTCCCCTCACCACATTCCAGAGCTGGGCCCCAATCCCCTCCTCAGCCTGCAGGGTCGGGCCCTTCTCCCCTCAGGCCCGGCCCTGGCCTCCCTCAAGGGCCAAACTCTGCTCCCCTCCTCACCTCCAGGGCCAGTGTTCCCCTCCTCATGCTCCAGGGCTGGCACTGTCGCTCCCCGTCTTCATGGAGGAACGACACAGGACCCTGCGCTGTTCTTTTGTCTGCTCGGCCCTCCCCGGGTTTGCTGCTGGTTCTTCCCGGGGTGGCTACCGACCCTTCCACCTCCGTGGAAGGGCGGTTCCCCCTGCCACATTCCCCACTTCCGCGGGGGAGCGGCACACCGCCGGCCGGCTCTCTCGGGGGCTGCACAGGTGTTTCTTCAGATAGATGTTCCCCTTAGATGTTCCTGGTGCATGTTGTCTCTCTCCTCCTTTATAGTCCTCTTCCACCAATCCCAACTCTGCTACCCACATGCCGAGTACGCTGCTCTCCTCCAATCAGGAGCAAGATCAGCTCCTGCAGCTCAGTCAATCAAGTTGGTGAGAGGCAGCTGGGTAGAAGCTGTTTGCTCCTCTCCCAGCGCCATATTGTGGGAGAGCAGATGTATAGAATAACTCTTAATTCCAGTAACAGTATAGTCCGAGTTGCTCCCCACAGGAACCAATCTCCTCCTCGCACTCTTGGTCTGGCTCTGCTCCCCTCCTCCCCATCCACAGCCAGGCTCCCCACAGGCCCATCCCTGTCCTCCCTCCAGAGCCAGACCCCGCTTCCCTCCACACCTTCAGGGCCAGCCCCTGCTCCGCTCCTGGCCTTCCAGGGCCTGGGTCCCGTACCTCTCCTTGCCCTGCAGAACCTGGGACCCACTCCAACCTTCACACTCCAGAGCCTGGGCCCCACTTCAGGGCTTCCCTACAGGGACAGGCCACACTACCCTCAACACCCTCCATGGCCGGGCCCTGCTTGCCTCCTCGCCCTCCAAGGCCTGGGCCCACTCTGCTCGCCACCTTCCAGGGCTGGACCCTGCTCCCCACCTTGAAAACAGAGCCTGGGCCCAGCTCCACTCACTGCCCTCCAAGGCTGGACCCTGTTCCCCTCCTCACCCTCCAGGGCCAGACCCTACTCTCCTCCTCGCCCTCCAGAGCTGGGCACCGCTCTCCTCTTCCCCCTCCAGGGCTGGGCCCCTCTCAGCACGCTGCTCTCTTGGGCCAGGCCCCACTAACCTCAACACCATCAGGGCCAAACCCTGCTCCCCTCCTTGTCCTCCACGACCTGGCCCAGCTGCCCTCCTCACCCTCCAGGGCCTTACCCTGCTCACCTCTTACCTTAAGCGGCTGGGCCCGGCTCCCATTGCTGCCAATAAGTCACTGGTGTCACTCGGTGGTCCCTAGCAGCCACTGCCTCCATCTTTGTGCGCCCCTGCTGTCACTGCAGCATTGGGCAGCCCGCACGGTTCCCCAGCACCTGCCACTTCATGGCCTGCCTTGGCTGCCTCCTTCTGCTTCCTCAGGCACACCGAGTGAGGCCACATCTTTATGCCCCAGTGCAGCCACCAGGAGCCACCCGTCATGGGGCCCCAGCACGGTCCCCAGCAGCCTCCCTATGATTGCCCGAGGATTCTTCCTACTTCTTCTTGGGCTCCCCTGTGGTTATCTGGGCCCTCTTGTAACTCCCAGGCCCCACCACACGGCCCCCAGGCCCCACCAGCTCCTTCCCTGGGCACTCCCACTGCCACTGAATCACTAGGTCACCACGTGGACCCCAGAAGCTGCCTCCTGCTTCCTCGCCCCCCCACAGCAGCTGAGTTTTAGGACCCCCCCATTCTCCCAGAAGTCGCTGAGTCTTTGGGGTTCGCGCTGCCCCTAGCAGTCATTGCCTCTGTCCTCTGGCACTCCTGCTGTCCCTGCATCATGTCTGAACTTGGAAATGAGGCTCTACAAAGGGGGTCTCAACTAACTCTCTTGTGGCCAAAGTTTGAGGGTGGGCAAGTGCAGAACTGTTGAATGTGCAGAGGGGGAACGTGGGTGTGGCATGAGGATAGAAATTTTCCCTGGGAGTCACCTTCAGGAGCATGGCTCTGGGAAGGAATGACTTCCAACATGTTCTTTGGCAAAGAAATACCTGGGCAGGAAAACGGAAAGCATGGGCACGAGTTAAGGTGCCAGGTGACTTCTTCCCAGACATGTGGGTCCTGAGTTCTTTGGGGCACACAAGAAGGCAGCTCAATGGGAGAGGCCACCTCGGTCTGCAATGCAGGCTCCTCAGTTCAGATCTAGGAGCTCTAAGTTGTCGCAGGAGTTTCTCATCCAGGGACCTGGGAACTTGGGCTTGGAGAAGGAAACTCAGGGTGAGAAGACTTCCCAGGGCAGAGAGCCACCTGAGCACAGAGTGCAGGCAATAATCAAAGACAGAATAAAGTGGGAGGAGGACAAAGAGTGTCATCCAACGTGGGCCCTGTATCTTACAACCAGCATCCCACACCAATCGCTTTGAACTGGCTCAGACACCTGGGGAATCTAAAAGAAAAATGACCATGTAGAAGATCAGGGGTTTTCCAAACACCAGAGGAACAGTCTGCCTTACTCACCTTTCCCATGGAGCTGAGTCCATCCACGTCACGGCACCAACGATGCTGCAGGAACTTCAAGTCCATTCTTTCTCTCACATAATCCCAACACGGATCATGAGGGTGAGGGAGAAAAAGCAAAATAGGTTTTCGTGAGAAAATCATACTCTTGCAAGCCAGAAGGGGGACTAAGGGAGGGGCCCAATAAGGTCAGGGTACAGGAAGTTTAACTAGGGAGTGATATTCATGGATCAATTCTAAACAAAATCCAACACCATGTTCCTCTATCTTAGGAAAAGGTCATGACCCCTAACCATGAAAACATGTTTCCTGATGGCCATCTGAAAAATGTAACACTATATATTCCCTCTCTGCCTGCAGTTTCTCTTACTGCCTCCTCACCTGCCCTCCTCCCAGACACGAGTCCCTGACTACCCTTCATTGCTACACTCCTCAGGGAAGGGCCCCTCCTCGGGGGCATTTCCCAAGAGGCTACTGAGAGGCCACTTTCCTCTCTGCACTCAAGGGCTTTCCTCTGGGGCTGGCAGGACACAACACATCCAGCCGAAGCATTGGATGATCCTCCTGCCAATCCCCAGGCGCCCCTTGCCCTTTCTGGCCTGCGTGTCTGAGGTCCCTGCCTCCTCCTCCTGCTGCTGCATTCCTGGGATGCTCTGCTCCTCTGAGGCACCCGGGGAGCAGCTCCTGACTTCTCCATCAGCCCCACTGCTGTTGGTGCTCAGTGTGGTGGAGAGAGAGGTCAGAGCATCCTGGCTGAGGACTGCACAGACAGCGGGGCTCCTTGTCCACACGGCCCGTTGGGAACTGTCTGTCCGGCAGGACTCACTGATGCTCACACTGGGAGTCCCATGACGGCAAGGAGTCTGCCCCGACTGGTCTCCTGCAAGCACCAGTGGTTGGGAGCTGAGAGCGACACACTCACGGGCTCTGCTGTTGCAGCCTGAGTGTTTCTGGAGGCACTGGAGAGCGGGACAGCTCTGAGCACCGGGGATGGCCTGAGGTGTGGGCTTCCCTTTGCTGTGATCCCACTGAAGTCCTGGGCACAAGGCACTGGCTGGGAGCCTGGGTGGCAGGGAGCCTGCTTGATGGCCCAGCTGGAATCCCAGGTCCTCAAGGGAGCTTAGAGCTTCAGGACCCTGAGGAGGTGCTGCAGGCTCCACTTCACTCCGCCCATGTATTTCTGGGATGCTGAAGCCCTGCTGTTGGGAGATCCCCCAGCGTGGCACAGGGGGCCAGGGGTCATCCCATTCATGAAGCCACAGTGGAGGGCAGAGGCCCCATGGGAATTCCCATCCTTCCTGCTCCTGGGGAAGAAACAGAAACTCGTCACTGGTTCCAGGTGCTCCATGTCCTGCATGGAGCCAGGGGTGGCCCATGATGTCTGCCACTGTGGGCCTGGCCTCAGGGTCCCGGGTCAGTAAGCTGTCCACCAGGTTACACAGCTCTGGGTTTCCATAGTGGGGGATTCTGTAGTATCCAGACAGGATGGCTGCCCGCAGCTCCACACAATCCTCTCCAACAAAAGGCAGTGAGCCTGCCACCATGGCGTACAGGATCACGCCCACACTCCAGGCATCAGCCTTGTACCCGCAGAACTCCTCACCTAACAATTCCTCGGGCGCACAGTAGGCAAAGGTCCCGCACAGACTCTTCAGGCGCTCTCCACCAGCCAGTTTGCAGCTGAGACCAAAATCGCTCAACTTAATGTTTAGGTGGGCGTCGAGAAGCAGGTTTTCTAACTTTAAATCCCTGTGCACCACGTGCTGCGAATGGCAGTAATGCACAGCGGATAGAATTTGTTTCAATAGCTGACGAATCTCTCCATCCAGCAGGTACCCTCGTTCTACCATGTAACATCTAAGGTCCCCCCTGACTGCATATTCCATGAAAATGTAGCCCCTCTCTGTGGTGTGCCTGACCTGCAGTAGTTGAATGATGTGAGGGTGATGCAGCCCCTTCATTATTTCTGCTTCTGTGCACAACTGCTGGAAGCTGCAGGAGTGCTGGCCACCATTCTCCACAACCTTCACAGCCACCTGGGTCCTGCTTTCCCAATGATAGGCCAGCATCACCAGCCCAAAACCGCCCTGGCCAAGGACCCTGAGGACCTGGTACCCATCCAGGACCTCCTCCTCACTGCTGAAGGTGGTGAGGCCTTCCATGGTGGGATCCCCACCCCACCCCCCACCCTGCACTCTGACACTGGGAACTCTTACTAGTCACCTAAAGTAATAACAAAAACTGGGAAACAAATAGAAATCAAACAAGCTAAATGGTAACCAAAATTAACAACTCAATATGCTAATATTTCTACTAGAGAATGCTAACTCTATGAACTATGGTATACTAATCACTAACACTGTATCAAAATTAAGAATTAAAAGTTTTAAAACACACAGAATACTAAAAATGGTGAAGGAAAGCAACACCAACTATGGTAACTATGGTAACAATGCTAATCAATAAGTCTTATAACAGTCTTATCTAAATCAAAGAATCAAAAATGAGAAAATAGAAAATGGAGGAAACACAAGGAGGACAAAATCAACACAGCATCAAGTACATTTAGCCTGTGAAAGAAAAAACAATAAATAAATAAATATTTACAGAAAATACACAAGTACACAATGTAAAAATGGGAGGGGGAGAGAAATTGACAAAATAGCAAAAAAAAAAAAAAAGAAGAAAAACTAAAAGAACCACTACGGTAAGGAGAACTAATAGACGAGACAAAACAACACCACAAATGACAGGACAAGGGGAAACCAGTGATGTCGTTCAATCCTTCAGGCAGTCTCCACAGAGCTTCCTGGGCCAACTGACCAGAACCGAGCCCAAGCAGGGAACTGTTAAGGCAGTTGGAATGACATCACAATGCCCCCCTTGAGGGCAGAGGAGGCTCTAGACCAATCACAGCTGGGGACACACCAGGCTGGTTTTCTCAAGAAACTTTCTACTTGGTTAAAGAGAAAGGACCCCAAAAGCTTTTGTCTTAAGTTGGTGGTGGAGATCGGTATTTAGGATTTGATAAATTAGCACAGTCCTCTTCAGGCTTTTTCTATTGTTTCAATACACGTATAGAAGCACTGATCCTCCCAGTCTCTATTTCCACCCCCATTCCCATCCACTTTTTCATTTCCTCTTGGTTCCTGTCCATTAAAGATGTCCAGTAAGAGGAGTCAACTGCTCCTCTTAGCCCAGGCAGGCTCAGCTCATTGTCCCAAAAGATTTCCAAGCTCTGCCATGGCTTGAACAGATTGTGGCTCCCTCACTCATGTATACGTTCACTCACACACATATGTACTTGTATGTTCAAAAACAAAACTAGAGGCATAAAGGTGTCCCTTTAGAGGAATTGAGCATTTGCAAACTGAGTTCTGGTGGTGCTGCCCACCATCAGCCTGCTGCTCTGTTTGTCTGCTGAAGGTGAAACACTCAGAGCACTCGGAGAGAATAGAAACAATGTTACTGGAGATGCTGCACAAACAAGCCAGGCTTCCTTCCCCATAGAACAGCAGGTTACAGCCTCAGCCTCACTCAGCTCCTGTCTTCCTCCTGAGGGAGAAGTCCTGGGGAAGGTAAGGGACCTATTGTCGCTCCTCCAGGCTCCTGAGTTCTTGCAATGCAGACTGTGAAACGTATTTATGAGATCTTCAAAATTAAAGTGGTGTTGTTCCCACTCTTGCTCTCTCCATCCCTTTCTCTCCCCTTCCCTCCGTTTCTCCCCGCTGAAAGTATGTCTTTCAGATAGACTAATTACATTTTTAAGCTTTTGTTAATATTTAATTATTTATTTATTTTTAAAGATTTTATTTATTTGAGAGGTAGCGTTACAGACAGTGAGAGGGAAAGACAGACAGAGAGGCCTTCCATCCACTGGTTCACCCCCCAAATGACTGCAATGGCCAGAGCCACGCTGATCAGGAGCCAGGGGCTCCCTCCCGGTCCCCCATGTGGGTGCTTCCACTGCCCTCCCGGGTCACAGCAGAGAGCCGGATCGGAAGTGGAGCAACCAGAACTCGAACTCTCGTCCACATGGGATGCCAGTACCATGGGCAGAGGCCCAGCCCAGTGTGTCTGCTCCAATATTTTATTTATTTAAAATTGAGAGGCAGAGTTAGAGACACACACACAGAGATCTTCCATCCACTGCTTCACTCCCTAGACGGCCACGGTGGCCAGAACTGGGTGGATCCGGAGCCAGGAGCCAGGCGCTTCCTCACTTCTCCCAGGCTGATGGGGGAGGTGCAGCCAGGACTCCAGGCAGAGGCTCCGCCCACTCCACCACTGCCTGACTTCTTTCCAGGTCCTTCTGCGGTACCACGGATATCAACCGAGAAAGCCACCCAAACAGGTCAGTCCCATACAGCGGTTGGCAGGAAGGGATCCGGGCAGGCACCGCGGCACACAGCAGGTGAGGCTGCCTCTCGGACGCCCTCACCCACGTGCCCGGCCTGAGTCCCGGCTGCTCGGCTCTGAGGCAGCTTCCTGCTAATGCACCTGGGGTGCTCCCAGGCATGGTCACGCAGGAGACTCAGACGAGCCCCTGGCGCCAGCCTGGCCCAGCTCCACACACATCCGGGGAGGGCACCAGCGGGCGGAAGGTCCGTTGCTCTGCTTCTGTGCCGCGGCATCAGCGGGCAGGTGGAGCAGGGAGGTGCTATGGGGTCAACAGAACAGGGAGCCCGAGGGGGGCAACAGGGAGCCCCTCCAGAGCAGTGCAGGGTACAGGGAGCCTGGGGAGGCCAGCAGGGAGCCCCCCAGAGCAGTGAAGGGTACAGGGAGTCTCCAACACAGAGAGAACATGACAGCATCCACCCCACGGCACCACCCACACCTGAGCTGGAGAACAGAGCGTCCCAGCATCCAGCCCACACCAACACCCACACCTGAGCTGAGGGACACAGCATTCCAGTGTCCACCCACGCCACCACCCACACCTGAGCTGGGGGACACAGCTTCCCAGTGTTCACCCACGCCACCACCCACACCTGAGCTGGAAAACTTTGGCTGCTTTTAGACAAAGCTCCCCAGAGTCCGAGTCCCCTTCCCCTGGTAGCCTGTGGCTGTGGCGGGCAGATGCGGACAAGCTGGAGAGACTGGGCTTTAGCAGAGCCAAGACCCAAAGCTGCCGGCCCTGCTAGGTGGGCGAGCAGAGCCCTGGCCGCCCTGAAGCACCGGGCAGAAGCCACCTCTCAGCCACACGTCAGCAACCCGCAGCCAGCGCCGTGTGCCAATGAGGCCCGGGGGCCTGGCAGGCCTCCCACTGCTCTAGGATCCCACAGGCCACAGCGGCAGCACCATGCTCTCGGGGTCATGCGTCCAGAAGCCAGGAGAGGGAGCCCCTCCCTAGGGACCAGGCAGACCCTGCAACAGCAACGCCTGTTGGCCAGGGAGCACTCGGTGCGGGATGAAGCCTGAGTGTTAACTGGGGCTCACCTGCCTGTGCTACGGTTTGGTTTTTCTAAAGGCCACTCGAATGGGTGTTTCTGGGGCTGGCGCTGTGGCGTAGCGGGCTAAGTCTCTGCCCATGGCACCGGCATCCCACATGGGCACCAGTTCCAGCCCCGGCTGCTCACTCTCTGCTGTGGCCTGGGAAAGCAGTGGAGGACGGCCCAAGTCCTTGGGCCCCTGCACCCATGTGGGAGCCCTGGGGGAAGCCCCCGGCTTCAGATCGGCCCAGCTCCAGCCGCTGCAGCCAACTGGGGAGGGAACCAGTGGATGGAGGACCTCTCTCCCTCTGTCTGTAACTGTGCCTCTCAAACACATCTGTAAACACACACACACACACACACACACAAGCTGCAGAAGCAAAGGCAGTGAATGTGGGTGCACATGGGGTGGCTGTGCAGGCCAGGGGCACGGTCACCTTGTCACTCGCTTCCCTGTGCCCGGGACCTGAGTGCTGGCATCTGCCTTCCTCGCTCAGCCCTGGGCACGAGGGCATCCATTCCGCCCGCCATCTGGCTCAGCCCCTGCCGACCCCTCTGCTTGTTCCTCTTCCAAACTCCAACGTTGGCCCAAGCCTGGATGAGTTCTGCTGCTCGGGGAAGTGCTCTTCCTGCTGCTGGAGTGTGAAGCCACTTCTGGAAGTTTCTCTGAGTGCTCACAGGCCGGCTTGTCACGGTGGCGGTCGGCCGGGTGTGGCCTCCAGGGGCACGCTGTCTGGTGTTTTGCGGACAGAAGCTTCCAGAAGCCCGGGCCCCTGACCGACCTGACCCCAGGCCAGGCTGCCCCCTGCCCCGGCTCCCTCGGCTCCTCTGCTCTGTAATCCACTTTAGTCTTTATTCTGCTGCCAAACCACTCACCTGCGTGCACTCGCGGCCTCTGCCTGAGGGGTTTGTGTTTTGCTGGAAGGGTTTTGTAGGGTCTCAGGCACGGAAGCCATTCCCAGGAGAACAAAGCACAGGACGGGCAACACCCCAGCACAGGGGGTGGGGGGCATCACTGCACCTCCCTCCTCCGCAGAATGGGGGCGTCACATTAGATCCCCCCTGGCCCTGGAGAGGCGGGCATCACCACAGAAGCCGCAGGGGGACAGGACCGGGAGACGGGCAATGCCATGTCCCCGCCTCCAAGACCCCAGATGAGTGGCTTCAGGATCGGGTGCACGGTCGCCCCTGTGCTGCAAAGACCTGGGACCTGGCCCCTCCTGTGACCCTGGTCGCTCAGCCCACCTGCACCACCTGGACAGCACCTGAGCCATCGAGTAGCCAGCAGGGATACGGGCACCGAAGGCACTGAGGGCTCATCCGTAGACAGTGTGCACTGACACCGGTGTCACGCACTCACCAGGCCACCTCAGGGCAGCACAGACACAGCCAGACGCCGTGGAGAGCAGCTCCCCCCTCCCCTTCTCCACAACGGCGGGTTCAGCTCACAGGTCAGCTGACGACAAACACCAGTTCACAGCTGCAGCTGGAACCCTGGACCCCTATTGTGACAGGGGCTCAGAGTGTGCTGGAGGCCCTGGGCATGCACTGGGGACGCCACACACTGCACTGCTGGAGGAGGCCCTGGGCACACACAGGGGACGCCACATGGCAGTGCTGGAGGAGGCACTGGGCACACACAGGGGACGCCGACACGGCAGTGCTGGGGGCCCTGGTCACGCACAGGGGACGCCACACACGGCAGTGCTGGGGGCCCTGGGCACGTACAGGGGACGCCACACACGGCAGTGCTGGAGGCCCTGGGCACGCACAGGGGACGCCACACACAACAGGTTCCCCAGGCTCAGCAGCCGCCCTGCCTTCACCTTCTGCCACTCCCTGCCGGGTGCGGTGCAGTACAACAGCCGGCGATGCTGACAGAAGGAGACGGCAGCTTTATTACGCTCACCACGGCCCTGACACGAGGCACATAAGGTTGATGCTGGGCTGGGCAGTGACCAGGCCCCGAGAGTCTCAGGTGTCCCTGCACGGCCCCTCAGCCAGCCTTGACGGTGGGGCGGCTCCCGTGGATGCAGCTGTGGTCTAGGGTGTCTGTGCCGGATGCAGAAACTTCCCCGGCACTGGGCACAGGCCTGCTGCAGCACGTCTCCTCCTGCACCCCTCTCGGGAGCATCGGAACCTGAGGACTTGAGGAAGCAGCCTCAGTCAGCGCCTGCCCCAGCCCAGCAATGCTCAGAGGACCGGGACGGGAACTGCCCACAGAGCCAGCCTCGGTCAACACCTGCCCCAGCCCAGGGATGCTCAGAGGCCCCGGGATGGGAACTGCCCACAGAGCCAGCCTCGGTCAGCACCTGCCCTAGCCCAGAGATACTCAGAGGACCGGGACAGGAACTGCCCACAGAGCCAGCCTCGGTCAGCACCTGCCCCAGCCCAGCGATGCTAAGAGGACCGGGACAGGAACTGCCCACAGAGCCAGCCTCGGTCAGCGTCTCGCCAGCAGCCCAGTGACTCATGGTAGCCCCATGGGTACAGGTGTACAACTGGGGGTGCACACGAGGGTACAGGGCTGAGCTGGGGGTGCAGAAGGGACAGGGCTGAGCTGGGGGTGCAGAAGGGACAGGGCTGAGCTGGGGTGCACACGAGGGGACAGGGCTGAGCTCGGGTACACAGGAGAGGACAGGGCTGAGCTGGGGGTGTAGAGGGGACAGGGCTGAGCTGGGGGTACAGAGGGGACAGGGCTGAGCTGGGGGTGCACAGGAGGGCACAGGGCTGGGGGGGGCAGCCCCATCCTGGGGGTGTGCAGCAGGGATCAGGCTGTGTGTGGCAGACAGTGGGGCTTGGTGGTTTTAGCCCAAGCTGGACCCTGAAACATGAGACTTCACAGATCTCACGTCAGCCAGATGGCCAACTCCTTAGGGAAAAAGGATCTTTTAAATGTTTGATGTGGGGGGGCGCTCTTCTACCCTTCTCCATGTGTCCACGATGGCACGCACTGGGCTGGGGACTTGATGCAGCCCAGGGTCTGCACTAGCAGGAAGCTGGAATCGGGAGGCAGAGCCAGGAGGACCCAGGTCCCCTGACATGGGACACGAGTGTCCTAACCGCCACTGCACCCACAGGCCAGTGCCTGCCCCAGAAAAGCTCTTTGCAGCTGGCAGCTCCCAAGGCCCGTGCTGGTGAGCCTGGCATGGCAAGGCCCCACCCCCGAGCAGCAATCAGCCCAGAGGGAACACGCAAAAAAATCGCAGGGCCCAGGGGCGGGCACGGGGCTCAGCCTACCCAGCTGGTGTCCTGGGGGACACCACAGACACGCAACCCACAAAAAGCAGCTCCAGTATGTCTCCCCAGACGCCTGGCTGGAGGGGGTGACCCAAACACACACACTGCTCCTAAAATAGCATCAACAGCAGCATCAAAGAAACTTCCGGAGAAAGGATAAACCCTCAAGGCCAAGAACGGAAAGCACGCAGCTCTGATGCCTCAGAAGCTAAGAGGCTCATGGGTGAGTGACAGTGGACGGCAGGTCAAGGTCAAGCTGTGAGGGGCAGGAAGGCCACGGAGGTCACTGTGGAAGCTCTAGGCAGAGGAGCTGCTCCAACAGGTCTCAAGTCTAAGTAACCACTCCTGAGGCCAGCACCAGCAGGCATAGTGGGTAAAGCCACCGCCTACAGTCCCGGCATCCCATCCAGAGGCCAGCTCGAGGCCCGGCTGCTCCACCTACGATCCGGCTCCTGGCTACAACCCGGGAAAGCAGCGGAAGATGGCCCAAGTCCTTGGGCCCCTGCACCCGCACGGGAGACCTGGAGGAAGCCTCTGGCCCCTCCCTGGCCTCATATCAGCCCAGCTCCAGCTATTGTGGCCAACCGGGGAGTGAACCAGCAGATGAAGATTCATTCTCTCTCTCTCTCTCTCTCTCTCTCTCTCTCCAACTCTTCCAATGAAATATAAATAAATAAATAGCTCCACGGGCCAGGGTTGGGCCCAGCAGTGAGGCTGCAACCTGTGCATCCTGAATCCTGTGGTAGCTGGTTCAGGTCCTGGCTGCTCCACCTCTGCTCCAGCTCCCTGCTGATGGCCCGGGAAAGCACCGGAAGATGCCCAAGAGCTGGGGCCCCGGCACCCACATGGAGAGCTGGATGGAACTCCTGGCTTTGGCTTGGCCCAGCCCCAGCTGCTGGGGCCATCTGGAGAGTGAACCAGTGGATGGAAGCTCTCTCTGTTTGTCTCTCCCTCTCTGAAACGCTTCCAAATAACACAATAAATCTTTTTAGACAGAGTTAGGCAGAGAGAGAGAGACAAAGAGAAAGGTCTTCCTTTTCCATTGGTTCATCCCCCAAATGGCTGCTACCAAAGGCGCCCTGTGGCGATCTGAAGCCAGGAGTCAGGTGCCTCTCCTGGTCTCCCATGCGGGTGCAGGGCCCAAGCACCTGGGCCATCCTCCACTGCTCTCCCGGGACACAGCAGAGAGCTGGCCTGGAAGAGGGATAACCAGGACAGAATCCGGCGCCCCAACTGGGACTAGAACCCAGGGTGCCGGCACCGCAGGCGGAGGATTAGCCTAGTGAGCCGCAGCGCTGGTCCACGATCAATCTTAAAAGGAAACAGACCAGGAGTCTCTCCAGTGCCAGAAGACTTCCTGCAGGCAGCAGGAGAGGGCGTAATAGATGAGTGTAGTAGGCAGTGGTGAGCTGGGGGCTTGGGGACCGTGATGTCGTGAGAGCATAGCACAAGGGACAGTGGTGTCCTGAGAGCACAGTGCTGGGGGCTGTGGTGGAGCACAGTGCTGGGGCAGTGGTGAGCTGGGGGCTGTGGTGGAGCACAGTGCTGGGGAAGGTGGTGAGCTGGGGGCTGTGGAGGAGCTCAGTGCTGGGGGCCATGGTGAGCTGGGGGCTGTGGAGGAGCTCAGTGCTGGGGGCCATGGTGAGCTGGGGGCTGTGGTGGAGCACAGTGCTGGGGCAGTGGTGAGCTGGGGGCTGTGGTAGAGCACAGTGCTGGGGCTGTGGTGAGCTGGGGGATGTGGTGGAGCACAGTGCTGGGGCAGTGGTGAGCTGCGGGCCATGGTGGAGCACAGTGCTGGGGCAGTGGTGAGCTGGGGGCCATGGTAGAGAACAGTGCAGGGGCAGTGGTGAGCTGGGGGCTGTGGTGGAGCACAGTGCAGGGGCCATGATGAGTGGGGGTCATGGTGGAGCACAGTGCTGGGGGCTGTGGTGAGCAAGGGGCTGTGGTGGAGCACAGTGCTGGGGCTGTGGTGAGCAAGGGGCTGTGGTGGAGCACAGTGCTGGGGCTGTGGTGGAGCACAGTGCTGGGGGCCATGGTGAGCTGGGGGCTGTGGAGGAGCTCAGTGCTGGGGGCCATGGTGAGCTGGGGGCTGTGGTGGAGCACAGTGCTGGGGCAGTGGTGAGCTGGGGGCTGTGGTGGAGCACAGTGCTGGGGCTGTGGTGAGCTGGGGGATGTGGTGGAGCACAGTGCTGGGGCAGTGGTGAGCTGCGGGCCATGGTGGAGCACAGTGCTGGGGCAGTGGTGAGCTGGGGGCCATGGTAGAGAACAGTGCAGGGGCAGTGGTGAGCTGGGGGCTGTGGTGGAGCACAGTGCAGGGGCCATGATGAGTGGGGGTCATGGTGGAGCACAGTGCTGGGGGCTGTGGTGAGCAAGGGGCTGTGGTGGAGCACAGTGCTGGGGGCTGTGGTGAGCAAGGGGCTGTGGTGGAGCACAGTGCTGGGGGCTGTGGAGGAACACAGTGCTGGGGGCTGAGGTGGAGCACAGTGCTGGGGCAGTGGTGAGTTGGGGGCTGTGGTGGAGATCAGTACAGGGGCAGTGGTGAGCTGAAGGCTGTGGTGGAGCAAAGTGCTGGGGCAGTGGTGAGTTGGGGGCTGTGGTGGAGATCAGTACAGGGGCAGTGGTGAGCTGGGGGCCGTGGTGGAGCACAGTGCTTGGGCAGTGGTGAGCTGGGGGCCGTGGTGGAGCACAGTGCTGGGGCAGTGGTGAGCTGGGGGCTGTGGAGGAGCACAGTGCTGGGGCAGTGGTGAGCTGGGGGCTGTGGTGGAGCACAGTGCTGGGGGCCTTGGTGGAGCACAGTGCTGGGGCCGTGGTGGAGCACAGTGCAGGGGGCCATGGTGGGCTGGGGGCCGTGGTGGAGCACAGTGCAGGGGCAGTGGTGAGCTCAGGGCTGTCGTGTCCTGAGAGTGCAGTGCAGGGGACAGCTCACCGCGGCCACCGAGCTCACTGCCACCCTCTGCACTGAGCTCCCGGGGGCCAGACCCCAGGCAGGGGTAGAACACCTCTGGGAAACCTGGTTAGCCTAAGAGAAGCCCAGACAGGGACCGCGGGGCCTTCCTTAAGGCCTGGGCAGACGACCACTGAAGGCAAGATCCACACGCACCTCCCAGGCAGCCAGCTCAGAGCGGGGTGGAAGGCGATGTTTGCAGTGTCACAGCAGGGCCCGAGGTGGGGCCTCAAGTCCTCATGTCCCTGCCTCCCACCCCAGACCAGGTGGAGCTCCCAGCTCCCAGCTGTTGTGGGTGTTTGGGAGTGAGCCAGTGAACGGAGCTATCTCTTTCACTCTTTCCAATAAATAAAAATGAAGCTAAAAAACAAAACCACCCCCTGCGATCACACACACACAGGACACTCCGTATGGCATCAGGGTTCCACATGGCACCTGCTGGGGTCACTCTCAGGAAACCGGCCGTCCCCCCCACCCAGGTAGCAAGGGTGCAGCCCTGCACCTGCTCCCAACTCTTCCCAGGGTGGCGTCTGCAGTCCCCATTCATGGGCTGGCCGACCACCACGTCTGCCTCTGCCCCTTCTCACCGGGATGAGGTTGTGACACAGCAGGCTCACCAGGACCCAGGCATCCTGGCCCTCATCTGGGAGCCTGGGCCACACTCCCCTCCCCCCCTTCCAGAGCATGGGACCCCCTACCATCCCAGCCCTCCAGGGCCAGGCCCCACTACCCTCAATGCCCTATAGGGCCGGACCCTGCTCCACTCCTCGTCCTCCTGGGCCTAGCCCTGCTCCCCTTTTTGCCCCCCAGGGCCGGGCCCTGCTCTTCTCAAAGCCCTACAGAGCAGGACACCGATCTCCTCCTCACCCTCCAGGGCCTGGGCACCGCTCTCTCCTTACCCTCCAGGGCCTGGGCCCCCTCCCATCGCATCCCTCCAGGGCCTGGGCCCCCTCCCATCGCATCCCTCCAGGGAAGGGCCCCACTGCCCTCAACACCCTTTAGGGCCAGACCCTGCTCTACTCCTAGACCTCCAGGGTCTGGGCTCCACTCCAATCCTCACTCCCCAGGGCCTGTACCCCACACCCCTCCTTGCCCTCCAGCACATGGTCTCCACTTCAATTCTCTCCCTTCAGGGCATTGGCCCTGCCACCCACACTACTCTCCAGGGCCCCCAGGGCCGGACACTGCTCCCCTCCTTGCCCTCCAGGGCCTGTGCATGCTCTGCTCGCTGCCCTCCAGGGCTGGACCATGCTTCCCCTCCTGGCCTTCCAGGGCTGGACCCCACTTCCCTCAACACCCTCCAGGGCTGGTTCCTGCTCCACTCCTAGACCTCCAGGGATTGGACTCCATTCCCCACGCTGCCATCCATTGCCTAGCCCAACTCCCCTCAACGCCCTCTAGGGCTGGTTCCTGCTCCACTCCTAGACCTCCAGTATTGGACACCCCTCCCCACACTGCCATCCATGGCCCAGCCCCACTCCCCTCAATCCCCTCAATGCCCTCTAGGGCCAGACCCCACTACCCTCCTCACCCTCCAGGGCCTTGGCCCCAGTCCCCTCCTTGCCCTCCAAGGCCAGTGCCTGCTCTCCTCCTCACCCTCCAGGGTTGACCTGACACTTTCTTGTTGAGAAAAATAAAACAGAGGAAAAGAGATAATATTGCGGGGAACCGAACCTTTTATTCTGTAACAGGGTGAGATCCAGAAAGGTCTCTGGACCTTGGACAATATCTGCTTTGATTTGGAAACATTGCTCATGGCTTGGTGAGGTCTGAACAGTGAGGCTGTGAGCATGAAGTGACCTTCGTCCTTTGTCCTATAGACTGTGTCCTTTCGCGTATGTCCTATGTCTTGTGTCCTGTAGGTCCAAGGTCCAGAGACCTTTCTGCAGCTAACCCTGTTACAGAATAAAAGGTTCGGTTTCCCACAATATTATTTCTTTTCCTCTGCTTTATTTTTCTCAACAAGAAAGTGTCAGCTCAACCAGTGGTGGGTGAGGAGGAGAGCACGCACTGGCCTTTATCCTTTGTCCTTTAGACTATGTCCTTTCGCCTATGTCCTATGTCTTGTTTCCTGTAGCCTCTGTCCTGCGTCCTGTGTCCTGTTTCCTGTGTCCTTCAGCCTGTGTCATGTAGACTGCATCCTCTATGTTGTAGCCTGTGGCCTATGTATGCATTCAGTATCCTGTGTCCTGTGTTTGGTATTCTGTGTCCTATATCCTGTGTCCTATGCAGTCTGGGCTATGTCCTGTGTCCTGTAGCCTATGGCCTCTGTGCTGTAGCCTGTGTCCTGTGGCCTATGTCCTGTGCCTTGAATCCTGTAGCCTGTGTCTTATGTCAGTGTTCTGGGTCCTGTAGCCTGTGTATTGTGTCCGGTAGTCTGTGACATTAAGTCACAGGACAGTGGCCACAGGCTACAGGACAGAGGCCACAGGCTACAGGACATAGGCCAAAGGCTACAGGAGACAGGACAGAGGACACAGGACACAGGCTACAGGACACAGGCCATAGCCCAGACGACACAGGACACAGGATATAGGACACAGAATATGGAACCCAGGACACAGGCTACAGGACACAGGCTATGGGACACAGGTTGCAGGACACAGGACATAGGTGATAAGCTACAGGGCACAGGACACAGGCTCTAGGACACAGGACACAGGACACAGGACAGAGGCCACAGGACAGTGGCTACAGGACACAGGCTACAGGACACTCTGTCCTATAGCCAGTGTCCGGTGTCTTGTTCACTCTTTCCTTCAGCCTGTGTCGTGTAGCCTCTGCCCTGTGTCGTGTAGCCTGTGGCCTGTATCCTGTGTTCTGTAGCTCTGTCCTGTGTCCCATAGCCTCTGTCCTGAGCCTCTGTCCTGTGTCCTGTGTCCTATGTTGTGAAGCCTGTGTCCTGTGTCTTGTAGACTGTGGCCTATGTAAACATCCTGAATCTTGTGGCCTCTGTCCTCTAGCTGGTGTCCTGTGTCCCCTAGCCTGAGTCCTGTGTCCTGAGCCTGTGGCCTGTAGTTTTTGTCCTAGTGCTGGTGTCCTCTTTGCTGTAGTCTGTGTCCTGTGTCCTGAAGCCCGTTTCTTATAGCCTGTGGACAATGTCCTGTAGTGTGTGTCCTGTGTTCTGTAGCCTGTTCTCTGAGCTCTGGGGCCTACGTATCCTGTGACATTTGTCCTATGTCATGTAGCCTGTGTCCTGTAATCTATGGCCTATGTCCTGTGGCCTATATCCTGTAGCCTATGGCCTTTACCCTGTAGCCTTTGTGCTGTGGCCTCTGTCCTATAGCTGGTGTCCTGTGTCTTGTTCCCTATTTCTTTCAGCTTGTGTCGTGTAGCTTGTGTCCTGTGTCGAGTATGCTGTGTCCTGTAGCCTGTAGTCTGTATCCTTTAACCAGTGTCCTTAATCTGTGGCCTGTGTCCTATGTTGTGTATCCTGTGTCCTGTAGCCTGGCTCCTGTAGCCTGTGGACTATGTCCTGTAGCCTTTGACCTGTGTCCTGTGTCCTCTGTCATATAGCCTGTGTCCTGTGTCTTGTTTCCTGTGTCCTGCAGCCTGTGTCATATAGCCTGCGTCCTCTCTCTTGTAGCCTGTGGCCTATGTATGCCTTGAGTATCCTGTGTCCTGTGGTCTGTAGCCTCTGTCCTGCCTCCTGTGTCCTGTGTCCTATGTCTTGTATCCTGTGTTCTAACTACTGTGGCCTATAGTGTGTAACCTATGTCCCGTAGCCTGTGTTCTAGCCTGTGTCCTGGGTTCTGTGCTCTGTGTCCTGTATCCTGTGTCCTATATCCTCTGGCTTATGCCCTGAATGCTGTAGCTTGTGTTCTATCTTGTGTAGCCTGTGTCCTGTAGCCTGTGTGCTGCAGCCTGTGTTCATGTTCTCAACCCTGTGTCCTGTGCTCTGTAGTCTGTGTCATATATCCTGCAGCTCTGGCCTTTGTCCTGTGGCCAGTGTGCTGTACACTTTGGCCTCTGTGCTGTGCCCAGTAGCCAGTGTCCTCGTCCTTTAGCCTGCTCATGTAACCTGGGTCCTGTGTCCTGTATCCTGAGTCCTGTAGCCTGTCCCTGTGTCTTGTAGCCTGTGTCCTCTGTCTATGTTGTTTAGCCTTTGTCCTGTCTCCTGCAGCCTGTAACCTGTTCCCGTAGCCTGTGGACTATATCCTGTAGCCTGCAACCTGTGTGCAGTAGCCTGTGTTCTGTGTTCGGTATTCTGTGTCCTATGTCCTGTGTCGTCTGTGCTATGTCCTGTGTCCTGTAGCCTGTGGCCTCTGTGCTGTAGCCTGTGTCCTGCGGCCTATGTCCTGTGTCTTGAGTCCTGTAGCCTGTGTCTTATGTCCTGTGTTCTGGGTCCTATATCCTGTGTATTGTGTAGTAGTCTGTGACAAGTCACAGGACACAGGCTACAGGAAGAGGCCACAGCATACAGGACACAGGCTACAGGACAGAGCCACAGGCTACAGGACAGAGTCCACAGGCTACAAGATACAGGATATATCCCAGATGACACAGGACACAGGATATATGACACAGAATATGGAACCCAGGACACAGGCTACAGGACACAGGCTACGGGACACAGGTTGCAGGACACAGGACATAGGCGACATCTATAGGACACAGGACAGAGGCTACAGGACACAGGCTCCACAATCTAGGACACAGGCCACAGGACAGTGGCTACAAGACACAGGCTACATGACACTCTGTCCTATAGCCAGTGTCCTGTGTCTTGTTCCCTCTTCCTTCAGCCTGTGTCGTGTAGCCTATGCCCTGTGTCGTGTAGCCTGCGGCCTGCATCCTGTGTTCTGTAGCTCTGTCCTGTGTCCCATAGCCTCTGTCCTGTGTCCTGTGTCCTATGTTGTGAAGCCTGTGTCCTGTGTCTTGTAGACTGTGGCCTATGTACACATCCTGAATCTTGTGGCCTCTGTCCTCTAGCTGGTGTCCTGTGTCCCCTAGCCTGTGTCCTGTGTCCTGAGCCTGTGGCCTGTAGTTTTTGTCCTAGTGCTGGTGTCCTCTTTGCTGTAGTCTGTGTCCTGTGTCCTGAAGCCCGTTTCTTATAGCCTGTGGACAATGTCCTGTAGTGTGTGTCCTGTGTTCTGTAGCCTGTTCTCTGAGCTCTGGGGCCTAGGTCCTGTGGCAGGTGTCCTGTGACCTTGGCCTTTGTCCTATGTCATGCAGCCTGTGTCCTGCAGTCTGTGGCCTATGTCCTGTGGCCTATATCCTGTATCATGTGTCCTTTGTCCTAAATTCTTTGTCCTATGTCCTGTAGCCAGTGGCCTTTACCCTGCAGCCTTTGTCGTGTCTCCTGTGGCCTCTGTCCTATAGCTGGTGTCCTGTATCTTGTTCCCTCTTTCCTTCAGTCTGTGTCCTGTAGCCTGTGTCCTGTGTCCTGCATCCTGTGTCATGTGTCCTGTAGTCTGCATCCTTTAACCAGTGTCCTGTAATCTGTGCCCTGTGTCCTATGTTGTGTATCCTGTGTCCTGCAGCCCGGCTCCTGTAGCCTGTGGAGTATGTCGTGCAGCCTTTGACCTGTGTCCTGTGTCCTCTGTCATATAGCCTGTGTCCTGTGTCTTGTTTCCTGTGTCCTTCATCAAGCATCATGTAGCCTTCATTCTCTGTCTTGTAGCCTGTGGCCTATGTATGCCTTGAGTATCCTGTGTCCTGTGTCCTGTAGCCTCTGTCCTGCCTCCTGTGTCCTGTGTCCTATGTCTTGTATCCTGAGTTCTAAATCCTGTGGCCTATAGTGTGTAACCTATGTCCCGTAGCCTGTGTTCTACCCTGTGTCCTGGGTTCTGTGCTCTGTGTCCTGTATCCTGTGTCCTGTATCCCTCTGGCCTATGCCCTGAATGCTGTAGCTTGTGTTCTATCTTGTGTAGCCTGTGTCCTGTCGCCGGTGTGCTGCAGCCTGTGTTCATGTCCTCAACCCTGTGTCCTGGGTTCTGTAGTCTATGTCCTATATCCTGCAGCTGTGGCCTTTGTCCTGTGCCCAGTGTGATGTATACTGTGGCTGTGTCCTGTGACCTCTAGCCAGTGTCCTCGTCCTTTAGCCTTTCTCCTGTGTCCTGTAGCCTGGGTCCTGTGTCCTGTATCCTGAGTCCTGCAGCCTGTCCCTGTGTCCTATGTTGTTTAACCTTTGTCCTGTGTCCTGTATCCTGTAACCTGTGTCCTGTAGCCTGTGGACTATATCCTGGAGCCTGTAACCTGAATCCCATAGTCTGTGTCCTGTGTTCAAAATTCTGTGTCCTATATCTTTGTCCTGTGTCGTCTGGGCTATGTCCTGTGTACTGTAGCCTGTGGCCTATGTCCTGTAGCCTGTGTACTATATCCTGTAGCATGTAACCTGTGTCTTGTAGCCTGTGTCCTGTGTTCGATATTCTGTGTCCTATGTCCTGTGTCTGTGCTATGTCCTGTGTCCTGTAGCCTGTGGCCTCTGTGCTGTAGCCTGTGTCTTGTGGCCTATGTCCTGTGTCTTGAGTCCTGTAGCCTGTGTCTTACGTCCTGTGTTCTGGGTCTTGTAGCCTGTATTGTGTCCGGTAGTCTGTGACTTAAGTCACAGGACAGAGGCCACAGGCTACAGGATAGAGGCCACAGGCTACAGGACACAGGACATAGCCCAGATGACACAGGACACAGGATATACGACACAGAATATGGAACCCAGGACACAGCCTAGAGGACACAGGCTACGGGACACAGGTTGCAGGACACAGGACATAGGCGACAAGCTACAGGATACAGGACAGAGGCTATAGGAGACAGGACACAGGCTCCACAATCTAGGACACAGGCCAGAGGCCACAGGACAGTGGCTACAGGACACAGGCTACAGGACACACTATCCTATAGCCAGTGTCTGGAGTCTTGTTCCCTCTTTCCTTCAGCCTGTGTTGTGTAGCCTGTGTCCTGTGTCGTGTAGCCTGTGGCCTGTATCCTGTGTTCTGTAGCTCTGTCCTGTGTCCCATAGCCTCTGTCCTGAGCCTCTGTCCTGTGACCTGTGTCCTATGTTGTATAGCCTGTAACCTGTGTCCTGTAGCCTTTGGCTCGTGTCCTGTAGCCTTTAACCTGTGTCCCATAGCCTGTGTCCTTTGTTCAGTATTCTGTGTCCTATATCCTGTGTCATCTGGGCTATGTCCTGTGTCCTGTAACCTGTGGCCTATGTCCTGTGTCTTGAGTCCTGTATCCTGTGTCTTATGTCCTGTGTTCTGGGTCCTGTAGCCTGTGTATTGTGTCTGGTAGTTTATTTCCTTTGTCCTTTTTCCTATAGCCTATGTCCCGTATCTTGTGTGATGTTGCTGTGTCCTTGTCCTTTTGCCTCTGTCCTGTGTATGTGTCCTGTGTCCTATGTCTTGTATCCTGTGTTCTATATCCTGTGGCCTATAGCCTATAACCTTGTTCCATAGCCTGTGTTCTAGCCTGTGTCCTGAGTGGTTCCCTCCCCATGTGGTCTAGCCTGTGTCCTGAGTGGTTCCCTCCCACTGTGTGGTCTAGCCTGTGTCCTGTGTCGTAGTCTGTGGCCTCTGTTCTGTGGCGTTTATCTTTGTCTTGTAGTCTGTGGTCTATGTCCATTTGTCTATGTCCTGTATCCTGTATCCTGTGTTCTATGGTGTGTAGCCTGTGTCCTATGTCCTGTAGCTCCAGGCCTATGTATGCATCCTGTGTTCTGTGGCCTCTGTCCTATAGCTGGTGTCCTGTGTCCTGTGTCCCGAGCCTGTGGCCTGTAGCCTCTCTGTTCTGTGCCCTGTAGCCTGTTTCCTATGTCCTGTATCCTGTGGTTTTATCATGGATCCTGTGTTCTGTAGCGTGCAACCTATGTCCTGTAGCCTGTATTCTAGCCTGTCTCCTGGGTTCTGTATTCTTTGTCCTATATTCTGTGTTCTCTGGCCTATGCCCTGAATCCTGTAGCCTGTGGCCTCTGTCCTGGGTCCTGTAACCTGTGTTCTGTAGCCTGTGTCCAATATCCTGCACCACAGCATACAGCACACTGGCCACAGGACAAAGGCTACAGCTACAGGACATAGGCCACGGACTACAGGACACAGGCTACACAACACAAGACAGAGGCCACAGGTCACAGGCATCAGGCTACTGGACATAGGATCCAGAGCACAGGGCACAGGCCACAGGACATGGTCCACAGGCTACAAGAAAGCAGCTTCAGTACACAGGACACAGGCTACTACAAAGAGAAACCAGCTCTAGAACAAAGACTACAGGCCACAGGCTACAGGACACAGGACACAGGCTCAGGACACAGGACACAGACGACAGGACACTCGACACAGGCTCAGGACACAGGACACAGGCTAGGGGACATAGGACACCAGCTAGAGGACAGAGGCCACAGGACACAGGTTGCATACATAGGCCTGGGGCTACAAGACACTGGGCACAGGCTATACAACATAGGACACGTGACACAGGCCCGAGGCTACAGGATGCAGAATATGGAACACACGACACAGCTACAGGACACAGAACACAGGATACAAGCCATAGGACACGGAGGATAGGACATAGCCTATAGGACAAAGGACAAAGGAAACAGACTATCAGACATAATACACAGGCTACAGGACACACAACACAGGACATAAGACACAGGCTACAGGAAACAAGAAACACGACAAGGGTCACAGGCTACAGAACACAGGACATAGCCCACATGATACAGGATACAGAACACAGGACAGAAGACACAGGCTACAGGACACAAGACACAGGACATAGGCCACAGGAAACAAGTTACAGGACACAAGACACAGGCTACAGGACACAGGCTAAAGGAGAGAGGGAACAAGGCACAGGACACCGGCTAGAGGACAGAGGCAGCAGGACACAGGTCATAGGCCACAGGACACATGCAGAAAGAAACAGGCCAGAGGACACAGGACACGGATTACAGGACACAGGACACGGGGTACAGGACACATGCTATAGGACACAGGCAATGGGACACTGGCTACAGGACAAGGACACAGGCCACATGAACAGGCTAATGGACACAGGACACAGGATAGAGGACACAAGCTACAGCACACAGGCTACACTCTATAGGACAAACTATAGGTCACAGGCTACAGGAAAAAAGACAGAGGCCACAGGACACAGCACACCAGCCACAGGACATAGGACAGAGGACACAGGCTACAGGACACAGGCTGCAGAACATAGGACACAGGATACAGGACACAGGGCAGAGGCCACAGGACACAGGCCTACAACACAACACACAGGCTACAAGATACAGGCTACACAACTTAGAACACAGGAGAAAGGACTCAGGCTAAGGACACAGGACAGACTTCAGGACACAGGTCACAGGCCCCAGGACATAGGCTCCAGGGCACGGGCAGGGCCCTGGCCATGCTCCAGTGACAAACCCCTCCCTCCTCCTTGCCCTCCAGGGCCATGATCCCCTCAGGCAGGGCCCTGGCCACCCTCTAGGGCTGGGCTCCTTCTCTTCTCCATGCCCTACAGAGCCAGGCCCTGCTCCCCTCAGGTGTGGCACTAGACACCCAGCAGAGCTGCCCCACTCTCCTTGTCCTCCAGGGCCTGGGCCCCACTCCCCTAGTTGCCCACCAGGGCCTGGGCCCAGCTCCCATTGCTGTCCTTCAGGGCCAGGCCCCGCTCCCCTCACCACATTCCAGGGCTGGGCCCCGCTCCCCTCCTCACCCTGCAGGGTTGGACCCTTTGCCTCTCAGGCCCAGCCCTGGCCACCCTCCAGGGCTGGGCCGCTGCTCCTCTCATGCCCTACAGAGCTGGGCCCTGCTCCCCTCGGGCACGGCACTAGCCAGCCACCAGGCCTGGCCCAACTCCTCTCCATGTCCTCCAGGGCTGGGCCCCACTAACCTCAACACCCTCCAAGTCCAGACCCTGCTCCCCTCCTCCCCTACAGAGCCACGCCCTGCTCCCCTCAGGTCCATCCCTGGCCTCACTCCAGGGCCAGACCCTGCTCCCCTCCTCACCTCCAGGGCCAGTGTTCCCCTCCTCATACTCCAGTGCTGGCACCGAAAGCCTCCTCACACCCTTGGTCTGGGCCTGCTCCCCTCCTCCCCCTCCAGAGCCAGGCCTTTCTCCCCACAGGCCCATCCCTAGCCTCCCTCCAGGGCCAGACCCCACTTCCCTCCTCACCTTCAGGGCCAGGCCCTATTCTGCTCCTGGCCTTCCAGGGCCTGGGTCCCGCACCTCTCCTTGCCCTGCAGAACCTGGGCCCCACTCCAACCTTCACACTCCAGGGCTGGGCCCCACTTCAGGGCTTCCCTCCAGGGCCAGGCCCCACTACCCTCCTCACCTCCTGGGCAGGCCCTGCTCCGCTCCTCGCATTCCAGGGCCTGGGCCCACTCTGCTCGTCACCTTCCAGGCCTGGATCCTGCTCCCCACCTTGAAACCAGAGCCTGGGCCCAGCTCAACTCGCTGCCCTCCAGGGCTGGACCCTGTTCCCCTCCTCACCCACCAGGGCCAGACCCTACTCTCCTCCTCAATCTCCAGGGCCAGGCCCTGCTCTCCTCTTCCCCCTCCAGGAGCAGCATTGGGCACCCCACACAGTTCCCCAGCACCTACCACTTCATGGCCTGCCTTGGCTGCCTCCTGCTTCCTCAGGCACACCCAGTGAAGCCACGTCTTTGTGCTGGGGCACTGGGGTGCAGCCACCAGGAGCCACCCATCATGGGGCCCCCAGCACGGTCCCCAGCAGCCTCCCTATGATTGCGTGAGGATTCTTCCTACTTCTTCTTGGGCTCCCCTGTGGTTATCCTGAGCCCTCTGTGCAGCCCCCAGGCCCCACCACATGGTCCCCAGGCCCCACCAGCTCCTTCCCTGGGCACTCCCACTGCCACTGCATCACTAGGTCACCACGTGGACCCTAGCAGCTGCCTCCTCCTTCCTCGCCCCCCCCAGCAGCCGAGTTTTAGGACCCCCCATTCTCCCAGAAGTCACCGAGTCTTTGGGGTTCCCGCAGTCCCTAGCAGTCATTGCCTCAGTCCTCTGTCACTCCTGCTGTCCCTGCATCATGTCTGAACTTGGAAATGAGGCTCTACAAAGGGGGTCTCAACTAACTCTCTTGTTGCCCAAGTGTGGAGGGTGGGCAAGTGGTCCTTGCTGCAGGACTGTTGAATGTGCAGAGGGGGAACGTGGGTGTGGCATGACGATAGAAATTTCCCCTGTGAGTCACCTTTAAGAGCATGGCTCTGGGCAGGAATGACTTCCAACATGTTGTTTGCCAAAGAAAACCCTGGGCAGGAAAACGGAAAGCATGGGCACGAGTTAAGGTGCCAGGTGACTTCTTCCCAGACATGTGGGTCCTGAGTTCTTTGGGGCACACAAGAAGGCAGCTCAATGGGAGAGGCCACCTCGGTCTGCAATGCAGGCTCCTCAGTTCAGATCTAGGAGCTCTAAGTTGTCACAGGAGTTTCTCATCCAGGGACCTGGGAACTTGGGCTTGGAGAAGGAAACTCAGGGTGAGAAGACTTCCCAGGGCAGAGAGCCGCCTGAGCACAGAGTGCAGGCAATAATCAAAGACAGAATAAAGTGGGAGGAGGACAAAGAGTGTCATCCAACGTGGGCCCTGTATCTTACAACCAGCATCCCACACCAATCGCTTTGAACTGGCTCAGAGACCTGGGGAATCTAAAATATAAATGAGTATGTAGAAGATCAGGGGTTTTCCAAACACCAGAGAAGCAGTCTGCCTTACTCACCTTTCCCATGGAGCTGAGTCCATCCACGTCAGGCACCAACGATGCTGCGGGAAGTTCAAGTCCATTCTTTCTCTCACATAATCCCAACACGGATCATGAGGGTGAGGGAGAAAAAGCAAAAGTAGGTTTTTGTGAGAAAATGACACCCCTGCCAGCCAGAAGGGGGACTAAGGGAGGGGTCCAATAAAGCCTGCGTACAGGAAGTTTAACTAGGGAGTGATGTTCATGGATTAATCTTCTAAACAAAATCCAACACCATGTTCTTCTATCTTAGGAAAAGGTCATGACCCCTAACCATGCAAACATGTTTCCTTATGGCCATCTGAAAAATGCAACAATATCTTCCCTCTCTGCCTGCAGTTTCTCTTACTGCCTCCTCACCTGCCCTCCTCCCAGACAGGAGTCCATGACTATCCCTTCATTGCTTCACTCCTCAGGGAAGGGCCCCTCCTCGGGGGCATTTCCCAAGAGGCTACTAAGAGGCCACTTTCCTCTCTGCACTCAAGGGCTTTCCTCTGGGGCTGGCAGGACACAACACATCCAGCTGAAGCATTGGATGATCCTCCTGCCAATCCCCAGGCGCCCCTTGCCCTTTCTGGCCTGCGTGTCTGAGGTCCCTGCCTCCTCCTCCTGCTGCTGCATTCCTGGGATGCTCTGTTCCTCTGAGGCACCCTGGGAGCCGCTCCTGACTTCTACATCAGCCTCACTGCTGTTGGTGCTCAGTGTGGTGGAAAGAGAGGACAGAGCATCCTGGCTGAGGACTGCACAGGCAGCGGGGCTCCTTGTCCACACGGCCCGTTGGGACCTGTCTGTCCTGCAGGACTCACTGCTGCTCACACTGGGAGTCCCATGGCAAGGAGTCTGCCCCGACTGGCCTTCTGCAAGCACCAGTGGTTGGGAGCTGAGAGCAGCACACTCACGGGCTCTGCTGTTGCAGCCTGAGTGTCCCTGGAGGCACTGGAGAATGGGACAGCTCTGAGCACCGGGGATGGCCTGAGGCATGGGCTTCCCTTTGCTGTGATCCTGCTGAAGTCCTGGGCACAAGGCACTGGCTGGGAGCCTGGGTGGCAGGGAGCCTGCTTGATGGCCCAGCTGGCATCCCAGGTCCTCAAGGGAGCTTAGAGCTTCAGGACCCTGAGGAGGTACTGCAGGCTCCACTTGGCCCTGCCCATGTATTTCTGGGATGCTGAAGCCCTGCTGTTGGGAGATCCCCCAGCGTGGCACAGGGGGCAAGGGGTCATCCCATTCATGAAGCCACAGTGGAGGGCAGAGGCCCCATGGGAATTCCCATCCTTCCTGCTCCTGGGGAAGAAACAGAAACTCGTCACTGGTTCCAGCTGCTCCATGTCCTGCATGGAGCCATGGGTGGCCCATGATGTCTGCCACTGTGGGCCTGGCCTCAGGGTCCTGGGTCAGTAAGCTGTCCACCAGGTTACACAGCTCTGGGTTTCCATAGTGGGGGATTCTGTAGTATCCAGACAGGATGGCTGCCCGCAGCTCCACACAATCCTCTCCAACAAAAGGCAGTGAGCCTGCCACCATGGCGTACAGGATCACGCCCACACTCCAGCCATCAGCCTTGTACCCGCAGAACTCCTCACCTAAGAATTCCTCGGGCGCACAGTAGGCAAAGGTCCCGCACAGATTCTTCAGGCGCTCTCCACCAGCCAGTTTGCAGCTGAGACCAAAATCGCTCAACTTAATGTTTAGGTGGGCGTCGAGAAGCAGGTTTTCTAACTTTAAATCCCTGTGCACCACGTGCTGCGAATGGCAGTAATGCACAGCGGATAGAATTTGTTTAAATAGCTGACGAATCTCTCCATCCAGTAGGTACCCTCGTTCTACCATGTAACATCTAAGGTCCCCCCTGACTGCGCACTCCATGAAAATGTAGCCCCTCTCTGTGGTGTGTCTGACCTGCAGTAGTTGAATGATGTGAGGGTGATGCAGCCCCTTCATTATTTCTGCTTCTGTGCACAACTGCTGGAAGCTGCAGGAGTGCTGGCCACCATTCTCCACAACCTTCACAGCCACCTGGGTCCTGCTTTCCCAATGATAGGCCAGCATCACCAGCCCAAAACCGCCCTGGCCGAGGACCCTGAGGACCTGGTACCCATCCAGGACCTCCTCCTCACTGCTGAAGGCGGTGAGGCCTTCCATGGTGGGATCCCCACCCCACCCCCCACCCTGCACTCTGACACTGGGAACACTTACTAGTCACCTAAAGTAACAACAAAAACTGGGAAACAAACAGAAATCAAACAAGCTAAATGGTAACCAAAATTGACAACTCAATATGCTAATATTTCTACTAGAGAATGCTAACTCTATGAACTATGGTATACTAATCACTAACACTATCAAAACTAAGAATTAAAAGTTATAAAATACACAGAATACTAAAAATGGTGAAGGAAAGCAACACCAACTATGGTAACTATGGTAACAATGCTAATCAATAAGTCTTATAACAGTCTTATCTAAGTCAAAGCATTAAAAAAATGAGAAAATAGTCAGAAAATGGAGGAAACACAAGAAGGACAAATGAACACAGCATCAAGTACATTTAGCCTGTGAAAGAAAAAGAAAAAATTAATAAATAAATATTTAAAGAAAATACACAAGCACACAATGTAAAAATGGGAGGGGGAGAGAAATTGACAAAATAGCAAAAAAAAAAAAAAAACCTGAAAGATTCACTACAGTAAAGAGAACTAATAGACGACACAAAACAACACCACAAATGACAGGACAAGGGAAAACCAGTGATGTCGTCCAATCCTTCAGGCAGTCTCCACAGAGCTTCCTGGGCCAACTGACCAGAACCAAGCCCAAGCAGGGAACTGTTAAGGCAGTTGGAATGACATCACAATGGCCCCCCTGAGGGCAGAGCAGGCTCTAGACCAATCACAGCTGGGGACACACCAGGCTGGTTTTCTCAAGAAACTTTCTACTTGGTTAAAGAGAAAGGACCCCAAAAGCTTTTGGCTTAAGTTGGTGGTGGAGATCGGTATTTAGGATTTGATAAATTAGCACAGTCCTCTTCAGGCGTTTTCTATTGTTTCAATACACGTATAGAAGCACTGATCCTCCCAGTCTCTAATTCCACCCCCATTCCCACCCCCTTTTTCATTTCCTCTTGGTTCCTGTCCATTAAAGACGTCCAGTAAGAGGAGTCAACTGCTCCTCTTAGCCCAGGCAGGCTCAGCTCACTGTCCCAAATGATTTCCAAGCTCTGCCATGGCTTGAACAGATTGTGGCTCCCTCACTCATGTATACATTCACTCACACACATATGTACTTGTATGTTCAAAAACAAAACTAGAGGCATAAAGGTGTCCCTTTAGAGGAATTGAGCATTTGCAAACTGAGTTCTGGTGGTGCTGCCCACCATCAGCCTGCTGCTCTGTTTGTCTTCTGAAGGTGAAACACTCAGAGCACACATGGAGAGAATAGAAACAATGTTACTGGAGATGCTGCACAAACAAGCCATGCTTCCTGCCCCATAGAACAGCAGGTTACAGCCTCAGCCTCAGCCTCACTCAGCTCCTGTCTTCCTCCTGAGGGAGGATTCCTGGGGAAGGTAACGGACCTATTGTCGCTCCTCCAGGCTCCTGAGTTCTTGCAATGCAGACTGTGAAACTATTTATGATATCTTCAAAATTAAAGTGGTGTTGTTCCCACTCTTGCTCTCTCCATCCCCTTCTCTCCCCTTCCCTCCGTTTCTCCCCGCTGAAAGTATGTCTTTCAGATAGATTAATTGCATTTTTAAGCTTTTGTTAATATTTAATTATTTATTTATTTTTAAAGATTTTATTTATTTGAGAGGTAGCGTTACAGACAGTGAGAGGGAAAGACAGACAGAGAGGCCTTCCATCCACTGGTTCACCCCCCAAATGGCTGCAATGGCCAGAGCCGCATTGATCAGGAGCCAGGGGCTCCCTCCCGGTCCCCCACGCGGGTGCTTCCACTGCCCTCCGGGCCACAGCAGAGAGCCGGATCGGAAGTGGAGCAACCAGAACTCGAACTCTCGTCCACATGGGATGCCAGTACCACGAGCAGAGGCCCAGCCCAGTGTGCCTGCTCCAATATTTTATTTATTTAAAATTGAGAGGCAGAGTTAGAGACACACACACAGAGATCTTCCATCCACTGCTTCACTCCCTAGACGGCCACGGTGGCCAGAACTGGGTGGATCCAGAGCCAGGAGCCAGGCGCTTCCTCACTGCTCCTAGGCCAGATGGGGGAGGTGCAGCCAGGACTCCAGGCAGAGGCTCCGCCCACTCCACCACAGCCTGACTTCTTTCCAGGTCCTTCTGCAGTACCACGGATATCAACCGAGAAAGCCACCCAAACAGGTCAGTCCCATACAGCGGTTGGCAGGAAGGGATCCGGGCAGGCACCGCGGCACACAGCAGGTGAGGCTGCCTCTCGGACGCCCTCACCCACGTGCCCGGCCTGAGTCCCGGCTGCTCGGCTCTGAGGCAGCTTCCTGCTAATGCACCTGGGGTGCTCCCAGGCATGGTCACGCAGGAGACTCAGACGAGCCCCTGGCTCCAGCCTGGCCCAGCTCCACACACATCCGGGGAGGGCACCAGCGGGCGGAAGGTCCATTGCTCTGCTTCTGTGCTGCGGCATCAGTGGGCAGGTGGAGCAGGGAGGTGCTATGGGGTCAGCAGAACAGGGAGCCCCCCCGCAGAGCAGTGCAGTGAGCCTGGGGAGGCCAGCAGGGAGCCCCCCAGAGCAGTGCAGGGTACAGGGAGCATGAGGGGGCTGGCAGGATGCAGGGAGCTCCCCAGAGCTATGCAGGGTGCAGGGAGCCCCCCACAGCAGTGCAGGGTGCAGGGAGCCCGAGGGGGCTGTCAGGGCGTAGGGAGCCCCCCAGAGCTATGCAGGGTGCAGGGAGCACAAGGGGGGCTGGAAGGGCACAGGGAGCCCCCCAGAGCAGTGCAGGTCACAGGAAGCCCAAGTGGGGCTGGCAGGATGCAGGGAGCCCCCTAGAGCAGTGGAGGGCCCAGCACCGCAGAGGGTTCAAGGGCAGCAGAGCCCTTCCTCAAGGCTGCCTGTCCCAAGAATGTAACTCATTACCCAGAATCTACTATCTATTTCAGGCTACTTTAGATCAAACATAGCTACTTCCACTGTTCAAATACATGAGATGGGACTACTCTTTTATCAGAGCTCAGAGTGTCCTCTTATTAATACTCAGCTGATTTTCAACCACTCTCTGACAGGCTGAGACTAAGGAACACACTAAATACTACTTAAGAAAACACATTCACTATGACTTTACTCCACCATTCTCCTTTAGGTTTTTCTGTTCTGCTCTATTAGATGGCTTGTTTCCTTAAATTATTCCAAATAGATATAATGAGATCTCTCCACTGGTTATCTCAAAAGTAGGGTAATGATCGACTGGATGAAGGCATAATCTAATAAAATTCAAATTTAATGATTCAAATTTGATGATACCTGTTTTCCAGATTTTTGTTCGTTTCAATTACAGGCATGGTGATCAATGAATGGGAAATGAATGACTACAAAGAGGATTCCCTGGTCTTTGGAAGGCATTAAAAAATTTCTACAACAGAACGCTAGTGATGGTTGCACAATTATATGAATCTACTAACACCAAGGAGTGGTAGATCTGTTAATTGGTAATTATTCTTTTAAGTAATTTCAAAGGAAATTTTAAATTTCTGCTCCAAAATGTAAATAACGGAATAGTCACTTGTAAAGACAAGAAAATAGTACAACATACTAAACACCAATTCTCTTCTTAGATTAGCCCAAGAATTGAGGTCATAAGGAAAACAGTGTCCCTGAACATGAGAAATATATGCCACTACAAGAAATACCAGCTTACCAGGAAGAGAGAAGCTGCTGAATGCAGCAAATGGTAAGGACACTTCCATGGTAACTGTCCAACTGCTGGAGGCTGGAGGTGACCTGCCTTGACAGTTAAAAACATTTTTTTGTGTGGGCATTTTGCCTTGTAGTTGGAAAACCCATTGAGACACCCACAATGCAGTGCCTCAGTTTGAATCCAGCTTTCTGCCAACGAAGACCCTGGGAGTCAGCAGATGACGAATCACAGAGATCTATTACTGCCATGCAAGTGGGAGACCTGGATTTAGCTCCCAGCTTCCATTTCTGGCATAGTTGGAATCACCCAGTGGATCATAGTTCAGTGGAAGTGAACAGTTATTAGTCATTCTCTGTAAGTCTCTCGGCTTCTTAAATTGGGGTCAAGGTGGAGTTTTGGAAACAGTTGCGGAATTTTACCACAAGAAACATAAACAGGTTCTCTTTAAGAGTAGAAAAATCATCAGCGCCCAGCACCAGCACTACTCCTGTCACTTCTGCCCCTCTGGAGGTCCTGTGGCCTGCAAATCCCAGCATCAAATACAATACAGCAGCTCCAGCCCCACCCTCTGGCAGTGACTAGGGGTCTGCTTGCCCCATCTAATGGGCTTCACTGCTACTCCTGGGGCTCTGGCCCATCAGGCAATGGCTCAGGCCACATAACCAGGCTGTCCCAGCATCAGCTTGGCCTGCTCCCAGAACCAGTGATCTCTAGCATTTCTTGTATCACATTTGGGTGATGGGTGGTGAGCCATCACTGGGCCCATTCACAGAGCCAGCCAGGTGTGCTTCCAGAAAGAATGTCATTTCTGCATCTCTGTTCCCTTACTCTAGTGGTGGCTGAGGGACTCCATACCACGGGGCCAAGCAACTCCAATGGACCCCAGAAATACCCACACCCTTGATGCTACTGGAGTGAACCACAGCAAAAATAAGCTATAGGGAGAGGCCATTATGATTTTTAACTTGAAACAGAGACAAAACATGCTACAAAGTCAATACCTAAAGACAGACATTCAGGAAAAATCTTTCAATCCTTGAAAACCATCCCTTAAAAATGATACAAAAAAACTGATCTACCAGATGTGTAACAATCAACATAGGGACAGAAGAGTGAAAATTAAACAATATGCTACCAAAAAGAATATAACAACACTATAATGGCTGACCACAAAGAAGGTGGTGCATAAAATGCCAGATAAAGAATTCAAAAGACGGGCTTCATGAGGATACTCAGAGAGACACAAGAGAATATGGACAGTTACCTGAATGTTATGCAAGTGATGAATGACATCAATGAATGAAAACTTCAACAGAGACAGAGACCTTGAACAAGAACTGAAGAAAAATCTTACAAAACATGAAGTGATTAAGTGAAATAAGTTACCAATATCGACAACAGACTATACTGAGCAAAACAAAGAATACCTGAACTCAAAGAAGAGCCTTTTTAAATATACCAGTCAGACAAAAGGAACCAAAAAGATGGCCTCCTGAGACCAGGGGAACACAACATAACCAAGTATTCAAATTTCCACAGTCGCTGAGGGAGAGAAGAAGAACCAGGACAGGGAGGTAATAGCTGAAAACTTCCCCATGCTGGAGAAATATACGGACACTGATGTATAGAAGGCCCCAAAAGTGTATGAGAAGTTACCAGAGAAATTTCTGTCACCTTATATTTGTACTCAAAAGAACAACACAAAGAAACAGAATTGAATCAGAAAAGCAAGTGGTCCCTTTTAAGGGAAACCCCGATTAGATTATTAGCACATTTTCCCCACAAAGCTTTCAGGATTCATAAAATATAAAATCCAGTCATGATTAAAATCATGAACACATGCATATGGAAAAAATTTCTCAACTTAATAAACCCATACATGACAAACCCACAGCCAATATCATATGAAATGGGGAATTCAAAAACATTCCTCTAACATCTTTGACCAGATAAAGATAACAGTGGGCAGAGAGTACTCTGACTGGTCTGATTCAATAGGAAACTAGATGTCTTGGATGGTGCTGTGGCTGACTTGACTAATCTGCCTGCAGTGCCGGCACCCCGGGTTCTAGTCCTGGTTGGGGTGCCAGGTACTAGTCCTGCTTGCTCCTCTTCCAGTCCAGCTCTCTGCTGCGGCCTGGGAAGGCAGTGGAGGATGGCCCAAGTACTTGGGCTCTGCACCCACATGGGGGGGGTCTGGGAGGAAGCACCCGGCTCCCGGCTTCAGATCACTGCAGCGCCAGCCATAGCGGCCATTAGGGGAGTGAACCAACGGAAGGAAGACCTTTCTCTCTTTCTTTCTCACTGTCTATAACTCTACCTGTCAAATAAAAAAAAAGAAACTTGAGGTCTTAGCCAGAGCGATTAGGCAAGGCAAGGAAATCAAAAACATGCCATTGGAAAAAAGAAAATAAAAATATCCTTGTTTGCAGTTGGCATGATTCCATGGGGTGTGAAACAGATTCCACCAAAAGATCTTAAATAAAACACTATTTTTAATACAATAACATGTATATCACATCTGCTCCATTTCTGCTCCAGTTCACTGCTAATGCACCTGAGAAAGCAGCAGAAGATGGTCCAAGTTCTCAGGCCTCTGGCACCCATGTGGGAAACCCAGATGAAGATCCAGGTTCCCAGTTTTGGCTTGCCCCAGCCCTAGCCATTGTGGCCATTTGGAGTGTACTAGTGGATGGAAAATACCTCCCACTCCCCCCGCTTCTGTCTGCCTATAACTCTGCCTTTCAAATAAATAAATCTTTAAAAACGCAAAAATATGGTTCCCAACCTATGGAAAGTTACCAAGCTGGTCAGGAAAGTGAGATTCCTATTTGTGTAAGAGCAGCCTGAGAACACCTGACCCCATAAACTCAAGTGTAATGGGTAGATAAGAAGTGATATTGGCAACACAGAAAAGAGAATATGAATTATAGCAGCAAGAGAGGAGAGTCTTAGAGGATAGGAGTCAATAGAAAAATAAATCAAGGGGTCATTAAAAAATAGATCCAGCTTTATTGGAGTAGAAGGCTTATATTACATAGAAGACTGGAGAAAGACAGTAAGAACCACAAGTGCTAACATTTACAGCATTCTGAACACAAGGCGCGATGCTAAGCCCTTTACATGGTTGGCTATATTTCATCCTCATTACCATCAACAGTAGATCTCATTATCATGCGGATGTAACAGATGAGGGGGAAACAGGCCTAGTGGGTTAAACAACTTGCCCAAGGTCATGAAGTTTAATAAGCAGTGAAACTGGACAATTTTTAACTCCAAACACAATTTTTAAATTAGTGCATTATGTAACAGAAAAGTGTTATGATGGGAATAGTGCTTTGATGAATTTAAATTTTGAAGAGACTAGAGGAAGATAGTGTAATCAGGACCAAACAAGGGTACTTCAAGAAGATAATAGAGGCATGGGTGCTTGGCCTAACAGTTAAGGGTATACTGGCGTCCCCTAGTGCCAGGGTTCAATACCCAACTCCAACCTCTTGCTAAGGTGCACTCTGGGAGCAGCAGTGGTGGCTCAAGTAACTGGGTTCCCACCACCTATGTGGGAGACCTGGATGGAGTTTCCAACTCCTGGGCATTTGGGGAGTGAACCAGCACAGAGGCACTTGACTCTCTTTCTCTGCCTCTCAAATAAGTAAACACTAAACAATAAAAATAATTTTAAAAATTTGCAGGAAGTGGAATAAAAAATAATTTATTTTGGCACAAAAATATTTCAAATCTCTGCATTTTTTTCATATTACCTATTTGCCAAGAAATTTTTTCTAAGTTAAAAATGTTCACTTTATCTGATACAGACACATAGCAAAATCTTCCATCTGCTAGTTCACTCTCCAAATGCTTACAACAGCCATGCTGAAGTCATGCTGAAAGCCAGGAGACAGGAATTAGGCCTCTCATGTGAGAGGAGTGAGAGATCCAAGTACCTGAGCCATTACTGGCTGCCTCTGGGATGCACAATAGGTGATGCTGGTCGGGAAGCAGATTAGCACTCAGACAGCTGATGAGAAATTCTCTCTCTCTCTCTCCTCCCCACCACTACTAGACTCTCTGTCCCTCAAATACAAAAATAATTAAGAATTGAATAAAATGTAAGAAGAAAGCAAAAGTGTGTTGTCTTTGGCTATATGTAGTCTTTTTTAAAAGATTTTTAAAATTTATTTGACAGTTAAAGTTACACAAAGAGAGAAGGAGAGGCAGAGAGAGAAAGAGGTCTTCCATCCGCTGGTTCACTCACCAGATGGTCCCAATGGCTGCTCCATTTCTGATTCAGCTCCCTGCTGATGGTATGGGAAAAGAGTAGATGATGGCCCAAATGCTTGGGCCCCCGGACCAATGTAGGAGACCTGGAAGAAGCTCCTGGCTCCTGGCTTCAGATCAGATCAGCGCAGCTTCAGCCACTGCAGCCATTTGGGGGGAGTGAACCAGCGGATGGAAGACCTCTCTGTCTCTCACTCCTTTTGTCTGTAACTCCATCTCTGAAATAAATAAAATCTTAAAAAAATAAGATTCTCTCTTGGTCTCTCTCTCTCTCTAACTCTGACATAAATAAATAAATAGGGCTGGCGCTATGGCACAGTGGGTTAAAGCCCTGGGCTGAAGCGACGGCATCCCGTATGGACATTGGTTCTAATCCCAGATGCTCCTCTTCCGATCCAGCTCTCTGCTATGGCCTGGGAAAGCAGTAGAAGATGGCCCAAGTCCTTGGGCCCCAGCACCCACGTGGGAGACCCAGAAGAAACTCCTGGCTCCAGATAAGCACACCTCTGACCATTACAGCCATCTGGGAAGTGAACAAGTGGGTGGAAGATCTTCTCTCTGTCTCTACCATTCTCTGTAACTCTGTCTTTCAAAGAAATAAAATAAATCTTACAAATAAATAAATCTTTTCTAAAAAAGAATTGTACCTATGAAATACATGAAATCTGTTATCTTTATATTAATAAAAAAATTTTTAAATGCCCTGCTTTTTGGATTTTCCACCTGCAAAAAGACTCAGAAAACATCAGAGTAGTTATATTTGCAAGGTGACTGCTGCAATAAGCAGCCCCCTTTGCAGATATTACAAGCTTAAATCAAGCCAAAGACCTTCGGATGCTTTCAAAACCCAACACAATTCTGAGGTACCAGGTGTTAGGATTTTTAACATACCCATTTTAGTATTTTTATTTTTCTAAAATTTTTAATTAATTATTTTATTTGAAAGGCAAATAGAAGAGAGAACTTTCATCTAATGTGTAACTCTCCAAATGCCCACAGAGCTGAGTGTGCAGGCCTGCCGCACCAGTCATACGGAACCTGAAGGAGGGAGTGGGACTGAAAAGAGGGACAAGGGCACAGAGAACAGAGCCAAGACAACAAGGCTGATCAAGGCTCGTTTATTCTAAAGTCTCAGCGGTATTTATACTTATCCAGCTGCAGAACAAAGAAGCACAAAGGACAATAACATACATAAGCAACTTATCGGGGCCTCTGGTAGCACAGATAATTTTAACAGGATGTTCTTGATTATCATCCTCCTTCAGGATGGGAGTATGTGACTTTCTTATCCTAGGAATTCCACAAGCCAAGATTGGCCCTGATTTGTCCAAAGGCTGCCTACATCTCCCCCTTTTTTATTTTATTGAGAATGGCCTCTGTCTTAGGTTGCCCTCAGCCATCTCTGCCCTTACCCGTCATTGGTAACTCTGGCAGCTTGGCCTAGAGCCCTGTCTTAGGTTGGTACAGGATGCTGAGTGTCTTACCCGTCTCTGAGGACCATTCCCACATGTCTGTCAAATGATGACTAGATTAAAAAATCATGGGGGCAGGCACCATGGCGAAGTGGGATAAGTCTCAGTCTGTTGCACCAGCATCCCATAGTGGTGCCAGTTTTAAGCCTGGATGTTCCCTGATGATGGCCTAGGAAAACAGTGGAAGATGGCCCAAGACCTTGGGAGACCCAAGAAGAAGCTCTTGGCCCCTGGCTTCGGAACAGCACAGTTCTTTTTTTGTTTTGTTTTGGTAGGCAGAGTTAGACAGTGAGAGAGAGAGACCAAGAGAAAGGTCTTCCTTCCGTTGGTTCACTCCCCAAATGGCTGCTATGGCTGGCACACTTTGCTGATCCGAAGCCAGGAGTCAGGTGCTTCCTCCTGGTCTTCCTCCACATGGGTGCAGGGCTCAATCACTTGAGCTATCCTCCACTGCCTTCCTTGGCCAAAGCAGAGAGCTGGACTGGAAGAGGAGCCACCAGGACAGAACTGGCGCCCCAATCGGGACTAGAAACCGGAGTGTGGTCGCCACAGGCAGAGGATTAGCCTAGTGAGCCGCAGCACCGGCCACAACAGCCCAGTTCTAGCCATTGCAGATATTTAGGGAGTAACCAGATGGAAGACCTCTCATTCTAAGATAGAAGACCTCTCATTCTGTCTCTCCCTCTCTCTTACTCTGCCTCTGAAATAAATAACTTTTGAAAAAAAGTAATTGTGGTATATATACATCATGGAATACTATTTACCAGGAAAAAATGGAATACTGTCTTTTGCAACAAAATGGATGCAACTGGAAACCATTATACTTAGTGAAATAACCTAGTCTCAAAAAGAAAAATACTGTATGCTGTCCCTGATCTGTGTTAACTAACAGAGTACTTAACACGTAATAATGTGTAGGAGTGAAATGGGCATTTTGAGATATGATGCTTTTTTACAAGCCTTGTCTCACTTTGAGGAACAATTTATTTTCTTCAGACTATTTGTTGAACTTTTTACTTAGTGTATAGTTAATACTATGAGTATAAAGTTAACTGAAAAGAGATATCTGTAAGAATTAACAGTGGAAATGGGAAAGGGAGGAGGAAGAAGTATGGAAGCATGGGATACAGGAAATGTTGGGTGCGAAGAATCAATGTTCCTGAATATGTATATGGCAAGTACATGAAATCTGTTTACCTTACATAAGATTTTTAAAAAATAGATAATCTGCTAACAAGACTGACAAAGAAAAAAAGAGAGAAAAACCCTCAAAACTTCAAATAAATAAGATTAGATGAAAAAACAGACATTATAACCAACACTACTGAAATACAAGGCTTCAAAACATTGCCATTCAATACTATATGCTAATAAACTGGAACACCTCGGAGAAATGGAGAAGTTTGTAAATACAAATAACTTACTAAATTAAATCCAGATGATAAAGACAATCTAGCAGACTCATAAAAAGTAATGGGATTGTAGCAGTAATCAAAATTCTTCCATCAATGAAAAGCCCAGGACTTGGTGGTTTTACTATCAAATTCCACAAAACATTTAAAGACAAACTCCAACACTTTTCAAAGTATTTGAAAACACTGAACAGGATGGAATGCTGCCAAACTCTTTTTAGGAGGCCAACATCACTTGGACACCAAAAACAAAGACACAAAATGGAAAGAAGACTACAGGCCTATATCCTTGTAGAACACAGATGCAAAGATTCTCGACAAAGTACTAGACAAACAATTCGAAACATCAAAAAAACTCATACATAACTATCAACTGCAATTTATCCCAGAAAAGCCATTGTGGTTCCATATTTGCAAAACAACAAATATCATAAATTAATCAACATAATGGAAGAATAAAAACCATACTCTCATTAGATACAGAGAAAGCATTGGGTATGATTTATTACCCTTTGATGGTACAAAAAAAAATGCCTCCACAAATTAGATATAGAAGGAATATGCCCGGGGGCCAGTGCCGTGGTTCACCTGATTAATCCGCCACCTCCGGCACCAACATCCCATATGGGTGCCAGGTTCTAGTCCCAGTTGCTCCTTTTCCAGACCAGCTCTCTGCTGTTGCCCGGGAGGGCAGTGGGGGATGGCCCAAGTGCTTGGGCCCCTGCACCCACGTGGGACACCAGGGGGAGGCACCTGGCTCTTGGCTTTGGCTTTGCACAGTTCAGGCCATGTCGGCCATTTGGGGAATGAACCGATGGAAGGAAGACCTTTCTCTCTGTCTCTCTCTCTCACTGTCTGTAACTCTACCTGTCAAATGAATAGAGAAAAGAAGGATTACTCCTGAAAATCATAAAGGTTATATTTGACAAACCAACAGCCAATATCATACTGAATGAGGAAATGATGAAAGCATTCTGTCAAAATCTGTAAAAACACAAAGATGTACACTTTCACCACTCTAACTGAATACAGTACCGTAAATTTTCAGAAGAGCAATCAGAGAGAAGAACAAAATAAAAGGCATTAACATTAGAAAAGAACAAGTCAAATAATTAATGTTTCAGATGACATGTTGTTCCTGGAAGAACACAAACATTCCACCAAAATGCTACTTGAACTGATGAACCAATTCAGTAAAATTTACATACAAATAAATAGACAAAAATAGCTGCCTTTTTACATATTAATGATGGATTCACAGAGAAATAAAAAAATCACATTTACAATAACCAAAAAATTAGCATTAATAGGAATAAATTTAATCATTGGTTCACCCCCAATGGCCACCACGGCCGGCGCATGCGGCCGGCACACGGCGCTGATCCGATGGCAGGAGCCAGGTACTTATCCTGGTCTCCCATGGAGTGCAGGGCCCAAGAACTTGGGCCATCCTCCACTGCACTCCCTGGCCACAGCAGAGAGCTGGCCTGGAAGAGGGGCAACCCGGACAGAATCCGGTGCCCTGACCGGGACTAGAACCCAGTGTGCTGGCGCTGAAAGGCGGAGGATTAGCCTAGTGAGGCGCGGCACTGGCCAAACAAGATACTTTTATAATCATGTTTTTAGACTCTGTAGGGAAACCAGTAATCTTTCATATGTAATAAGATACTTACTGTACTTCCTTAGTTAGTATAATCATTTTTCTTTTCCTTTATTTATGGTTCCTATGGTTTATCTGGGAACTTTGCTCATGTATTTTTTCTGAATTAATTCTCTTGGTCTGGATACCTTTGAATAGCTCTTTGTTTGAGGCTCTCTAGTCACATTTTTCTACTTATCTGCCTTTCAGAGAATTGTTACAATAATTGTGCAGAGGAAAAAAAGCTGTAACAGTATTCACCCAGCCATGGGACAAACAGAGCTCAATTATATTATTTTGGCTCCAGTGTATTTTACCCACTAGTGTTGTAGACAATGAAACTGAATGGGCGGTTACATGGATGTATGAAATACATTTGCTTGAAACAGACTGAAGCCTAATATTTCTGCTGTAAATTGAATCTGGTCTTAATGCCTGTCTACTTCAGGTATTTCTATTTAAGAAACATGATCTACTGATAAACTTGAAGAAACAAAAATATATGGAAGTAAAACAAAATAAGAGGAATGTAAATTAGAAAATTCCCTTGACAGAAGTCATATAGTCTGATAACTATGTATCTCCCTCTAAAATACATTAAATGCATGAAGTGGAGGTTTTGAACATACAATTAATTTCTGTAAAACTCCTATATTCTTTACCAAAGTCATATTGTCTTTAGCAATGATAAAGTAACATCACAAGGGATTTTGTTATGGATGCATTTCCTACCTTGTTGATGAAAATTATGTACAGCACTAAAGCCAATTTTTATGAAAGAGCAAAGTAGAATGATCTTGTATATACATTTCTTTGATGCATTCATCAAGCCACTTTCCTCTAAAAAAGTGCTGATGAGCATTAACTGATCAAGGGAAAGAATCTATTTAATTCATAAACAAAAATGATAGGTCAGAGACCGAAATTTAAGAACTGAGACTATGAAGCTTTTGGAAGCAACTGCAGAAGAAATGCTCCAAGGCACTGGAGAGGGGATGACTTCTTAGACAAGACCCTCAAGGCACAGGCAACAAAATCAACACTAAACAAATGGCATTATATGCAAGTCAAAAGCTTCTGCACAGCAAAGGAAACCACAACAGAATGAAGAGACATCCAACAGAATGAGGAAAAGTATTTGTGATAAAGAATTAATCATCAGAGTACATCAGCAACTTAAAAAAGAGAACAAAAATAACAAAAAGACAAACAGCCAGTTAAGAAACGGACAAAGGAACTCAACAAACAGTTCTCTAAGGAAATACAAATGTCCAACAAATCTTGGAAAAAATGCTCTACATCACTAGCCAACAGGGAAATACATAGCAAAACTGCAATGAGAAATCACCACCTTTTCTTAATTGTTAAAATCAAGATATAGAATAACAAATTAGAGGATGTGAAAAACGGGGAACTCTGGTACACCATCTGTGGGAATGTAATTAGTTCAAAGACCGTGGAAAATAGTATGGAGATTTCTTAAGAAACCAGAAGGAAATTTGCCATATGATCCTGCAATCCCACTGGGTTTATACATATAAGGTATTAGCATCATGTATCAAAGTGATACCTCCACCACCGTGTTTACTGCAGCACTGTTCACAACAGACACAGCAAGATAATGGATAAGGAAAATATGTATATATCTATAATGGAATTTTTATTCAGGTATAAAAAATAGCAACACTTGGCCGGCACCAAGGCTCACTTGGCTAATCCTCCACCTGTGGCGCCGGCACCCCATGTTCTAGTCCTGGCTGGGGTGCTGGGTACTAGTCCTGGTTGCTCCTCTTCCAGTCCAGCTCTCTGCTGTGGCCCGGGAGTGCAGTGGAGAATGGCCAAAGTGCTTGGGTCCCTGCACTCGCATGGAAGACAGGGAGGAAGCATGCCGGTTCCTGGCTTCGGATCAGCCCAGCCCTGGCTGAGGTGGCCATTAGGGGAGTGAACCAATGGAAGAAGACCTTTCTCACTGTCACTCTCTCTCACTGTCTGTAACTCTCTCTCTGTCTCTCTCTCTCACTGTCTGACTCTGCCTGTCAAAAAATTAAAAAAAAAAAAAACAACACTGGATGCAACTTAGGACATCAGTTAGTGAAATCAGCCAGAGAAATACAAATATCACATGTATTCCCTTGTATGTGGAAGCTAACATTTTTAAAATCAAAACACAAAAACATAAAGGATGTTTGTGTCTATCACTATTGCTTAAAATGTAAATCCACAAAACTTTGCTTTATAACCTTGTCAAACCTATGGTTAAGAAAATTATACTACTCTTGTGGAATTGTGGTCTTCCTACCTTTCCTTGTTGAATACTATGTTTAGTGGTGAATTAAGACTGCGAATAATAAAGTGGATTAAAACTATACCTCGTAAAAATAATGAAAAGAAGAGAGACATGGGAGGGAGGGGAAGAGGGAGAGAAGAATGTGGCTGGCTTCCTGGAACAGTACCGATGAAATACATGAAAAATTATTTCAAAAATAATGCAAAAATAAAGAAGAACATTACACTAGTATAGTTTTAATGATCTGTGATTACTTTAAAATTTATGGTATATGGGTAAAATGGTCATTTTCCATTCAGCGGTTTATACCTGTTGCTTATTTCCCACTAAACTAGGGAACTAGAGTTTCTGGTTTTTCTTTTGACCCTTTTTTGAAAAAATGATTTACTTTATTTACTTTACTTACTTGAAAGGCACAGTTAAATACAGAGAGAGGGAGAGATAGAGAGAAAGAGATCTTCCATCTGCTCACTTCACTCCACAAATGGCCACAACAGCCAGGGTTCAGTCAGGATGAAGCCAGGAGCCAAGAGCTTCTTCCATGTCACCCACAAGGTGCAGAGGCCCAAGCACATGGGCCATCCTCTGCTACTATCCCAGATACCTTAGCAGAGAGATGGATCAGAGGTAGAACAGCCAGGATTTGAACCAGAGCTTGTATGTGATACCACAGTGCCAGCCCCATGTTTTACTCCTTAAATTCTTACTTGATGAAGCATTTACCAAAGTCATGCCATCAATGATGTTTTTCATAAGATTTATGTATTCATTTGACAGGCAGAATGACAGAGACACAAAGAGAGATCTTCTACCTGCTGACTTACTCCTCAAATGCCCCCAACAGCCAGGACTGGGCCAGGCAGAAGCCAGGAGCCAGGAACTACATCTCTGTCTCCAAGTAGGTGGCAGGAACCATCCACTTGGGCCATTGTTTGTTGCCTCCCAGGGGAATTACCAGGAAACTGAATTGGACATGGGGGAGCTAGGACTCACAACAGGCAGGTTGATGTAGGATGCTGAAAACCCAAATGTCAGATTAACCTGCTGTGCCTCAATACCACCCATTTCTAAACTTTTATGATTATTTACTCCATCTTAGTCCATTTGGGATGCTGTAAGAAAACACATTACACTGGGAAGTTTATAAACAACAGGGATTTATTACTCACTGTTTTGGAGGCTGTTAAGTCTAAGATCACAGTGTTAGGGGGACTCAGTGTCTGGGGAAGCTTTGCTCACTAATGTCTGTGTGCTCTCATGTGGCAGAATCGCAAAAGGGTAAACAAGCTGCTCCATCAAGCCATTCTTAAAAGGGTGCTGTGGTGTAGTGGGTAAAGCCACCTTCAGGCCTGGCATCCCATATTGTCACGGGTTTGAGTACCAGCTGCTCCACTTCTGATCCAACTCTCTGCTACAGCCTGGGAAAGCAGTGGAAGATGCCCCTAGTCCTAGGGCCCCTGCATGCATGTGGGACACCTGGAATAAACTCCTGGCTCCTGGCTTCACATAGGCTCAGCTCTGGCCATTGTGGCCATTTGGGGAGTGAACCAGCTGATGGAAGACCTTTCTCTCTGTTTCTCTCTCTGTTTGTAACTCTGCCTCTCAAATAAGTAAATAAAACCTTTTTTAAAACACAAGGGCAGTGATAGCATTCTCAGATCTGCCCTCATGATCCAGTCAGCTCTGAGCACCCTTGCTCCTAAATAACAAGACACTGAGTATTACAGTTCAGCACATGCATATTGAGGGACACAATCATTTAGCAACAGCACCCGAAATCATCTGATTATGAACCCTCAATGAGTATTTAATTATAAAAACATGTTATAAAACATGTAAAACATGCCATAAAATACTACAGATGAAATGATTCTGTAAACATAATTTATATTACTATTATATTTTACCTGGAAACCCAAAAATAATCTGAAACTATATAGATACTAATGGGAGAATCCTAAGATTGGCCATATGCATGGTGCAATAAGACTACTGTTTTAGTCCTGTTCACTAGTCATGTGAATGATTTTGGTGAAAATTTACCACTGTTTGCATTGATGATATTTTTTTAGTTCACAATATATTGTTGAGAATCAGTTCAGGGGCCAGCGCTATGGCATAGGAGATGAGGCCGCCACCTGCAGTGCTGACATCCCATAGGGGGTACTGGTTCGAGTCCCAGCTGCGCAGGGATAAATAAGAACACAACCTTTAACCGGAAAGGATATGAGAAATAATATATGTCAGAGCATGAATAAATGAAAGAAAAAAGATCAACAAATCAAAAATTGGTTTTCTGAGAAGATAAACAAAACAGATAATCCTCAGAGGGGATTCCATATGGAGGAATAGGGAAAAGGAGGACTGCTATAGGCTAGGATAAAATAGGAAAAAAAGGCAGAGAAAGGGCATTCCCAGGGGAGAGTGGAGATTCTGTAAGAGGAGGAGAGATGCTGTGGGTCTGTGTGGAAGCTGCAACAAGCACTGATACAACACAAGACCCAGCAGGTGAGAGCTGGAGAAAGTGCCGGCTCTGAAGAACAAGGTGAGATCACACTGCAGTGGCCCATGCCAATGCTCAAATAGCTGCAGAGACAGCCTAGCAGACTGTCTTGTATGTGTCATGGACCCTGTGAGTAACAGGGTATCCTCTACCCCAGCAGAAAAGAGAGACAATTCTCCCCATCCCCTCACAACAGACCCTGACTAGCAGCTCAGAGAGGGCAGGCACCATGTTGGATGTAAGTAGCTAGTAGCTGTAGCAGCTCTCGTGCAGGCTCCCAGCAAGAGTCAGGGAAATGGCGTCATCTTGTCTCAAGTAGCAACAGCCCAGGTGCACACACCCAGCAACAGGCAGGGAGAAGGAGCCATTCCGACATCATCACTAGCTGCAGAGACTCTTCTAAGTGTCCATAAACTGGTGGGGAGAAGGCATGATTGTGAAACAAGCAGTGCTGTGGCCAGTAGCTCTTGTGGACATGTATGACCAAGGATTTCACCACAGGGAAAAATCTGTGTTCCCCACTGACTTTCAGTCTGGGTGTAAAGACTGACAGGGGGCTGCAAATGCACCTATGACTATCGCGAGCCCTTAGCCTCTCAACATAATGCAGGCTCTGGAGCTCAACTGCCTAAGTGGAGCACCCCTAGGCAACTGGCTCTCCAAAGTTCTCAGCTTCTCCATGGACAGAACAGGTTAGTGGGGTGGGGTGGATCTTCTGCACCCTGTGTCTATGGGAGCCCTGGTACTGAGACTGTGGGAACCCATGCATGCAGGAGAGGCTGCCTGGTGTAGCTGCGTTTCTGGGAGATTACTGTGTGTAGCTCCACAAGCTCAGCACCCTGGCTGCCTGGGGTGGGTCACTGCAGCAGGATCTGTGCTCACACTGAAGACTGCACAGACCCTTTGTGCCATTCATGCAGAACCACAGAACCACAGATGAGAACAGCACCCACTGAGGGCTAACACCTGGGTTATTCTCACCTTGGAAAAGAGGAGTGAGGGTGTGATTATGCCAACAGCAGTGACCATATCCTCTTTTCTATTAGTAAGAAGAGATCTAACTTGCTCCATTTGGGTGTCACCCTGGACACTGGCCCCACCCTGGAGCAGTGACCAGAGCTCCCTAATCACAAGTAGCACATTGAAACAGCAGACACTCCACTAATCCACAGAGACACAGTCCAATGATAAAAGCCATCAGGGAAAAAAATAAGTATCTCCACAAATATATTTATCTCCAAAAATATAAAGGTCTTCCTTTTTCTGAGGTTCATCCCCCAATAGCCACTGCAGCTGGCACACTGTGGCTGGCACAGTGTGCTGATATGAAGCCAGGAGCCAGGTGCTTCCCCTGGTCTCTCATGCGGGTGCAGGGCCCAAGGACTTGGGCCATCCTCCACTGTACTCCCGGGTCACAGCAGAGAGCTGGACTGGAAGAGGGGCAACCGGGACTAGAACCCAGGCTGCCGGTGCCACAGGCGGAGGATTAGCCTATTGAGCCATGGCACCGGCCATACAGCACTCTTAATATACATGACCAGAAAAGACCTTCCCCACAACATATTGTAGTCAAATGCTCCACAGTAAAACATAAATATTCGAAAATGTGCAAAAGAGAAATGTCAGATTACTCTCAGAGTATCTTCAATTAGACTCACAGCTGACTTCTCATCAGGAATTACTACAAAGAGCTATAGCCCAACAAATCAGGAAATCTAGAAGAAAAAGATTCCTGGACACTTAAAACCCACCAAAATTGACCCAGGAACACCCAGAAAAACCAAACATACCAATAAACAAAACAGAAATTGTATCAGTAATAAAGACACTCCCAACAAAGAAAAACCTAGGATTGGACAGCTTCACTGCTGAATTCTATTAGACATTCAAAGAAGAACTAACTCCAATTCTTGTCAAGCTATTCAAAACAACTGAAAGAGAGGGAAGCTTTCCAAACTCCTTCTGTGAAGACAGTATCACCTTAATTCCTAAATCAGAAAAAGATACAACAGAGAAAGTACACACAAATGTCCCTGATAAACACACACAAAAATCATCCTCAAAATACTAGCCAATTGAATCCAACAATATATAAGAAATGATCATTCATCCTGGCTGGCGCCGTGGCTCACTAGGCTAATCCTCACCATGCGGCGCTAGCACACCGGGTTCTAGTCCCAGTCGGGGTGCCGGATTCTGTCCCGGTTGCCCCTCTTCTAGGCCAGCTCTCTGCTGTGGCCTGGGAGTGCAGTGGAGGATGGCCTAAGTGCTTGGGCCCTGCACCCCATGGGAGACCAGGAGAAGCACCTGGCTCCTGCCATCGGATCAGTGCGGTGCACCAGCTGCAGCGCGCCAGCCAGGGCAGCCATTGGAGGATGAACCAACGGCAAAGGAAGACCTTTCTCTCTGTCTCTCTCTCTCACTGTCCACTCTGCCTGTTAAAAAAAAGAAATGATCATTCATCCGGGCAAAGGGGGTACTATCCCTGGTACACAGCGATTATCAACATTCACAAAGCAATGTGATACACCACATTAAGAGACTGAAGAACAAAAACCATATGATTATATCATCATTAGCAAATCAGGTACAGAACGAGTTTTCCTCAACACAAGCAAGACAATTTATAACAAACCAATGGCCAGCATCTTACTGAATGGGAAAAGTTGTAACCATTCCCACTAAGATCTGGAACCAGAAAACAGTTGCTTCCCTCTCACATCACTGCTATTCAATACAGTCCTGTATGTTTGAGCAAGCGTCATTATGCAATAAAAGAAATCAAAGGGATAGAAATCAGGAAGTAAGAAGCCAAAATAGCCCTATTTGCAGATGCCATGATTATCTATATAGAGGATCCAAAAGACTCCACTCAGAGACTAACAGAACTCATAGGCGGTTCCAATATGGTGGAGTAGGGTGGGAGCTTACTGCTCTAGCCCAGGAGATGACAGTTTAGAAAATGTGGAGAGGGGCCGGTGCCACGGCTCAATAGGCTAATCCTCCACCTAGTGGCGCCAGCACACCGGGCTCTAGTCCCGGTCGGGGTGCCGGATTCTGTCCCGGTTGCCCCTCTTCCAGGCCAGCTCTCTGCTGTGGCCAGGGAAGGCAGTGGAGGATGGCCCAAGTGCTTGGGCCCTGCACCCCATGGGAGACCAAGAGAAGCACCTGGCTCCTGCCATCGGATCAGCGCGGTGCGCCGGCCGCAGCGCGCTGGCTGCGGCGGCCATTGGAGGGTGAACCAATGGCAAAAAGAAGACCTTTCTCTCTGTCTCTCTCTCTCACTATCCACTCTGCCTGTCAATAAATAAATAAATAAATAAAAAGTGGAGAGGGTAATCTGGCAGAGGGAACTCTACCAAAATTAGAGAGACAGGGTGGATCTATGTGACAGGCATAGACGCCAGCATTGGAAAGTGAAGTGAGACAAGACCACAGCAGACCAGCCACTGGTGAAAAAGCTGCTGGAAGAGTCTAGAGGGAGCCAGGCTTCGAGCCACATGGGAGATACTGTACTAGCCAAACTAGAGGAAAAAAAGAAAAAGAATGGGATGGACACGTTTCTCTCTCCCCAATCACTTTACAACAGCGTCCTGTAACATGTCAGTAAAGGGGTGTGATTTTGAATATACATCACAGGTGAGCCAGCTCATGTCTCTACCCATCAATCAGCCAAGTGGAGACTTTTGATTCTGCTGGGGAGAACTAACACCGGGCTGGGAGCTTGTGACTGTGTGAGGCTTCTGTACTTGGACAGGGAAAAAAACTGAGGGTGTGTGGGAGGACTCACAGTGTGGCTAGGACTTTGAGCAGTTACAGAGGGAGACTCCATATGCCAGTTTCCTGGTTACCTGTTAGAGATACTGTTAGGGAAACTGATCTTACACTGAGGAATGCACAGATCCTTTGTGTGACCCTTGGGACAGACGAATAAATGTAACAAACTTGGGCTAGCACTCAGGCACTGGTCTCCAGTGAGTAGAAGATCTCAGCTGCACGGAATAAATTCCCTTCTGATGAGAGAGAGAGAGAGAGAGAGAGAGAGAGAGAGAGAAAGAGAAAGAGAGAGAGATTTGCCACAACAAAGCTGGGTGTAACCTTGGGCATGCCCTTATCCCTGGAGAAGTGAGCAGAGCTCTCTGGCCACACCCACTACAAGCCTCTGGATATTCACTGAAAAGTACACTTTCCACTTATCTGCACAATCATAGTCCAAAGATAAAAGAGAAAGAGAAAACCAAAAAGTATCTTCACAAATGCCAAACAATATATGCACCAATTCTAGAAACAAGAATAGGAAGACAACATGATGTCACCAAAACAACATGGCACTTCAGGGCCAGATCTGTGACATAGTGGGCAAAGCTGCATTTGTAGTGCCAATGTCCCATATGGGCACTGGTTCGAGTCCTGGCTGTGCCGCTTCCAATCCAGCTCTCTGCTCTGGCCTGGAAAAGCAGTGCAATATGGTCAAAGTCCTTGGGCCCCTGCAGCCACATGGGAGATCCCCAGAAGAAGCTCCTGGCTCCTGGCTGCAGATCAGCGTAGCTCCAGCCATTGCAGACAACATGGTAGTGACCAGCAGATAGAAGACCTCTCTCTCTCTGCCTCTCCTTCTCTCTCTCTCTGTAGTGCTTTCAAATAAATAATAATCAAACCTTAAAACAAAGAACATGACACTTCAATACTAGATTGTGAAGATGATGAGACAGAAGAAAGATGAAAGAAATGGAATTCAAAAAATTGATCATAAGATTACAAAGAAGTAGGCCAGCACCGTGGCTCACTTGGCAAATCCTCTGCCTGCAGCACCGGCACCCCGGGTTCTAGTCCCAATTGGGGCACCGGGTAGTAGTCCCGGTTGCTCCTCTTCCAGTCCAGCTCTCTGCTGTGGCCCGGGAGGGCAGTGGAGGTGGCCCAAGTGCTTGGGAGACTGGGAGAAAAAACCCAGCTCCTGGTTTCAGTTTGGCGAAGTGCCTGCCACAGATGACAATAGGGGAGTGAACCAATGGAAGAAAGACCTTTCTTTCTGTCTCTCTCTCACTGTCTATAACTCTACCTGTCAAAAAGAAAAAAAATAAGATGCCATAGAAGTTATCAAAAGAAATGCACAAACTACTGAAATCCATACAGGACATGAAAAAAAAATTTCTCCCATGAAATGGAGATCATAAAGAGAAATCTCAATGAAATGAAAAATTCAATAGAACAAATAAAAATGCAGTGGAGACTCTTAACAACAGAATTGATGAAGCAGAAGAAAGATGTCGGCATAGAAGGCCAAGCACCATAAACTACACAGTTCAAAAGAGGAAATTAGAAAACAAAAACGCCTGTTGGGAATCTACAGGATACTATAAAAAGACCCAATATACGGGTCCTAGGAGTTCCTGAAGGTATGGAAAGAGAGAAAGGACAAGAAGGCCCTTTTAGTGAAAAAATCACAGAAATTGTCCCTAGTTTGGAAAACCAAAGGGACATCCAACTACAGGAAGCACACAGAACTCCTAATAGATGTGACCAGGAAAGATCCTTGCCATGACACACTGTAATCAAACTCAGCACAGGAAAACATAAAGAGAAGATTCTAAAATGGGCCAGATTACTTTCAGAGGATCTCCAATTAGACTCACAGTGGACTTCCCATCAGAAAGCTTGTAGGCTAGGAGAGAATGGTAAGATACAGTCCAAGTCTTAAGAGAAAAAACTGTCATACCAGAATATTATACCTTACAAAGCTCTCATTTATCAATGAAGGTGAAATAAAGACCTTCTATGACAAACAGAAACTGTAAGAGTTTATCACCACCCATGCTGCCCTACAAAGGATGCTTAAGGGTGTGTTGCAGACGCACACACACAGAAACATGGCCATCACTATGAAGAAAGTAAAGGAAGCAAAGCTCCCAGTAAAAGCTCAAAGGAAACACAATGTAAAAAAAATAGGAATATTTTTGGAAAAATGGCAGGGCAAAGTCATCACTTATCAATACTCACCTTGCATGTAAATGGGCTAAACTCCCCAGTGAAAAGACACAGACTGGCTGAGTGGATTAAAAAACAAAACCCAGGGCCGAAGCCATGGCCCACTGGGTTAATCCTCCGCCTGCGGCACTGGCATCCCATATGGGTGCCGGGTTTTAATCCCGGTTGCTCCTCTTCCAGTCCAGCTCTCTACTGTGGCCTGGGAAGGCAGTGGAGGATGGCCAAAGTGCTTGGGCACCTGCACTCGCGTGGGAGACCAGGAAGAAGCAATTGGCTCCTGGCTTCGGATCAGCGTAGCTCTGGCCATAGCGGCCATCTGGGGGAGAACCAACGGAAGAAAGACCTTTCTCTCTGTCTCTAACTATATCTGTCAAATAAAAAAAAAACACATCTATTTGCTGCCTACAAGAAACACATCTCACCAACAAAGAAAATGTAGACTGAAAGTGAAAGGATGGAAAAAGATATTCCATGCCAACAAAATAGTCCATGCCAACAAAAAACAAAAAAGAGCTGGTGTAGCCATCATAATATCAGAAAAAACAGAGTTTAACACAATAACTATTAAAATAAACAAAGAAGGGCACTACATAATGATTAAGGGATCAATTCAACAGAAAGATATAACTCTTATAAACATGTATGCACCTAATTACAGGGTATATGGCTATTTAAACGTTATTTTGAGAGATTTAAAAGGACTCTTAGCCTCCAATACAATAGTAATGAGGGACTTCAACACCCCACTTTCAGTAATGGACAGATCAACCAGACATAAAATCAACAAGGAAACAGTAGATTTAATCGACACTACAGACCAAGTGGATCTAACATATATCTAGAGAACTTTTCATCCTACTCTTCTCAACAGTACATTGAACTTCATCTAGGATTGAACACATACTTGGCCATAAAACAGTCTCAGTAAATTCAAAAAATTGAAATCATATCATGCATCTTTTCAGGCCACAATGAATGAAGCTGGAAATCAGCAACTCAGGAATCTCTAGAGCATATGCAAACAAAAGGAGAATGAACAATATGCTCCTGAATGAAAGATTGGTCACAGTAGAAATCAAATCAAATAAAAACTTTTCTGGAAACAAGTGAAGACAAAAACACAATATGTCAAATCTTATGGGATACAGCAAAATTAGTATTAAGAAGAAAGTTTATAGCAATAACGGCCTACATCAAGAAATTGGAAAAACACTAAATAAATGAGCTATCAATGGATCTCAAGGATCTAGAAAAACAACGGCAAACCAAACCCAAAACTAGCAGGAAAAAAGAAATAATTGAAATTAGAGAAGCAATCAACAAAATTGAACCCAAATAAAAAACAATACAAAAGATCAGCAAAATGAAGAATTGTGTTTTTTTGGAAAAATAAAACAAAATTGTCACACCACTGGTCCAACTAAAAGGAGGAGGAGAGAGAAGACCCAAATCAATAAAATTAGACAAGAAAAAGTAAATGCAACAATAGATATCACAGAAATAAAATAGAATCATCAGGAATTACTACATAGAGCTGTATGCCAACAAATTAGGAAACACAGAAGAAATGGATAGGTTCCTGGACATATACAACCTACCTAAATTGAACCATGAAGACACAGAAAACATAAACAGACCCATAACAAAGATGGATATTGAATCAGTAATAAAGGCCCTCCTAACAAAGAACACAGGACCAGAGGGCTTCATTGCTGAATTCTACCAGACATTTAAGAACAAACTCAGGTTCTTCTAAAGTTACTCAAAACGACTGAGAGAGAGAATCCTCCCAAATTCTTTTACGAAGCCAGCATCACCTGAATTCCTAACCCTGAGAAGGATGCAACAGAGAAAGAGAATTACAGACCAACTTTCCTGATGAACATAGACGCAAAATCCTAAATAAAATTCTAGCCAACCGAATCCAACAACACATCAGAAAGATCATGCATTCAGACCAAGTGGGATTTATCCATGGTATGCAGGGATGAGTCAACATTTGCAAATCAATCAATGTGATACACTCCTTTAACAAACTGCTGAACAAAACCATATGATTATCTCAATAGATGCAGAGAAAGCATTTGATAAAACACAACACTCTTCAATGATAAAATTCTAAGCAAACTGCGTAGAGAAGGAACATTCATGAACACAATCAAGGTAATTTATGACAAACCCACCGCCAGCACTGTATTAAATGGGGAAAAGTTGGAAGCTTTCCCTCTGTGATCTGGTACCAGATAAGGAGGCCCACTCTCACCACTGCTATTAAACATAGCCCTGGAAGTTTTTGCCAGAGCCATGAGGCAAGAAAAAGAAATCAATGGAAGTGACACAGAGTGGGAGGGGGGGCATCTTCCATCGGCTGGGTCACTCCCCCAAATGACCACAGAAGCTGGTAATGAACCAGGCCGGGGTCAGGGGTTGGAACCCCATCCAGGCCTCCCTGTCTGCTGAAGGGGCCTGATTGCTTGCACCACCTTCTGCTGCTTTCCCAGGTGCGTAAGTGGGGAGTTGGATCGGATGTGGAGCAGCCAGGATATGAACCAATGCCCAGAAGAAATGCTAGCTTTTTAGACTGAGATTTAATTCACTGGACCACAACACTGGTCCATAAATGAAGTCTTCTTGACCTCAAACTAACTTTAGGATTTTCCACAGGGTCCTTGGAAGATTCTCAAAAAGAAACAGTTTTCTCACTTTATAAAAAATATTAAGCTAATACAGTTAACTTGATATGCTAAAATGAATGGAAAGCACCTTAAAATAAAAGTGATGATTAACCTTATGCTATATTTGTATGGACATATGTAGTTATTGTTAATGCTCCAGGAAATGTCAAATTCCAAGAACTCTGATATCTCCTGGTATAGTGTTATCAATCAGTTATCAGTAAAATTTAATATGTCATAGATCTTTAAAAAAATCCTTTCCAAAAAGGAAGTGCAAAAATGGTTATTCACACATCTAAACATATTCACTAATATTTTCTGAGCTCTATAGAGGGAAGGAAAGAAACAAGCAAGAGAAAGCAAAGAAGAAAATGTGAATAATTTCATACTAATTAAAAATAAATATTCAAATAAAATTATCTTAGCAAAAAATTAGTATGAGAATAGTAGAGGAAGGAGGAAGAGGGGTGAGAATGTTGGTGGGATTCTGGGTACCATGAGAAGAATCACCAAGTTCCTAAAGTTGCAATTATGGAATATATAAAGTTTATATTCCTTAAATAAAAGGTTTCTGGGGGAAAACAATCAGGTAATTTGCAGTTTAGAGATAAAATTATCTTTTTGGTAGGCAGGGAGAGAAGAAGAGTGAGAGTGAGAGAGATAGAGATGGATCTTCCATCTGCTGTTTCACTCCCTCTATAGCCAGACTGGCCAGGCTGAAGACAGGACCCTGGAGCTCCATCTGAGTGACAGGGGTCCTGGTCCTTGATCCATTCTCTGCTCTTTCCTAGCTGCATTAGCAGGGAATTTAATGAGAGGCAGAGCATCTGGGACTGTCTGAAACAGCACTCTGATGGGGGATGCCAGTGTTACCCAGTGGCACAACACCAGCCCCCTTCAGTGCCAACTTCTGTTTGTGACCTTGCTTTATTATCAGACATAGCTGCCAGAAACTTATTAGTCTTTTGTTCTGCACTTTACTAAAATATGTTCTTTATATCCTATATTATAAAACATTGGGGGCAATTGTGGTATTTGGCCTCACAGATAACACACTGGTTAGGAAGCCATGGCCATAATGGAGTGCCTTGGTTTCCTTCCTGGCTTCTGCTTTGACTGATTCCAGTTTCCAGGTAGTGCAAATCCTGGGAGGCAGGGGTGATGGTTCCGAGTAACTGGGCTCCTGAGACCTACGTGGGAGACTGGGATTGAGTTCTCAGCTCCATACTTGGCCCCAGTGTAGCCTTGGCTATTTCAGGTATCCCAGAATTCAATCAGTGGATGAGAAATTCTTTCTCTAATTCCCATCCTCTCAAATAAATAAAAATTTTCAAAAATTTCAAATTTTCAAAAAATGTTGACTTTATCCCCTAGCCCATACTTTGCTTTGCCTAAGTGTTGATGGCACATATAAATATAAAGCTTTACTATTTCAATTTACACTGGAAGAAAACACTACAGAAAAGGAAAGGAGGGGCTGGCACTGTGGATAGCAGGCTAAGCCTTCACCTGCAGCGCCAGCACCCTATATGTTCATCGGTTCAAGTCTCAACTGCCCCACTTCCACTTCAGCTCCCTGCTAATGGCCTGAGCAAAGGAGTGGTGGATGGTCCAAAAGCTTGGACCTCTGCATACCCATGCAGAACCGTGGGTGCAGGAAGCAGGGACTCCTGGCTCCCGGGTTTGGCCTGATGAAGCTTGGGCCACTGCAGCCACATCAGGTGTGAACCAGCTGATGAGGGACCTTTCTATCTATCTCTCCCTCTCTGTCTGTAACTCTGCCTCTCTAATAAACAGATCTTTAAAAAAAACAGAAACAAACCTGCCATATGCTTCAGCAATCCCACTACTGGATATACACCCAAAAGAAATGAACATTATTGTATCAAAGAGATAGCTCTACCACCATGTTGATTGCAATATGGTTCACAGCAATCACAAGGAATAAACAAGAACTTATTTATAAAGATTAAACAAAGATTTCTGTCATCAGGAGAATAAGAAGACATGGTACAGATCTACAATGAAATGTTATTCAGGACTTAACAATAATGAAATTTTATCAAGTGCATCAACATGGAGTAACTGGAGGACTTCAAGTTAGAGAAATAAGCCAGAGGGCCGGTGCAAAGCCGGCCGTAGCGACCATATGGGTAATGAACCAACAGAAGGAAAACCTTTCTCTCTGTCTCTCTCTCACTGTCTATAACTCTACCTGTCAACAATTTTTAAAGAAAAAAGAAAAATGAAATAAGCCAGAAAAAGAAAAATACCACATGTAAGTTAACTTTGTTAAAAAATTAAAACACAAAAACAAAAAAAAGTAAATGCCAATGTGTAGCACTACTGCTGCAAATATACTCTTAGAAAACAATGTTTGATAACCTGGACAAACCAATTGTTAAGAACAGAGTACTGGGGCCGGAATGGTGGCATAGTAGGTTAAGAATCCACTGTGGTGCCGACATCCCATATGGACACCAGTTCAAGTCCAGCTGTTCCACTTCCAATCCAATTCCCTGCTGATGGCCTGAGAAAGCAGTGGAAATGGCCCAAGGGCTTGGGCCCCTGCAACCTACTGGGAAAGATGGAAGAAGCTCTTGGTTCCTGGCTATGGACTGGTCCAGCTCCAGACATTGTGGCCATTCGTGCAATGAACCCATATGGATGGAAGACCTCTATCTCTATGTCTTCCTCTCTATGTAACAATGCCTCTCAAGAAAATAATTTTTAAATAAAAGTATACTGCTCTGGTGGAACTTTATTCTTTCTACCTTTTTCCTATGAATATTATGAATATTATGGCTACCCTGAATATAACATGGATTAAAATCATATTTTGAAAAATTGATGAAAAGAAGAGGCCATGAAGGGAGGGGAAAGGGGAAGAGAGGAAGGTCTGGGTTTATTCTTGGAACTGTACCTAAAGAATGCATGGAATATGTTCTCTTTTCATTCATTTTAAAAATAATTGAAGGGGCAGGTGCTGTGCAGCAGTGTGTTAAAGCCCAGGCTTGAAAGGTGGGCACCCCACATGGGCACAGGTTCTAGTTCACGCTGCTCCTCTTCTGATCTAGCTCTCTGCTATGGACTGGGAAAGCGGTAGAAGATGGCCCAAGTCCTAGGACCCTGCACCTACGTGGGAGACTGGGAGAAGCTCCTTGTTCATAACTTTATCGGCTAACTTCAAGCCATTGTGGCCATTTGGGGATGAACCAGCAGAGGGAAGATCTCTCTCTCTCTCTCTCTCTCTCTCTCTCTCTCTCTATATATATATATATATATATATATATACCTCTTTCAGAAATTCTATCTTTCAAATAAATAAATCTTTAAAAAATGAAAAAGAGGCCGGCACTGCAGTGCCATAGGCTAATCCTCTGCATGCAGTGCCGGCACACTGGGTTCTAGTCCTGGTTGCTGTTTGTTCTAGTCCTGCCACTCCACAGCGGCCATTGGAGGGTGAAGCAACGGTAAAAGGAAGACTTTTCTCTCTGTCTGTCTCTCTCACTGTCCACTCTGCCTGTTAAAAAAGTGAAAAAGAAACAAGAATGTTACTTTAGTATAGTTGTGACAATCTGTGATTACTTTAAATTTAGAGTGTATTGAATAAATGGTTATTTTTCCATTCAACCAATTATATTTGTTGCTTATATTCCCACTAAACTAGTGTTTCTGTTTTTTCCTTATTTTTAGAAGATTTATTTTGTTTACCACAAAAACACTGTTACATACAGAGAGAGAGAAAGAGGAAGAGATCTTCCATCTGTTGCTTGACTTCTCAAATGGCCAAAACAGTCAGCACTGGACCAAGATGAAGACAGGAACCAAGAGCCTTTTCCAGGTGTCCCACATGGGTGCAAAGTCACAAGCACTTGGGGTGTCCTCTGATGCTTTGGTGCACTAGCATCGAGCGGGATCAGAAATGGACTAGGGACTAGAGCTGTGGCATTCTAAGTAAAGGTGCCTCCTGCAGTGTCGGCATCCCATATGGGTGCTGGGTCAAGTCCAGCTGGAGGACTTCTGATCCACCTCTCTGTTATGGCCTGGGAAAGTAGTGGAAGATGACCCAATCCTTGCGCCCCTACAACTGCATGGGAAGACCCCGAGGAAGCTCCTGGGTCCTGGTTTCAGATCAGTGCACCTCCAACAACTGTGGTCTTCCAGGGAGTGAACTAGCAGATGGATTGCAAGGCTTCTCACTCACTCTCTCTGCCTCTGCCTCTCTGTAACACTGCCTTTCAAATAAATGAATACATCTTGAAAAAAAAAAAAAGAAGTGGAGTAAATGGGACTTGAACCAGCACCCGTAGGGGATGCCAAACATTGGACCACCTGTTTTTTAGTTCCTGAACTTCTTATTTGGTAAAGAATTTAGCCATTTTACTCTAATGCAAATTTAAAAACTATCCAAAAATGGATGAAAGTAAGGAAGTCAGGAAGGGAGGGACAAAGGGCAAAAAAAAAAAAAACAAAAAGGAAGACGTACACTGGGAGAGACAGTGTTGGAAGGAGAGCAGAAGAACGGAATGTTGCTTTATTAGTAGTATTGTTCTATAAAATATATGGAAGAATTTCTTAACCTAAGAAGTAAATATATCCACTTGGGACAATATCAATCTTTAATAGAAATTTATATAAAATAGGTAAAATAGGTAAGCACTCACATTACAGGAAAATTTAATATATAAAATATGCATGTTCATAAAAGTCTGTACTTGGAAAATCCTATGACATTTATAAAAATATAAGTTTGAAAATATTTCTGTAAAAATAACCTAAAAGTAAGAATATAAAAGCTATATAATTCTGAATGTTACTCAAAAATAACACTGCATTGTAAAAAATGAACATCCTATAGAAAAACTTAAGGAAAAACTTGCATTCCTAATAACTGTGACAGTGTGAAAAAAAAACACATGGTTTAATGGCTCACAAAAGCAAATGGAAATATCAGAGATGGAAAAAATCAAATGAGGAATAGGAAGTACTACAAAGTATACATTCCAACATAAGGGGAAGATATTTCAAGAACTCCTACCTGGTAAAGTCCTGCAGGACTAAGTCATCCCCAGCCCCCAAACAGCAATCAGAACAAACACTCCATGAAAGCAGAAGCTTTCACACAGAGCTGCCTAGAAGGATATGGAAAACATATACCACAACAAAGCTGTGCGCAGTTCATCAAATGTCTTGAAAGACAACAAACTCACAACTGCTTCTTTCCACAAACTTTTCAAAGTACCTCACACTGGCCCCTGCATTACATAAAACAAAGAGAACAAATGCTGGCACATAACAGAAACATCTTTGAAAGACAAGAGATACACCTTTACCAAGAGAGAGTCCTCTGCCCAAATTCAGACTTCTATAAGCTGACCTCAAGCCTCAAATTTCATTCCAGGCTTGATCAGGTTCTTGTCTTCCTAAGCACAACACCTATCCAGTTTTCTCCCACATAAGCCTCTCTCCATCCCTGGTATTCCAAGACCTTTGTAGAAGTTTCCTAATTAACCGTGCACCCATACCACAGTCCCTAAGAAAGAACACACTGCACCCCTCACGCTTTTTTTACCCTCATTTTCCCAAGGTTTTTGCTCAAGCCCTGTCCCAGGTCTAACACTTGGAGACTCCACCACTTCTTCTAGTAGACCTACCAGCTCCTCCCTATTACAACTCTACTGAGGTCACCTGACCCCCTCCATTCAATCCTTCCATTTCCCTATCTATATCACAGGATAGTGATAGACAGAAATTACCTGATTTCAGCTCCCAACACCTTGCATGCCCCAGGTTCTTCCATGACATCTAACCCTCCACTCCCACCACACATAATACTTCCAATCCTGTCATGCTTAGCTCCAAAATCTCAAACCCAAACTTTTATTAACACATCTCTCCAAACCAGACAGACCTCTTGGGTTTTGTACTCTGGACTCAACAGCACACACTTTTCCTCTAGGTCTCCCTCCCATTTCCTAGATACCCAAATCTCCCCCTCTTACCATCTTCTTTGGCCCCTAATTCTCTGCAGAGCCCCAGGACTTATTCCCCAACATCCTATCCACCCCCCCGTCTCCATGGTCTCCAACTCTACTGAAGCCCACCAGGCCCCTACATTTCTCCCCATGCCTGTGGGGCTACCCCACATGGCCCTCCCTGTCACAGGATGGAAGTCCACATCACTATTTGTCTGGGCTGCCCAACCCCAGGGAACGGGCTGTCCCTTCCCTTCCCCTTGGGCACCCAGGCCACGGCCACCACTGGGGCGGCCACATCTGCTCACCAGTTGCTCCTCTCCAGGATGAAGGCCCAGCTGGTGTTGAGCAGAAGCCGTGTAGTCTCCGGAACTGGAATATTATCCAGCAGCTGAGTTTCAGCGTCCACCCTGCGTTAGTTTCACATCTGTGTCCTCTGCGGGGGAGGAGGGGAGACAGACATCCGCTTCTTGGCTTCCTCATGGCTGAGCTGCTGCCCACCCGTGCTGCCTCTGAACCTGCGGATTTGGGTGAGAACGCCATGGGAAGATGCCCTGGATATCTCTGTCCCGTAAATTTAAGTGCAGCTAATTCCTCCCGCACTCTCCAAGCCTAACATAACACTGCTGCCAATAACACCGCCAGTCGACAACGACGCCACTGCAGCAGACGTCACCTACTTCTCCCTGAGGCCTACTGCACAAGCGCCATCCGACTAACACCCGCCCCTTCCTCCCAGGATACACAGCGTCAGCGGAAGAGGCCCCACTGCCTTGATGAACCAGGGAAAACCACCTTAGTAGCCACAGCCTGGCATGGCCGCCCTGTGCTCACCACGATCAGCAGTGCTCCAGGGACATCGTGGATCCCCATCCAGCCCACCAGAAGCTCTGGGCAGTGTGCAGTTCTCTAGACCTCCGGGCTGACACCCAGCAACTCCCGTTGGTGCAGTGCTCTGCTAAACTGCCCGTGGTCAGGGTACAGAACGGCGGATGCCCGCCCAGCATCCTTGAGCAGGTCGGAGCCGGGGATGCTGCCCGGAGTCATACAAGCAGGGCTGGTGCTGCCTTACACCGCGTTAAAGCCACGGCATGCAGTGCTGTCTTTCCATGTGGGTGTCAGTGTGCATTCTGGCAACACCACTTCCGATCCAGCTCCCTCCTTATGCGCCTGGGGAAGCGGTGGAGGATGTCCCAATTCCTTGGGCCCCTACAGCCACATGGGAGACCCAGAAGGTGGTCCTGGATCCTGACTTCATATTGGCTCAGTCTGGCCATCACGGTCTTTCGGGGAGTGTACTGGCAAATGGAAGACCTTCTCCCTCTCTCACTCTCATCCTCCCTCACTCTCACTCACGTGCTCTTGCTGTTTCTCTCTTTGTTTTTCTTGCAAATGAATGCATGAAAACTTTTTTTTAAAAAACCACATTATCATCTCATTACATACAGAGAAATAATCAGAAGAGATTCACTCTCAGTCATGCTAAACAAACAAACAAACAAAAAACCACAGAGTGGGTATAGAAGGAATAGGCATCAAAATCAAAAAGGCTATGTATGACAAATCAACAGCCAATGCCATGCTGGATGGGCAAAAAGTGAAAGCATTTTTGTCAAACATGTAACACAAGGATGCCCCTTTTACCACTCTGAATGCAGTACTGTAAATTTTCAAAGAGAAACAAAGGAGAAGAAAGAAACTGCACCTACATTATAAAAGAGAAGTGAAATTCTAAATGCTTGCAGGTGACATGATATGGTACCAGAAAAAAACTAAAACAATCCACCAAAAACACTGCTAGACCTGGTGAAACAATTCTTGAAATCACTGGTTACAAATAAACATAGTGTGTAAGCAGCAGTGCTTATACATTAATGATGAACTCACTGACAGAGCAATCAACAATAATCCCAAGGACAATAGCACAGAAATCAAATGTTTAAGACTAAATTTAACCAAAGAAGCCAAAGAGCTCTATCATGAAAATCACCATACACTGATATAAGAAATCACCAACGACTCAAAAAATGGAAAGATATCCCTTTTGGTGGATTTGAAGAATCAGCCTAATTAAAATTTCTACCTTACCTAACACTACCTAAAGATTCAACCAAAATTATATCAAAACATCAATGACGTTCTTTACAGAATTACATAAAACCACCTAAAATTCATAGAAAATCACAGAAGATCCAGAATAGCTAAGGTGTTACTGGGCAAAAAACGAAACAAGGCCGGCGCCGCAGCTCTCTTGGCTAATCCTAGGCCTGCGGCACTGGCACCCCGGGTTCTAGTCCCGGTTGGGGTGCTGGATTCAAAACTAAATAAACGGGATTAAATGAAATTAAAAGCTTTGCACAGCAAAGGAAATCATCATAGAGTGAAGAGACATCCAACAGGATGAGAAAAAGATATTTGTCAGATACCTATCTGACAAAGCATTAATATCAAGAATGCATCTACAACTTTAAAAAAACAACAGCAAAAAAACAACCAATTATGAAATGGCCAAAGGAACTCAACAGACAGTTCCCCATAGATATACAGATAACCAATAAAAATAGGGAAAAATAGCAACATCACAAGCTATCAGGGAAACACAAATCCAAACCACAATGAGATATCAGCTCACACGTACATATTGGCTAAAACCCAAAGGACAGAGAGTCTCAATGAGGAGGAGGACGTGGGAAAAGGGGAATACATACACACTGGTGGTGGGAATGTAAATTAGTGCAGTCACTGTGGAAAACAGTATGGAGATTTCTTAAGAAACCAGAAACAAACTTGTGATATGATATGAAGCAAGCCCTCTACTGGCTAGAACCCAAAATACATGAACGTATTGTTATCAGGGAGATACGTCCACCACAATATTTCTTGCAGTATGGCTCACAGCAGCGACAACAAGAAATTGTTAAAGACTTCAAACATCACCAGTTGAATGGATAAGAATAATTCTCTCTATATATACACAAAAACACACACACACAATGAAACAACCTTACAAATCCCTCTTTCCACAGACTTTTTCATGGACCCTCATGATGCTCTCTGCAGTACCTTAAATAACTAGAACAAATGTGGGCACATAGCAGACACTCCTTTGAAAGCCAAGAAAAATATATTTACCAAGAGAAACTCCTCTGCCCAGATTCTGACTTCTTCAAGCCACAAACTTCATTCATAGGCTAAATAAGGATCTCCATGTTCCCAAGCCCCCTGTCAACCCATTTTCTTTCCAATAACCTCTTCTCCATCTCTTGGTAGTCTGCACACTTTGGTCAAATTTCCTGATTAACTCAGCTCCCATTCCACAATCCCTCCTGAAAGTTCCCTCTGCCCACTTCCTGATATCCTATCCCTCACTTTAACTAAGGTTTCTCCCCAGGGCCTGTCCAGGATCTCACACTCTGATACTCTACTAGTTCTTACAAGCAGACCTATTACAGCTCCTCCCTATTACAACTCTCCTCAAAGTCGCCTGCCTTCCTCCTCACAGTCCTTCCATTTTGCTTTTCTATCAAAGGATGGTGACATACAGACACACACTGTTTTCAGCTCCCAAAACCTTGCATGACCCAAGTTCTTCCAAGCATTTAACCCTCCACTCCTGCCGCATGAAGTACTTGCAATCCTATCGTCCTTAGCCTGAAAATCTAAAACCCAAACAACTATTACCACGTCTCTCCAAACCAGACTCTTATGTTTTGTATCTGAGTCAACATATGGCAGTTTTCCTCCCGGTTTCCCCCTCCCACAGCTTCGACAACCAGTTTACCATTCTTAGGATGTTCTTTGGCCCTTAATTCTCGGCAAAGCCCCAGGGAATTCATTCCCCAATATCTTATTCACTTCTGTCTCTGTGGTTCCTCTATTCTAGGAACACTAGACCCCCACATTTCTGTCTCCACATGTATATAGGGCTCCTAACACTTGACCTTGCATCCCAAAGGTTGGAAGTCCACTTTGCTGGCAGCCTGGACACCTGACCCCAGGGCACACGGTTCCATTCCGTTCCCTCTCCTCGTTGGGCCCAAGGGCTGCCATCAACAGGACACAGCCACATCTACTAACCAGTTGCTCCTGTCCAGGATGAAGGCCCAGCTAGGTTTTACAAGGAAACAGAGCAGTCCCCAGAAATGGAAGATTACCCAGCAGCTGAACTTCCGTGTCAACTCGGTGTCCAGTTTCATATCCATGAAAATGTCTACAATAAAGTTACAAAACATTAAGAAATGGAAGAAGACACACAAAAATGGAAAGATCTTCTATGCTGACTCATTGGCAAAATCAACAAGATGCAAATATCCATTCTACTATAAGCAATTTACAGACACAATGGGATCCCAAGCAAAGGTCAAATAGCATTTTGCCCAGATGGAGAGAAAACAATGCTAAAATTCATATGAAAACACAGAACATCTGAATAGAGAAAGCAACCTTATACAACATAAAAAACTCATAGCATTGCAATAACAGATTGCAGAAACAGCACAGGACAGTTTCAATGAAAACAGCTTGCTATAGGCAAAAAAAAAAATGACATATATAACAAAGGAACAGAAAAGAAACACCTGAAATAACACACACATCTACAACTAATCTATCTTTCAAGAAGGAGCTAAAGATCAATCCCAGGTTCAAAGGACCGTTTCTTCAAAACAAGGTCCTGAGAAAACTGGACCTCCACATGCAGAACTCTGAAAGAAGACCCATACTTTACACCTTATACAAACAGCAACTAAAACACGTCAAGGAACAAAATCTAAAACTCAGTATCATCAAACTATTAGAGAACATTGGGGAATACTGAATTACATTGGCTTAGACAATGATTTCTGGGACAAAATGCCAGTAGCACAATAAAAGCTGAAACAGACAAATGTGATTCCATCAAGCTGAGAAGCTTCTGCACTGCAAAAGGAACACTCAGAAAAGTAAAGAGGCAACCAAAAGGATGGGAGAAACTATTTGCTAACTATGAAACTGATAAAAGATTAATATCCAGGCCAGCGCTGCTGCTCAATAGGCTAATCCTCCACCTGCAGCACTAGCACTCCGGGTTCTAGTACCGGTCAGGGCGCCAGATTCTGTCCCTGTTGTTCCACACTATACTCTTCACCATTTTCTTACCCTCACTTTTCCTAAGGTTATTGCCCAGGCCCTGTCCCAGGTCTAACACTTGGAGACTCCACCAGTTCTACTAGTAGACCTACCAGCTCCTCCCTATTACAACTCTACTGAAAGACACCTGACCTCCTCCATACACTCCTTCCATTTCCCTGTCTATATCACAGGATAGTGATATACAGAAATTACCTGATTTCTGCACCCAACACCTTGCATGCCCCAGGTTCTTCCATGACATCTAACCCTCCACTCCCACCACACAATTTACTTCTAATCCCATCATTCTTAGCCCCGAAATCTAAAACCCAAACTTTTATTAACACATGTCTCCAATCCAGACTTCTTGGGTTTTGTACTCTGACTCAACAGCACACACTTGTCCTCCAGGTCTCCCTCCCATTTCCTGCATACCCAAGTATTCCCCTATTACCATGTTCTTTGGCCCCTAATGCTCTGCAGAGCCCCGGGGAACTCATTCCCCAACATAATACCCACCCGAGTTTCCATGCTCTCATACTCTACTGAAGCCCACCAGGCCCCTACATTTCTCCCCATTCCTGTGGGGCTACCCACATGACCCTCCCTGCCACAGGGTGGAAGTCCACATCACTGTTTGCCTGGGCCGCCCAATCCCAGGGAACGGGCTGTCCCTTCCCTTCCCCTTGGGCACCCAGGACATGGACACAACTGAGGGGGCCACATCTGCTCACCAGTTGCTCTTCTCCAGGAAGAAGGTCCAGGTGTCATTGAGCAGGAAGCCATGCAGTCTCTGGAACTGGAAGAACACCCGGCAGTTGCGATTCACCGTCCACTCTGGGTGAGTTTCACATCCAGGTCCTCTGGGAGGGAGCAGGGGAGGCAGACATCCACTTCTTGGCTTCCTCACAATAGATCTGCCGCCCACCCACACGGCCTCCAAGCCTGCAGATTTGGGGGGAGAATGCCGCTGGGTAGATGCCCTGGGCAACTCTGTCCCATAAGTTAAATGCAGTAAATCCCTCCTGCACTCTCCAAGCCTACCATACTGCTGCAGCCTATAACACCTCTTTCTCTCTCTCACTCTCATCTTTTCTCACTCTCTCTCACTCACCTGTTCTCACTATGTTTCTCTCTCTGTAATTCTGCAAAAAATGCAATAAAGCTTCTTAAAAAAAACATTATCATTTCATTAGATACAGAGAAATAACCTGAAAAGATTCAATCCCATTCATTATTAAAAAAAAAACCTCCACAAAGTAGGTATAACAGGAATAGGCAGGCCGGCGCCGCGGCTCACTAGGCTAATCCTCTGCCTTGCGGCACCAGCAAACCAGGTACTAGTCCCGGTCGGGGCGCCAGATTCTGTCCGGTTGCCCCTCTTCCAGGCCAGTTCTCTGCTGTGGCCAGGGAGTGCAGTGGAGGATGGCCCCAAGTGCTTGGGCCCTGCACCCCATGGGAGACCAGGATAAGTATCTGGCTCCTGCCATCGGATCAGCATGGTTTGCCTGCTGCCGCATGCCAGCCGCAACAGCCATTGGAGGGTGAACCAATGGCAAAAGGAAGACCTTTATCTCTGTCTCTCTCTCTCTCTCACTGTGCACTCTGTCAAAAAAAAAGGATTAGGCATCAAAATCATAAAGGCTAAGTATGACAATTCAAAGCCAATGGCATGCTGGATGGGTAAAAAGTGAGAGCATTTTTGTCAAACATGTAACACAAGGATGTCCCTTTTTACCACTCTGACAGAATGCAGTACTGTAAATTTTCATAATGAAAGGAGAATAAAGAAAGAAATAGTACCTAGATTATAAAAGAGAAATTGAAATTCTAAATGCTTGCAAGTAACATGCTATGGTACCAGAAAAAACTAAAACAATCCACCAAAAACGCTGCTAACTGGTGAAACAATTAAGTGAAGTCTCACGTTACAAATAAGCATACTGTGTAAGCAGCAGTGTTTATACATTAATGAGGAACTCACTGACACAGCAATCAAAAAAATCCCAAAGACATAACGACAGAAATAAAATGTTTAAGACTAAATTTTGCCGGTGCCACGGCTTACTAGGCTAATCCTCTGCCTTGCAGTGCTGGCACACTGGGTTCTAGTCCCGGTTGCCCCTCTTCCAGGCCAGCTCTCTGCTGTGGCCAGGGAGTTCAGTGGAAGATGGCCCAAGTGCTTGGGCCCTGCACCCTATGGGAGACCAGGAGAAGCACCTGGCTCCTGCCACTGGATCAGCAAGGTGCACCGGCCGCAGTGCTCTGGCCACAGCAGCCATTGGAGGGTGAACCAATGGCAAAAGGAAGACCTTTCTCTCTGTCTCTATCTCTCTCTCTTACTGTCCACTCTGCCTGCCCAAAAAAAAAGATTAATGTAACCAAAGAAGCCAAAGAGCTCTATCATGAAAACTGCCATACACTGATGAAAGAAATCACCAAGGACACAAAAAATGGAAAGATATCCCTTTTGGTGGATTTGAAGAATCAGTATGATTAAAATCTCTACCCCACCTAAAGCTACCTAAAGATTCAATTAAATTTGTATCCAAACACCAATGACATTCTTTATAGAATTACATATAACAGACTGAAAATTCATAAAAATCACACAACATCCAGAATAGATAAGGTGTTCCTGTGAAAAAAGACAAAACAAAATTAGCCTAGATGCCTCACAACACCTGATTCAAAGTATTTTACAAATCTACACTAAACAAAATATCAAAGCACTTGCAGAAAAAGTGACACGCAGACCAGTGGAAGAAAACAAGGCAAGCTCCAATATTAATCCAAATATGTACAACACCAGATTTTTAGGATTCAGATCTATTCATTGGAATAAGGAAAAACTCTTGAACAAATGCCGTTGGCAAAAATGGATGTATTTGTGTATAACATTGAAATTAGATTCATAATTCCCATAAAATAGGAAAATCAAATCAAAACAGATCAGAGACCTAAATCTATAACCTGAGACTACGAAGCTTTTTGAAGGTAATAGAAAGAAAAGCTCCAAGACACTGGAATAGGCGATGACCCTTGGAAAAGACCCTCAAAGACCACCAGCAAAATCAAAACTAAACAAATGGAATTAAATGAAATTAAAAGCTCTGAATAGCAAAGGAAGTCATCACAGATAGAAGAGACATACAACAGAATGAGCAGAAGATATCTGTCAGCTACCTATCTGACAAAGAATTAATATTAAGAATACATCTGCAACTTAGAAAAAAATAGCAGCAAGAAAAACACAACCAATCCAGATATGAAATGGCCAAAGGAACTCAACAGAAAGTTCCCCATAGATATACAGATGTCCAACAAATACAGGAAGAAATGCTCAACATCATAACCTATGAGGGAAATGCAAATCCAAACCACAATGGGATATCAGCTCACACGTACATACTGGCTAAAACCCAAAGGATGGAGAGTCACAATGATGAGGAAGATGTGGGACAAGAAGAACACTTACACACTGGTGGTGGAAATGTAAATTGGTGCAGCTGCTGTGGAAAACGGTATGGAGATTTTTAAGAAACCAGAAACAGACTTGCCATATGATGGAGCAACCCATCTATTGGATATAACCCAAAACACATGAACATATTCTATTAGAGAGATACGTACACCACAATATTTATTGCAGTATGCTTCACGGCAGTGAAAACAAGACATTTTCATCAGTTAAATGCGTAAGCATAATACTGTACATACATACATACACACACACACACACACACACACTCACACACACAATGAAACAACCTTAAAAATCCCTCTTTCCACAAACTTTTTCAAAAACCCTCATTATACTCTCTGCATTACCTTAAGTAATTAGAACAAATGTGGGCACATAGCAGACACTCCTTTGAAAGCCAAGAAAAACACGTTTACCAAGAGAAAGTCATCTGCCAGAATTCTGACTTCTACAAACTGACTACAAGCCACAAACTTCATTCCCAGCCAAATACAGGGTCTCCATGTTCCCAAGACCCTATCAACCCGTATTTTATTTCAGATAAGATCCTCTCCATCTTTGGTACTCTGTAGACTTTGCTCAAGTTTCCTGATTAACTAAGCACCCATTGCCCAGTCCCTCCTGGAAGTTCCCTCTGCCTACCTCCTGATATCCTTTCCCTCACCTTTCCTAAGGTTGCTCCCCAGGCCCTGTCCCGGATATCACACTATGATGTTCCACTAGTTCTTACATGTAGACCTACCAGCTCCTCCCTATTGCAACTCTCCTCAAAGTCGCCTGTCGCTCCCCCTCTTCGTGGAGGAACGACACAGGACCCTGCACTGTTCCAAAAAATGGAAAGAGATTCCTTGCTTGTGGATGGGAAGAATCTGTATCATTAAAATATCTATCTCATGTGAAAGAAATCTACAGAATACCAATGATATTCTGTACAGAATTAGAAAAAACAACCCCTCAAATTCATACAGAACCACAGAAGATCCATAATCGCTAAGGTGATCTTGAGAATATAAAAATCAAGCTGGAGACATCACAATACCTGACTTCACAGCATACTAAAAAACTATACTAATTAAAACATCATGTGACTGGCAATAAGAAAACTGAGACATAGACCAATGGAGAGAAACAGAGAATCCCTAAGTTAATCTAAATACATATGGCCACCTGATTTTTGACAAAAGGGTTCAGATCATTCATTGGTGTAAGGATAATCTCTTCAACAAATGGTGCTGGCAAAGCTCGATGTATTCATGTAGAATGGAATTAGATGCATATCTCTCATCATTTATAAAAATCAACTGAGATGGGGCAGCCATGCACTTCTCAGAAGACTGTTCTTACAAGTATGGTCAAAAACAGTAAGGCCAGGTGCCAGTGCTGTGGTGTAGTGGGTAGGGCCACCAGCGGCACAGGCATCCACTGATCAGACCGGTGCCTGCCCTGGCTGCTCCACTTCTGATCCAGCTCCCTTTTAGAGGCCTGGGGAATGGCTGCTTAGGATGGGTCGATTGTTTGGGCCTCTGTCACCCTTGTGGGGAGACAATGTGGTGCCCCTGGCTCCTGGCTTCTTATAGCCAGTGGATGAAAGATCTCTGTCTCTCCCTCCCTCTCTGTAACTCTAACTTTCAAATAAACAAATAAATCCCCCAAACAAACCAAAAAATCTGTAGTGGTTTCTCATTAAGGGCTTGAAGCCTCGTGGGGGAAAGTTCATCAGGCTAACTAGAAGAGAGAGGAATAAAAAGGGGGTGACCAGTACGGACATGAGTCTTTCTCTCCGCTCACCTCTCAAAGGCGAGCAAGACAAAGAGCAGGCGCCATTTTGTACATACTTAAAGCAGTGCCCGCCATCAGTCAACCAGAAAAACCTGACTCTGGGGGGGGTGTGTGAAATAAGAGGAAGTTAGGACCTAGTGAATGCATGGAGCTAATGAACTGAGACGGTGAAAAAAGAGACGTTGGGTGAGAGAACTCACAGAGTTCATGTGAGTACTCGCCAGAGACGCTAAAGTTCAGCAACCTTGGCAACCCGGTGGGAGACTGCAAGGGAATTTGAGCCCACACTGGGGGCACCACAGAGTCTTGGTGTCATCCTTGGGAAAGAGCAGAGCAGACGAATGTTAAACCCACAGGAGCCAGAGATCGGAAGCTGACTGCCTAATATTCCGCTCAGCTGTGTGGAATTTCTTCCCTTCTGAATCAAAAAAAAAAAAAAAAGAGAGAGAGAGAGCGAGAGAGACAGAGAGAAAGAGAGAGAGAGAGAGAGATGTACCATGCCTAACCTGGGTGTGTCACCATTGGCAGACCCTTAACCCTGAAGAACCAAACAGAGCACTCTGGCCACACCCATCTCAAGCCTCTAAGGCTCCATCAAAAGCAGACAGTCCACTTAATACAGTCATAGTATAACAAGAAAAAACACCATAGTGAGGGAAGAAGAATCCAAAGAATATCTCCACAATGCCAAGCAACAAACGCAGAAACCGAGGAAACAAGAACAAGGAAGACATTATGATGCCCCCAAATGAAGAAGACATCCCAAGCCAAGATTATGAAGATGACGAGATAGAAGAAATGCAGGATACGGATTTCAAAAAAAAATTATGATAAAAGCATTTACAATTTTTCAAAAACAAATTCTTGAACTACAGAAATCCTTACTAGATAAACTGGAAAATCTCTCTCAGGAAAATGAAATCTTAAGGAGGAATCAAAATGAAATGCAGAAATTAGTTGAACAGGAAAGTGTGATAGTAAAGAGAAATCTAATCTCCAATTAGACTCACAGCACCTACAGGATAGGACGGAATGGTGAGACATTGCCCAGATACTAAGAGAGAAAAACTGCCAGCCCAGAATATTATATCCTGCAAAGCTCTCATTTGTGGATCAAGGTGAAGTAAAGACTTTTCACAGCAAACAGAAATTGAAAGAATGTCACCAATCATCCAGCCCTGCAAAGGATGCTTAAAGATGTGTTACACACAGAAACACAGAAACACGGTTATCAATATGAAAGAAGGTAAAGGAAGGAAACCTCACAGCAAAAGATCACAGGGAAGTCAAAGCATATATTAGAAAATATCTTTGGGAAAATGGCAGGGAAAAGTTACTACTTATCAATAGTCACATTGAACGTTAATGGCCTCAACTCTAGAGTTCAAAGACACAGATTGGCTGAATGGGTTAAGGAACAAAACCCATCTATTTGCTGCTTACAAGAAACACATCTTTCCAACAAAGATGCATGCAGACGAAGTGAAAGGCTGGAAAAAGATATACCATGCCAACAGAAATGAAAAAAGAGTGGGCGTAGCCATCTTAATATCAGACAACATAAACTTTAACACAAAAACTGTGAAGAGAGACAAAGAGGGCCACTATATAATGATTAAGGGATCAATTCAACAGGAAGCTATAACAATTATCAATGTATATGCACCTAACTACAGGGCACTGGTTTATTTAAAAGATATGTTAAGGGACTTAAAGGGAGAGTTAGATTCCAATACAATAGTACTGGGGGACTTCAATACTCCATCTCAGAAATAGACAGATCAACTGGACAGAATATCAACAAGGAGACAGTAGATTTAAATGACACTATAGACCAAATAGATCTAACAGATATCTACAGAACTTTTCATTCTACATTTAAATAATGTACATTCTTCTCAGCAGTGCATGGAACCTACTCCAGGACTGACCACATACTAGGCCATAAAGCAAGTCTTAGCAAATTCAAAAGAACTAGAATCATACCATGCAGCTTCTCAGACCATAAAGGAATGAAGTTGGAAATTAGCAACTCAGGAATCCCTAGAGCATATGCAAACACATGGAGATTGATCAACATGCTCCTGAATGTACAATGGGTCATAAAAGAAATCAAAAGAGAAATCAAAAACTTTCTGGAAGTAAATGAAGATAACAACACAACATATCAAAACTTATGGGACACAGCAAAAGCAGTGTTAAGAGGAAAGTTTATATCAATAGGTCCCTAAATCAAGAAACTGGAAAGGCACCACATAAATGAGCTTTCAATGTATCTCAAGGATCTAGAAAAACTGCAGCAAACCCGACCCAAATCTAGTAGGAGAAAAGAAATAAAATAAAATCAGAGAAGAAATCAATAGGATTGAATCCAAAACAACATTACAAAAAATCAGCCAACTGAGGAGCTGGTTTTTTGAAAAAATAAACAAAATTGATACCCCATTGGCCCAACTAACTAAAAAAAGAAAAGACCCAAATCAATAAAAATCAGAGATGAAAAAGGAAATGTAACAACAGACACCACAGAAATAAAAAGAATCATCAGAAATTACTACAAGGACTTGTATGCCAGCGAATAGGGAAGTCTATCAGAAATGCATAGATTCTTGGAAACATGCAACCTACCTAAATTGAACCAGGAAGACATACAAAACCTAAAAAGACCAATAACTGAGACAGAAATTGGAACAATAATAAAGGAACTCCCAACAAAGAAAAGCCCAGGACCAGATGGATTCACTGCTGAATACTATCAGACGTTTAAAGAAGAAAAACTCCACTCTCCTCAAACTATTCAGAACAATCAAAAAAAAAGGGAATCCTCCCAAATTCTTTCTATGAAGCCAGCATCACCTTAATTCCTAAGCCGGAAAAAGATGCAGCATTGAAAGAAAATTACAGACCAATATCCCTGATGAACACAGATGCAAAAATCCTCAATAAAATTCTCACCAATAGAATGCAACAACACATCAGAAAGATCATCCACCCAGACCAAGTGGGATTTATCCCTGGTATGCAGGGATGGTTTAATGTGCGCAAGACAATCAATGTGATACACCACATTAACAGACTGCAGAAGAAAAACCATATGATTATCTCAACAGACACCGAGAAAGCATTTGATAAAATACAACACCCGTTCATGATGAAAACTCTAAGCAAACTGGGTTTGGAAGGAACATTCCTCAATACAATCAAACCAATCTATGAAAAACCCACAGCCAACATCCTATTGAATGGGGAAAAGTTGGATGCACTTCCACTGATCTGGTACCAGACAGGGATGCCCACTCTCACCACTGATATTCAATATAGTTCTGGAAGTTTTAGCCAGAGCTATTGGGCAAGAAAAAGAAATTAAAGGGATACGAATGGGGAAGGAAGATATCAAACTATCCCTCTTTGCAGATGATATGATTCTTTATTTAGGGGACCCAAAGAACTCTACTAAGAGACTATTGGGACTCATAGAAGAGTTTGGCAAAGTAGCAGGGTATAAAATCAATGCACAAAAATCAACAGCCTTTGTATACACAGGCAATGCCACAGCTGAGAAAGAACTGCTAAGATCAATCCCATTCACAATAGCTACAAAACCAATCAAATACCTTGGAATAAACTTAACCAAGGACGTTAAGGATCTCTACGATGAAAATTACAAAACCTTAAAGAAAGAAATAGAAGAGGATACCAAGAAATGGAAAAATCTTGCATGCTCATGGATTGGAAGAATCAATATCATCAAAATGTCAGTGGCTGGGAGCCAAGATGGTGGAATAGTGAGGGCGTGCACCGATAGTCTGGGAAAATTTAGTTTAATAAAAGGGGAGTTACAGTAGCCTCAGAAAAAAGAACCAGGAAAATATTGCAGAGGAAACTCTTCTGGATCAAGTGGCCGTGAATCAGAGGACCTACTGGGAGAATAAGGTAACCCACTGCGCGGAATCCGAGCTGCGGGACCGAGCCGCGGGACCGAGCTGCGCAAGCCGCAGGGTCTGCGTGCCAGTGCTCGAAGGGGAGTGCGTGCCACACAGACAACAGCAGGGAGACTTGGGACATCCAGGGCTCCGAGTCCACACATCGGCGCTGGAAGGGGAGCGGACCTGTGTGGAGAGCGTGGGAGCCCACAGTTCGGGACACCAGCAGCAGACTCAACACATCAGCGCTGGAACACGAGGTGAACCGAACCTCAATAGCCCGAGACACCGGCAGGCAAGTGGAGAGAGGAGACTAGAGGGAACGACCCCCGGGTGGGGGAAACTTCACCAGGCTAACTGGAAGAAAGAGAAAGGAAAAAAAAAGGTGACTGGTACGGACACGGGTTTCTCTCTCTCCGCTCACCTCTCAAGGGCGAGCAAGACAAAGAGCAGGCGCCATCTTGGACATACCTCATAAGCAGAGCGACCTCAGGTCTGCACCGGCCCTGAGCCTAGCAGAAAAACCTGACTCTGGGCGGGGCGAATTAACAGGAGATTAGGACCTAGTAAATTTGTGGTGCTACTGAACTGAGACTGTGAAAAAAGAGACGGTGGGGGAGAGAACTCACGGAATTCACTGAGCACTCTCCAGAGACACTACAATTCCGTAACTTTGGCAACCCAGTGGGAGACTGAAGGAGAATTTGAGCCCACTCTGAGGGCTGAACAGATTCCCTGTGTGGTCCTTGGGAAAGAGCTTCTGATCTCTGGCTCCTGTGGGTATATCATTTGCCTGCTAACTACCTCCAACTTCGTTCAGCTGTGCAGAATAACTTCCCTTTTGAATCAAAAAAAAGAAAGAGAGAGAGAGAGAGAGAGGTTTACCACGCCTAACCTGGGAGTGTCACCTTTGGCACACCAAACAGAGCTCTCAGGCCACACCCATCTCAAGCCCTAAGGCTCCATCAAAAACAGATAGTCCACTTAATCTAGAGTCATAGTATAACAAGAAAAAGCACCACAGTGAAGAAACCAAATATCTCCAATATGACAAATAACAAACGCAAAAACCAAGGTAATAAAAACAAGGAAGTCACCATGAAGCCCTCAAATGAAAGAGACACCCCAATTCAAGATTATGAGGATGATGACATAGAAGAAATGCAAGAAGCAGATCTCAAAAAATTGATAAGAACATTAAGAAGTTCTCAAAAACAAATTCTTGAACTACAGAAATCCTTAATGGACAAGATACAAAATCTCTCTCGTGAAAATGAAATATTAAGGAGGAATCAAAATGAAACGAAACAACTAGTACAACAGGAAACTGGGATAGTGACTGAAGTGAAGAATTCAATAGATCAAATGAAAAACACAATAGAGAGCCTTACAAACAGAATGGGTGAAGCAGAAGAGAGAATATCGGACTTAGAAGACAGAGAACAGGAAAGGATACAGTCAGACCAAAGAAAAGAAGAGGAAATTAGAAATCTAAAACATATTGTCGGGAATCTTCAGGATACTATTAAAAAACCCAACATTCGGGTTCTAGGAGTTCCTGAAGGCATGGAGAGGGAGAAAGGATTAGAAGGCCTTTGTAGTGAGATATTAGCAGAAAATTTCCCAGGTTTGGAGAAGGACAGAGAAATCCTAGTACAGGAAGCTCACAGAACCCCTAATAAACACGACCAAAAGAGATCCTCACCACGACACGTTGTAATTAAACTCTCCACAGTGAAACATAAAGAAAAGATCCTAAAATGTGCAAGAGAGAAACGTCAGATTACTCTCAGAGGATCTCCAATCAGACTCACAGCTGACTTCTCATCAGAAACTCTACAAGTTAGGAGGGAATGGCGAGATATAGCCCAGGTACTAAGAGAGAACAACTGCCAGCCCAGAATATTATATCCTGCAAAGCTATCATTTGTGAATGAAGGTGAAATAAAGACTTTTCATAGCAAACAGAAATTGAAAGAATTTGTTGCCACTCGTCCAGCCCTGCAAAAGATGCTTAAAGATGTGTTACACACAGAAACAAAGAAACACGGTCATCAATATGAAAGAAGGTAAAGGAAGGAAACCAAGGAAGGGAAGCACACAGCAAAAGATCACAGGGAATTCAAAGCATATATTAGAACTTATCTTTGGCAAATGGCATGGCGAAGTTACCACTTATCATTAGTCACATTGAACGTGAATGGCCTGAACTGTCCAGTTAAAAGACACCGATTGGCTGATTGGGTTAAGGAACAAAACCCATCTATTTGCTGCTTACAAGAAACACATCTTTCCAACAAAGATCCATACAGACTGAAAGTGAAAGGCTGGAAAAAGATATACCATGCCCACAGAAATGAAAAAAACAGCGGGCGTAGCCATCTTAATATCAGACACCATAAACTTTACCACCAAAACCGTTAAGAGAGACAAAGAGGGACACTACATAATGATTAAGGGATCAATTCAACAGGAAGATATAACAATTATCAATGTATATGCACCTAACTACAGGGCACCGGTTTATCTAAAAGATTTGTTAACGGACTTAAAGGGAGACTTAGACCCCAATACAATAGTACTGGGGGACTTCAATACTCCACTCTCAGAAACAGACAGATCAATAGGACAGAAGATCAACAAGGATACAGTAGATTTAAACAACACTATAGCCCAAATGGATCTAACAGATATATACAGAACATTCAATCCTACAGCTAAAGATTTTACATTCTTCTCAGCAGTACATGGAACCTTCTCTAGGACTGACCACATACTAGGCCATAAAGCAAGTCTCAGCAAATTCAAAAGAATTAGAATCATACCATGCAGCTTCTCAGACCATAAAGGAATGAAGTTGGAAATTAGCAACTCAGGAATCCCTAGAGCATATGCAAACACATGGAGATTGAACAACATGCTCCTGAATGTACAATGGGTCATAAAAGAAATCAAAAGAGAAATCAAAAAGTTTCTGGAAGTAAATGAGGATAACAGCACAACATACCAAAACTTATGGGACGCAGCAAAAGCAGTGTTAAGAGGAAAGTTTATATCAATAGGTGCCTACATCAAGAAATTGGAAAGGCACCAAATAGATGAGCTTTCAATTCACCTCAAGGATCTAGAAAACCTACAGCAAACCAGACCCAAATCTAGTAGAAGAGAAATAATTAAAATCAGAGAAGAAATCAACAGGATTGAATCAAGAAAAACATTACAAAAAATCAGCCAAACGAGGAGCTGGTTTTTTGAAAAAAAAAAAAAAAAACAAAATTGACACCCCATTGGCCCAACTAACTAAAAAAAGAAAAGACCCAAATCAATAAAATCAGAGATGAAAAAGGAAATGTAACAACAGACACCACAGAAATAAAAAGAATCATCAGAAATTACTACAAGGACTTGTATGCCAGCAAACAGGGAAACCTAACAGAAATGGATAGATTCCTGGACACATGCAACCTACCTAAATTGAACCAGGAAGACATCGAAAACCTAAACAGACCCATAACTGAGACAGAAATTGAAACAGTAATAAAGGAACTCCCAACAAAGAAAAGCCCAGGACCAGATGGATTCACTGTTGAATTCTACCAGACATTTAAAGAGGAACTAACTCCAATTCTTCACAAACTATTCAGAACAATCGAAGAAGAGGGAATCCTCCCAAATCCTTTCTATGAAGCCAGCATCACCTTAATTCCTAAGCCGGAAAAAGATGCAGCATTGAAAGAGAATTACAGACCAATATCCCTGATGAACACAGATGCAAAAATCCTCAATAAAATTCTCACCAATAGAATGCAACAACACATCAGAAAGATCATCCACCCAGACCAAGTGGGATTTATCCCTGGTATGCAGGGATGGTTTAATGTGCGCAAGACAATCAATGTGATACACCACATTAACAGACTGCAGAAGAAAAACCATATGATTATCTCAACAGACACCGAGAAAGCATTTGATAAAATACAACACCCGTTCATGATGAAAACTCTAAGCAAACTGGGTTTGGAAGGAACATTCCTCAATACAATCAAACCAATCTATGAAAAACCCACAGCCAACATCCTATTGAATGGGGAAAAGTTGGATGCACTTCCACTGATCTGGTACCAGACAGGGATGCCCACTCTCACCACTGATATTCAATATAGTTCTGGAAGTTTTAGCCAGAGCTATTGGGCAAGAAAAAGAAATTAAAGGGATACGAATGGGGAAGGAAGATATCAAACTATCCCTCTTTGCAGATGATATGATTCTTTATTTAGGGGACCCAAAGAACTCTACTAAGAGACTATTGGGACTCATAGAAGAGTTTGGCAAAGTAGCAGGGTATAAAATCAATGCACAAAAATCAACAGCCTTTGTATACACAGGCAATGCCACAGCTGAGAAAGAACTGCTAAGATCAATCCCATTCACAATAGCTACAAAACCAATCAAATACCTTGGAATAAACTTAACCAAGGACGTTAAGGATCTCTATGATGAAAATTACAAAACCTTAAAGAAAGAAATAGAAGAGGATACCAAGAAATGGAAAAATCTTCCATGCTCATGGATTGGAAGAATCAATATCATTAAAATGTCCATTCTCCCAAAAGCAATTTATAAATTCAATGCAATACCAATCAAGATACCGAAGACCTTCTTCTCAGATCTGGAAAAATTGGTGCTGAAATTTATATGGAGGCACAAGAGACCTCTAATAGCTAAAGCAATCTTGTACCACAAAAACAAAGCCGGAGGCATCACAATACCAGATTTCAGGACATACTACAGGGCAGTTGTAATCAAAACAGCATGGGACTGGTACAGAAACAGATGGCTAGACCAATGGAACAGAATTGAAACACCAGAAATCAACCCAAACATCTACAGCCAACTTATATTTGATCAAGGATCTAAAACCAATTCCTGGAGCAAGGACAGTCTATTCAATAAATGGTGCTGGGAAAACTGGATTTCCACGTGCAGAAGCATGAAGCAAGACCCCTACCTTACACCTTACACAAAAATGCACTCAACAAGGATTAAAGACCTAAATCTACGACCTGACACCATCAAGTTACTAGAGAACATTGGAGAAACCCTTCAAGATATTTGCACAGGCCAAGAGTTTCTGGAAAAGACCCGGGAGGCACAGGCAGTCAAAGCCAAAATCAACTATTGGGATTGCATCAAATTGAGAAGTTTCTGTACTGCAAAAGAAACAGTCAGGAGAGTGAAGAGACAACCGACGGAATGGGAAAAAATATTTGCAAACTATGCAACAGATAAAGGGTTAATAACCAGACTCTACAAAGAGATCAAGAAACTCCACAAAAACAAAACCAACAACCCAATTAAGAGATGGGCCAAGGACCTCAATAGACATTTTTCAAAACAGGAAATCCAAATGGCCAATAGGCACATGAAAAAATGTTCAAGATCATTAGCAATCAGGGAAATGCAAATCAAAACCACAATGAGGTTTCACCTCACCCCGGTTAGAATGGCTCACATACAGAAATATACCAACAACAGATGCTGACGAGGATGTGGGGAAAAAGGGACACTAACCCACTGTTGGTGGATAGCAAACTGGTCAAGCCACTATGGAATTCAGTCTGGAGATTCCTCAGAAACCTGAAGATAACCCTACCGTTCGACCCAGCCAGCCCACTCCTTGGAATTTACCCAAAGGAATTTAAATTGGCAAACAAAAAAGCGGTCTGCAGCCTAATGTTTATTGCAGCTCAATTCACGATAGCTAAGACCTGGAACCAACCTAAATGCCCATCAACGGTAGACTGGATAAAGAAATTATGGGATATGTACTCTTTAGAATACTATACCGCAGTAAGAAACAACGAAATCCAGTCATTTGCAACAAAATGGAGGAATCTGGAACACATCATGCTGAGTGAAATAAGCCAATCCCAAAGGGACAAATACCATATGTTCTCCCTGATCGGTGACAACTGACTGAACACCAAAAAGGAAACCTCCTGAAGTGAAATGGACACTATGGGAAACGGTGACTTGATCAGCATAGCCCTGACTGTTAATGAACAACTTAATACATTATCCCTCTTAGTTTTTTTTTGTCTGTTCTACTTAATATGACTGGTTTAATTCTGTAATTAATACACAGTTATTCTTAAGTGTTAAAAATTAACTGAAATGTGATCCCTGTTAAACATAAGAGTGGGAATAAGAGAGGGAAGAGATGTATAATTTGGGACATGCTCAAGCTGACTTGCCCCAAATGGTAGAGTTAAAAACATACCAGGGGATTCCAATTCAATCCCATCAAGGTGGCATGTACCAATGCCATCTCACTATTCCAAGTGATCAATTTCAGTTCACAATTGATCATAATGAAAGGACTAAGAGTCAAAGGGAGCACATAAACAAGTCTAGTACCTGCTAACACTAACCGATGGAATAAATAAAGGGGAGAGTGATCCAACATGGGAAGCGAGATACTCAGCAGACCCATAGAATGGCAGATGTCCTAAATAGAACTCTGGCCTCAGAATCAGTCCTAAAGGCATTCGGATCTGGCTGAAAAGCCCATGTGAGTATTTCAGGCATGGAAAGCCAAGACACTCTGGCAAAAGATCTCTGCGAGTGAGATCCCAGTGGAAAGAACAGGTCTTCAAAGAAGGAGGTACCTTTCTCTGAAGGGAGGAGAGAACCTCCACTTTGACTATGACCTTGTCTAAACAAGATAAGAATCAGAGAACTCAGAGGGCTTCCATAGCCTTGGAAACTCATGACTGGAGCATAGGGAGACTACTGATGCCATAGACAGGAGTGTCAATTGGTAAAGTCAACAACAGGAGTCACTGTGCACTTACTCCTCATGTAGGATCTCTGTCCTTAATGTGCTGTGCATTGAGATTTAATGCTATAACGAGTACCCAAACAATATATTTCACTTTGTGTTTCTATTCGGGTGCAAACTGTTGAAATCTTTACTTAATGTATACTAAACTGATCCTCTGTAAAAAAAAAAATTATCAACTCCCAACTTGACTCTCACTGGGATTAAACATGACAATAGGTCTGATCTGATTTCATCATCATTTAAAAATCATCTATTGTTTTTCACTTTATGTTTCTGTGTGGGAGCAAACTGTTGAAATCCTTACTTAATGTATACTAAGCTGATCTTCTGTATATTAAGATAATCGAAAATGAATCTTGATGTGAATGGAAGGGGAGAGGGAGTGGGAAAGGGGAGGGTAGTGGGTGGGAGGGACAGTATGTGGGGGAAGCCATTGTAATCCATAAATCGTACTTTGGAAATTTATATTCATTAAATAAAAGTTAAAAAAGATATCATCAAAATGTCCATTCTCCCAAAAGCAATTTCTAGAGTCTATGCGATACCAATCAAAATACCAATGACATTCTTCTTAGATCTGGAAAAAAAATGATGCTGAAATTCATATGGAGACACAGGAGACCTTGAATAGCTAAAGGAATCTTGTACCACAAAAACAAAGTCGGAAGCAACACAATAACAGATTTCAGGACATACTACAGGGCAGTTGTTATCAAAACAGCATGGTACAAGGACAGAAACAGATGGCTAGACCAATGGAACAGAATTGAAACACCAGAAATCAACCCAAACATCTACAGCCAACTTATATTTGATCAATGATCCAAAACCAATCCCTGGAGTAAGGACAGTCTATTCAATAAATGGTGCTGGGAAAATTGGATTTCCATATGCAGAAGCATGAAGCAAGACCCCTACCTTTCACCTTACACAAAAATCCACTCAACATGGATTAAAGACTTAAATCTACGACCCGACACTATCAAATTCTTAGAGAACATTGGAGAAACCTGCAAGATATAGGTACCGGCAAAGACTTCTTGGAAAAGACCCCGGAAGCATAGGCAGTCATAGCCAAAATTGCCATTTGGGATTGCATCATGTTGAGAAGTTTCTGTACTGCAAAATAAATAGTCAGGAAAGTGAAGAGGCAATGGACAGAATGGGAAAATATTTGCAAACTATGCAACAGATAAAGGGTTAATAACCAGACTCTACAAAGAGATCAAGAAACTCCACAACATCAAAACAAACAACCCACTTAAGAGATGGGCCAAGGACCTCAATAGACATTTTTCAAAAGAGGAAATCCAAATGGCCAACAGGCACATGAAAAAATATTCAAGATCACAGGCAGTTTCACCTAACCCCAGTTAGAATGGCTCACATTCAGAAATCTACCAACAACAGATGCTGGTGAGGATGCGGGGAAAAAGGGACACTAACCCACTGTTGGTGGGAATGCAAACTGGTCAAGCCACTATGGAAGTCAGTCTGGAGATTCCTCAGAAACCTGAACATAACCCTACCATTCAACCCAGCCATCCCACTCCTTGGAATTTACCCAAAGGAAATTAAATTGGCAAACAAAAAAGCTGTCTGCACATTAATGTTTACTGCAGCTCAATTCACAATAGCTAAGTCCTGGAATCACCCAAATGCCCATCAACAGTAAACTGGATAAAGAAATTATGGGAAATGCACTCTATAGAATACTGTACAGCAGTCAAAAACAATGCAATCAGGTCATTTGCAACAAAATGGAGGAATCTGGAAAACACCATGTTGAGTGAATTAATCCAGTCCCAAAGGGACAAATATCATATATTCTCCCTGATCAGTGACAACTAACTGAGCACCAAAGGGGAAACTTGTTGAAGTGAAATGGACACTATGAGAAACAGTGACTTGATCAGCCCTTGTCATCACTGTTGATGTACAATTTAATACTTTATCCCTTTTGGTAATTTTTGTTCTAGTACTATTGGTTGAACTCTGTAATTAACACACAATTATTCTTAGGTGTTTAAATTTTAACTGAAAAGTGATCCCTGTTAAATATAAGAGTGGGAATAAGAGAGGGAAGAGATGTACAATTTGAAACATGCTCATTTGAACTTGCCCCAAATGATGGAGTTAGAAACCTGCCAGAGGATTCCAATTCAATCCCATCAAGATTGCATGTACCAATGCCATCTCACTAGTCCAAGTGATCAATGTCAGTTCACAGCTGATCACACTGATAGGTCTAAGAGTCAAAGGGATCACACAAACAAGATTAGTGTCTGCTAATACTAACTGACAGAATAAAAATGGGACAGAATGATCCAACATGGGAAGGGGGATACACAGCAGACTCATAAAATGGCAGGAAGTGGAGAGTCTCCAGAAGGGCAAGCACGCCCAGCAGCTGAGGTTCAGTGTCCACTCTGCGTTAGTTTCACATCCGAGTCCTTCTTAGGAGGGGAGGCGAGGCAGACAACTGCATCATGTCTTCTTCACACCTGAGCCCCTGCCCAGCCCCCGCTGCCTCTGAACCAGTGGATTTGCAGGGAAAACACTGATGGGAAGCACCAGGATCCCCCATCCTTTGAGGCAGGCCCTGGGCATCTCTCTGTCCATAAACTTAAATGCAACAAGTCCATCCTGCACTCTACAAGCCTACTGAACCGCTACTGCCAATGCCAGCCAACAACGACACTGCCTTGGATATAGCCTACTTCTCCGCTAGGCCTACTACGCAAGTATCACCCAACTAACACCCATCCCTTCCTCCCAGAAACAAAGTGTCAGCAGAACAGGCTGCACTGCCTTGAAGAAACAGGGGTCGCGGCCTGAGCCCCAGCCTGACATGCCTTTCCTGTGCTCACCATCATCAGGAGCACTCCAAGGGCATCGTTGCTCCCAATCCAGCCCACCAGAAGCTCAGGGCAGTGTGGAGCTCTCTACACCTCCCGGGCTAACACCCAGCCACTCCCAGATGGTGCACAGCTCTGCCAAACTGCCCATGGTCAGGGCTACTGAACAGCAGGTACCTGCCCAGTATCCTTGGCCTGGTTGGTGCCAGGGTTGCTGCCCAGAGTCAGACAACCAAGTACACGACGTGTTGTGCCCCTGACAGGGAGATAGGGTCGGGACTATCACTGTGTACCTAAATTGCATTTATGAAATGCATGGAATTTGGACCTCTTAACTAAAAAACAGCATCTTACAAGAACACCTGAACTGTCTTCTCTTGGTCATTTCCTAGCCCCTCCCCTATGTCAAAATTGTAGGTGACACAGTCGCTCATCGCTTTGTCCCTGGGAACAGACTGCCTTGCTGGAAGTCCTAACTTAGAACATTTCATCGCACAACTTGCAGAATACACATTCTTCTCATCAGTTCCTGGAACTTTCTCTAGGACACAACATATGATAGGACATAAAGCAAGCCTAGAAATCTCAATAACTGAAATAAGTTCATGCATCTTCTATGATCAAAATGGAAGGAAATGGGAAATCAACAACTCAGGAAACTCCAGAATGTATGCAAACACGTGGCGTCCGAGCAACATGCTCCTGAATGAATGGTTGGTCTTAGGAGAAATCAAAATGAAAATCCAGAAATTTCTGGAAATGACTGAAGATAACAGTACAACACTGCAAAACGTATGGGACACAGCAAATGCAATGTTAACAGGAAACTTTATAACAACTTGTGCCTACAAAATATTGGAAAGGAATCAAATGAATGAGCTTTTCAATGCATCACAAAATCTAGAAAAACAACTTATCAAAGTCCAAATTAGTAGGATGACAGAAATCATGGAAATTTGAGAAGAAATGGACAAAGCTGAAGAAATACATTATAATAAGATCATTGAGGCCAATGCTGTGGCTCAATAGGCTAATCCTCCACTTGCGACGCCAGCACATTGGATTCTATTCGCGGTTGGGGTGCCAGATTCTGTCCCGGTTGCACCTCTTCCTGTCCAGCTCCTTCCTGTGACCCGGGAGTGCAGTGTAGGATGGCCCAGTGCTTGGGCCCTATACCCGCATGGGTGATCTGGAGGAAGCACCTGGCTCCTGGCTTCAGATCGGCGCAGTCCACCAGCCATAGTGGCTATTTGGAGAGTGAACCAATGAAAAGGAAGACCTTTCTTTCTTTCTGTCTAAATCTGCCTGTCAAAAAAAAAAAAAAAAGATCACTGATATGAAAATCTGGTTAAAAAATATTTTTTAGAAAATTGCTGAAAATCTCCAAAACAACAACAACAAAACAGGAATAAGACCCCAATCGGCCGGCGCACGGCTCACTAGGCTAATCTTCCACCTGCAGTGCCAGCACACCGGGTTCTAGTCCCAGTCGGGGTGCCGGATTCTGTCCCGGTTGCCCCTCTTCCAGGCCAGATCTCTGCTGTGGCCAGGAGTGCAGTGGAGGATGGCCCAGGTGCTTGGGCCCTGCACCCCATGGGAGACCAGGAGAAGCACCTGGCTCCTGCGATCGGATCAGCGCGGTGCGCCGGCCACAGCGTTCCGGCTGCGGTGGCCATTGGAGGGTGAACCAACGGCAAAGGAAGACCTTTCTCTCTGTCTCTCTCTCTCTCTCACTCTCCACTCTGCCTGTCAAAAAATTAAAAAAAAAAGATCCCAATCAGTAAAATCAGAAAGGAAAAACAAACTGTAATAATAGCAACCCAATAAATAAAAACATTCATCTGGAATTGCTACAATGTACTGTTTGCCAATGAATTGGACATTCTTGGGAAATCTCTCTCCCTCACTCCACAAATCTGCCTTTCAATTAAATACATATTTAAAAAACATAATTATTTCAATAGATGAAAACAGCTGGAAAATATGCAAAAACCTTTCAAAACGAAAACCTCAGGGAAACTGACAACAGAAAGAACATTCCTCTACACAATCAAGGCAATTTATGTCAAACCGACTGATAGCATCTTATGAATGGGGACAAGTTGGAAGCATTCCCAACTATGATCTGGAATCAGACAAGAATGTACCCTCATTATTGCTATTCAATATAGATCTGGAAGTTTAGGAGCCATTAGGCAAGAAAAAGAAATCAAATGGATACAAATTGGGAAGGAGGAAGTCAAACTATCCCTCTTTCAAAAGGACATGATTTTATAAATGGGGAAACCAAGAGACTCCACCACGAGACCATTAGAACTAATAATAGAGTCTGGAAAAGTGGCAGGATAGAAAATCAACACACAAAAATCAATAGAATTTGTATAAACACAATATAAGGGCTGAGAAACAACTTCGAAGATCCATTCCATTCACAATAGCTACTAAAATTTAAATACCTTTGAATAAAGGTATCCAAGGAGCTTGAAGATTTAAAAAGCAACTCCAATACTTTTCCAACTATTTCAAAATAATAAACTGGAAGCAGTAGGATTCAACTCTAACAAACACTTTTTGAGAGGCTGGCATTATTTTAACCACAAAAGATAACAAAACATGAAATACAAAGAAAACTGAAGGCCTATATACATAATGAAAAAGATGCAAAGATTCTCAACAAAATTCTAGCCTAACAAAACCAAAACCACATGCTGAAGCTCACGCAAAACCTTCAACTGGAATTTATCTCAGAAATGCCATGATCTTCCACAATTGCAAATTAATACACATGATGAATTTTATCAAAATAATGGAAGAATAAACCACATTGTCTGGGCTGGCACTGTGTTACAGGGTGTTAAAACCACAACACACAACGCCGGCATCTCATATGGGTGCCATTTAGGATCCAGGCTGCTCCACTTTCAATCCTGCTCCCTCCTAACATGCCTGGGAAAATGTCGGAGGATGTCCCAATTAGCTGGGGCCATGCAGCCACATGGGAGACTTGGAAGAAGGTTCTGGATCCTGATGGCTCAATTTGGCCATCAAGGTCTTCTGGGGAATGAACTAGCAAACAGAAGACCTCTCTCCCTCCCTCCCTCTCTTTTGCTCTTGCTCTACCTCTATCTCTCTGTATAAATCTTGCAAACAAATGAAATAAATCTTTTGAAAACCACATCTTCTAATTACATACAGATATCAGAAGAATAAAAAATGATTAAAAAACTACACAAAATATACACAGAAGGAATACATATCAATATCATAAAGGCTATGTATGACAAACCAACAGCCAATGTCATGCTGGATGGGGAGAATGTGAAATCATTTTGTCAAACATATAACAACAAAAGGATGTCCCTTTTACCACTCTTACTGAATGCAGTCTCCATATGGGAGACCTGGAAGAAGCTCCTGACTCCTAGCTTTGGATCAGCCCATGACTGGGCCCTGTGGCCATTTCAGGAGCAAACCAGTGGATGGAAGACCTCTATCTCTGTGTTTCCCTATCTCTGCATCTCTGCCACTTATTTGAATAAAAGATCACTACACAGCTGACGTGGAACTTGCCCACCCTACCTTTAACTGATGAAGAATTAAGAGTGGGAACAAGAGAAGGAGGAAGAAGAAGGCTGGGAGTGTAGGCTTCAGAGATGCTAGCATGGAAAGTAGTATCAGTATGTTTGAATCTGTATATAAGAAATACATGAAATTTGCATACCTGATATAAAATTTTAAAAAGTAGATAATCTTCTAACCAGACTAACAAAAATGATAAAAACTCCAGTAAATAAAATTACAGACAAAAAAGCAGAGATTATAATCAACATCACTGAAACACAAGATTTCAGAGAAATTCTTATTCAGTACTGTATGCCAATAAACAGGAAAACTAGAAGAAATGGAGAAATCCCTGGATAACAAATACACGTAACCTACTAAGATTAAATCCAGAAGATATAGACAACCTAAAAAGACTCATAAAAATCAATGAAAACTAAAACACCCACCAAAAACACTGCTAGGACTGATGAAATAAGTTAAGTTACAGTTTACAAATAAACATACCTTGTAACCCGCAGTCCTGTCCTCCAGCGCAAGCCCAGCCACCCGCTTCTCGACTTCCCACAGCTGAGCCGCTGCCCGCCCCCATGGCCGCCCAGCCTGAGGACATGAGTGTCTACACTGCTCGGAGGAGCCACGACCCCCCCCCCCACGAGGTCCCAGGCCTCTCATTGTTTCATAAGAAAAACTCACCTTCACTCCCGCACTCTCCGGGCCAGTACCGCTGCCGAAAACGCCGCCATCAGCAAACAATTCCAGCAGCCGACGACATGCCGCCACCACCAGATAACATCCTCTTGATAGTCACCAGGCCGACTGCGCAAGCGCCAGCCATCTAGGACCCGCCTCTTCCTCCCAGTAATCACAGCGGCACCGGAAGCGGCCAGGCATGTCAAAAACATGGGCGACAGCTGTCTTGGCTCCAGGCTAAGACTGTGTTGATCTCCGGTGTGCTCCAGGTAAGAAACCTTTTCAAGTACAAAAAAAGAAAAAAACCTGTCATTTGCAAAAAGAACAAACAAGATGCAACTGTAAAACCTTACACTTTGTAAAATAAGCCTTTCCAAAAAAAGACAAATATCGTATATTCTCCCTGATCTGTGGTAATGTGGTAACAGAGTACCTAAAAGGTGATCTATGTTAGTGATATTGATACATTGACATACAATGATTTAGACAACTCTTGTCTTGCAGATAGAATGATTTTAAACAAACCATGTCTTGCCTCTTCAGGAACGGATGTTTTTAATTCTTTCAAACTGTTGAATTCTTTACATAGTGTAGGTTTTATATTATGAGTATAAAATAATTGAAAATAGATTTTTGTATTAAATAAGAATGGGAATAGTGGATGGAGGATGAAGAGGGATGGGAAATAGGGCCGGTGCTGTGGCAAAGCAGGTTAACACCCTGGCCTGGAGCACCATGGCTGGGAAAGAACTTCTAAGATCAATCCCATTAACAATTGGAACAAAAAAATTAAATACCATGGAATAAATTTAATCAAGAATGCCAAAGATGTCTACTATGGAAATTAGCAAACTTAGTGAAAGAAACAGAATACACAGAAAATGGAAAAAGCTTTAATATTCAAGGACTAAAATAATCAATATAATCAAAATGTCCATAGTACCAAAAGCAATTTACAAATTCATGTGATCCCAATTAAAATGCCAATTACATTCTTTTCAGATCTAGGGGAAAAAGATGCTAAAATTCAAATGGAAACTCAAGAGGCCCAGAATAGCTAATGGAATCTTATATGTGAACAACAAAGCCAGAAGCATCACAATACCAGAATTCAAGACATACTTCAGGACAGTTACAAACAAAACAGCCTGATACTGGTAAAGAATACACATGTGGACTAATGGAGCACAAAAGAAACTCCAAAACTCAATCCACACATCTGCAAATAATTTATCTTTGACAAAGGATCTAAAATCCAACCATGTGACAAGGTCAGTCTCTTCAAAAAATGGTGCATAAAAGGTGGATCTCCCATGGAGAAGTATGAAAATAAAAACCTACCTTATTCTTACAAAAAAAAAAAAACTCAAAAAAGGATCAAAGACCTAAATGTACAACCTAATACCATCAAATTCTTAGAGAACATTGTGGAAATGATGCAAGACATTGCCAGATGCAGACTTCTTGGAACCCAGACGTACAGGCAATAAAAGCAAAAACACACAAATGGGATTACATCAAGCTGAGAAGCTGAAAACTCAGCAAGTAAAGGGCAACTGACAGAATGAGAGAAAATATATGCAAACTATGACCTGATAAAGTGTTAATATCCAGAATGTATAAAGGGCTCAAGAAACTCAACAACAACAAAACAAACAATGCAGTTAAGAATGGGCAACAGACTTGAACAGACATTCTTCAAGGAAGGAAATGCAAATGACCAACAGACACATGTGCTCAGGATCACTAGCCATTAGGGAAATGCAAAACAAAACCACAATGAAGTTTCACCTCACCACAGTTAGAATGGTTTGCATACAGAAATCAACAAACAACAAATGTTGGAAAGGATGTGGCAAAACAGTACACTAGTGGCCAGTGCCGTGGTGCATGAGGTGAATCCTCCTCCTGCAGTGCTGGCATCCCATATGGGCACCGGATCTAATCCCAGTTGCTCCTCTTCCAGTCGAGTTCTCTGCTGTGGCCCAGCAGTGCAGTGGAGGCTGGCCCAAGTCCTTGGGCCCTGCAACCACATAGGAGACCAGGAGCAAGCACCTGGCTCCTGGCTTCGGATTGGCGAAGCACGCTGGCCACAACGCATAGGCTGTAGCGGCCACTTTGGTGATGAACCAATGGAAAAGGAAGACCTTTCTCTCTGTCTCTCTCTCTTAACTCTGCCTGTCAAAAAAAAAAAAAAAGAAGAAGAAGAAGAAGAAGAAGATGGCCCAGGTCCTTGGGCCCCTGCAACCACGTGGAAGACCTGGAAGAAGGGAAGAAGATCATGGTTCAGAACTTTGGATCAGCTCAGCTCTATCCATTTTGGCCATTTGAGGAATGAACAAGCACAGGGAAGACCTCTCTCTATCTCTATACCTCTTTCCATAATTCTGTCTTTCAAATAAGTAAAAGTAAACCTTAAAAAAATTAAAGGAAACAATAATATTGTGTTAGTCTAGTTTTAATGATCTGTGATTACTTTTATTTAGGGTGTATGGGTAAAATGGTCATTTTTACACTCAACTGATTATATTTGCTGCTTATATTACCACTAACTTAGGGTTTCTGCTTTTTCATTATTTTTAGATTTACTTTATTCATTAGAAAGACACCGTTACATACAGAGAGAAAGAGGGAGAGATCTTCCATCTGCTGGTTCACTTCTCAAATGGCCAAGAGAGCCAGGACTGGGCCAAAAGGAAGCCAGGAGCCAGAAGCATTTCCCAGGTCTCCCACTGGGGTGCAAAGTCACGGGCACTTGGGCTGTCCTCTGCTTCTTTCCCAGGTGCATTAGCATGGAGCTGGATCAGAAATGGTGTAGGGACCTGCGCTGTGGCATAACGAGTAAGGGTGCTTCTGATCCAGCTCTCTGCTATGGCCTGGGAAAGCAGTGGAACATGGCCCAAGTCCTTGGGTACCTACCCCTACATGGGAAGACCCTGAGAAAGCTCCTGGCTCCTGGCTTCAGATCAGTGAACCCCAGCCATTGTGCAGTTCTGGGAGTGAACCCATGGATGGAAGACGTCTCTCTCACTCTCTCTGCCTCTGCTTCTCTATACCACTGTCTTTCAAATAAATGAATACATCTTGGAAAAAAAAAGAAGTGGAGTAAATGGGACTTGAACCAGCGCCCGTATGGGATGCCAAACATTGCCCCCACCTTGTTTTCTAGTTCTTAAATTTCTTATTTGATAAAGCATTTAGCCTTTTTACTCTAAAGCAAATTTAAAAACTATCCAAAAATGATGAAAGTAAGGAAGTAAGGAAGAGAGGGACAAAAGGAGAAAGAAAGGAAGAGGTACACTGGGAGAGATAGTGTTGGAAGGAGAGCAGAAAGAAGGGAATGTTGCTTTATTCTCAGTATTGTTCTATAAAATATATTGAAGAAATTTTTAGCTGAAAAAACAAATATATCCGAGACAATATCAATGTTTGATGGAAATTTACATAAAATAGGTAAGCACTCACATTACAGGAAAATTTAATATATAAAATGTGTATGTTCATAGAATTCTGTACTTGGAAAATCCTATATGACTTTTATCAAAATGTAAGCTTGAAAATCTTTCTGCAGAAATAACCTAAAAAGTAAGAGTATAAAAGCTATATAATTCAGAGTAAGTATGACTGAAAAATAACACTGCATTGTAAAGAATGACACATCCTATAAAGTAAAACCTAAGAAAGAATTTGCATTCCTAATAAATGTGACAGTGTGAAACAAAAACACATGTTTTAATGGATCACAAAAGCAAATGGAGGCCGGCACCATGGCTCACTAGCCTAATGCTCTGACTTGTGGCGGCAGCACACTGGGTTCTAGTCCCGTTCGGGGCGCCGGATTCTGTCCCGGTTGCCCCTCTTCCAGGCCAGATCTCTGCTGAGGCTCAGGAAAGCAGTGGAGGATGGCCCAAGTGCTTGGGCCCTACACCCCATGGGAGACCAGGAGAAGCACCTGGCTCCTGCCATCAGATCAGCGTGGTGCACCGGCCGCAGCACACTGGCCGCGGCAGCCATTGGAGGGTGAACCAACGGCAAAGGAAGACCTTTCTCTCTGTCTCTCTCTCTCTGTCCACTCTGCCTGTAAAAAATAAAAATAAAAAAAAGCAAATGGAAATATCAGAGATGGACAAAATCAAATGAGGAATAGGAAGTACTACAAAGTATACATTGCAACCTAAGAGGAAGATATTTCAAGAACTCATACCTGGTAAATTCCTGCAGGACCAAGTCCTCCCCAGCCCCCAAACAGCAATCAGAACAAAAACTCCATGAAAGCAGAAGCTTTCACACAGAGCTGCCTACAAGGATATGGAAAACATGCACCACGACAAAGCTGTACGCAGTTTATCAAAATGTCTTGAAAGCAAACTCACAACTGCTTCTTTCCACAAACTTTTCAAAGTACCTCACGTTGCCCCCTGCATTACATTAAATAACGAGAACAAATGCTGGCACATAACAGAAACATCTTTGAAAGACAAGAGATACACCTTTACCAAGACAGAGTCCTCTGCCCAAATTCAGACTTCTATAAGCTGACCTCAAGCCTCAAATTTCATTCCAGGCTTGATCAGGTTCTTGTCTTCCTAAGCACACCACCAATCCAGTTTTCTCTCACATAAGCCTCTCTCCATCCCTGGTATTCCCGAGAACTTTGTGAAAGTTTCCTAATTAACCGTGCACCCATACCACAGTCCCTAAGAAAGACCACACCACACCCATCACCATTTTCTTACCCTCATTTTCCTAAGGTTGTTGCCAAGATGCTGTCCCAGGTCTAATACTCGGAGACTCCACCAGTTCTACTAGTAGACCTACCAGCTCCTCCCTATTACAACTCTACTGAAAGTCACCTGACCTCCTCCATACACTCCTTCCATTTCCCTGTCTATATCCAGGATGGCGATATACAGAAATTACCTGATTTCAGCTCCCAACACATTGCATGCCCCAGGTTCTTCCATGGCATCTAACAATCCAATTATACCACACTAAATACCTCCATCCCATCATTCTTAGGCCCGAAATCTCAAACCCAAACTTTTATTAACACGTCTCTCCAATCCAGACTTCTTGGGTTTTGTACTCTGACTCAACAGCACACACTTTTCCTCCAGGTCTCCCTCCCATTTCCTGCATACCCAAGTATTCCCCTATTACCATGTTCTTTGGCCCCTAATGCTCTGCAGAGCCCTGGGGAACTCATTCTCCAACATACTACCCACCCCTGTTTCCATGCTCTCACACTCTACTGAAGCCCACCAGGCCCCTACATTTCTCCCCATGCCTGTGGGGCTACCCACATGACCCTCCCTGCCATGGGAATGACGTCCGCATCTCTGTCTGCATGGGCCACCCAACTCCAGGGAATAGGCTGTCCCTTCCCTTCCCCTCGGGCACCCAGGCCACAGCCACCACTGGGGCGGCCACATCTGCTCAACAGTTGCTCCTCTCCAGGATGAAGCCCCACCTGGCATTGAGCAGGAAGCTGTGCAGTCTCTCCGGGAATGGGAGATTACTTGGCAGCTGAGCTTCAGCGTCCACTCTGGGTTAGTTTCACATCCAGATCCTCTGGGAGGGAGGAGGGGAGGCAGACATCCGCTTCTCGGCTTCTTCATGGCTGAGACGCTGCCCACCCCCCCTTGCCTCTGAACCTGCGGATTTCAGGGGAGAACGCTGCTCGGAAGTCCCAAATCCCATCTCCTTTGAGGCAGCCCCTGGGCATCTCTGACCTGTAAGCTAAATGCGCAAGTACCATCCAACTAACACCTCCCCCTTCTTCCCAGGGAACACAGTGTCAGTGGAGGAGGCCGAGCTACCTTGATGAACCAGGGCAAGTGGCCTTAGCTCTAAAATGGCACTGTGTCCCTGTGCTTATAATGACCAGGAAAGCTCCAGGGACATCATCGATCCAGATCCAGCCGATCAGAAGCTCAGGGCAGTGGGGAGCTCTCTAGACCTCCGAGATAACACAGAGCCACTCCCGTTGGTGCAGCACTCTGCCAAACTACCCATGGTCAGGGTACTGAATGGAGGATACCTGCTCAGCATCCTTGGCCTGGTCTGTGGCTGGGGCTGCTGCCCAGAGTCAGACAAGCAGGCCTGGTGCTGTGTTACACTGCGTTAAAGCCATGGCATGCAGTGCTGTCTTTCCATGTCAGTGCCAGTGTGTGTTCTAGCTGCTCCACTTCCAATCCAGCTCCCTCCTAACGTGCCTGGGGAAGCGGTGGAGGATGTCCCAATTCCTTGGGCCCCTGAAGGAACATGGGAGACCCAGAAGTAGGTCCTGGATCCTGACTTCATATTGGCTCAGTTTGGCCATCACGGTCATTCCAGGAGTGTACTGGCAAATGGAAGACCTCCCTCCCTCTCTCACTCTCTCTCAATCTCATTCACCTGCACTTGCTCTGTTTCTCTCTAATTCTTTTTTTTTATTTTATTGATTTTTTTGACAGAGTTAGACAGAGGGAAAGACAGAGAAAAAGGTTTTCCTTCTGTTGGTTCACCTCCCAAATGGCCACTATGGCCAGCGCTATGCCGATCCAAAGCCAGGAGCCAGGTTCTGCCTCCTGGTCTCCCACGCAGGTGCAGGTGTCCAAGCACTTGCGCCATCCTCCAGTGCCCTCCAGGGCCATGGTAGAGAGCTGGACTGGAAGAGGAGCAGGCGGGACTAGAACATGGTGCTCATATGGGATTCTGGCACTGCAGGCGGAGGATTAGCCGAGTGAGCCACGGCGCCGGCCTTCTCTCTCTTTAATTCTTAAAAACAAATGAAATAAATATTTTTATTAAAAAGCCACATTATCATCTCATTAGATTGAGAAATAACCTGAAAAGATTCAATTCCATTCATGATAAAAAAAAAAAAAACTTCCACAAAGTAGGTATAAAAGGAATAGGCATCAAAATCTTAAAGGCTATGTATCACAACTCAACAGCCAATGCCATGCTGGATGGGCAAAAAATGAAAGCATTTTTGTCAAACATGTAACAACACAAGTATGTCAAAACTCTTATTGAATGCAGTACTGTAAATTTTCACAGGTTAAAGAAAAGAGAAGAAAGAAAGAAACTGCCCCAACGTTATAAAAGAGAAGTGAAATTCTAAATGCTTGCAGGTGATATGATACGGTACCAGAAAAAAAACTAAAACAATCCACCAAAAACACTGCTAGAACTGGTGAAAACAATTAAGTGAAGTTTCAGGATACAAATAAACATACTGTGTAAGGAGCAGTTTTTATACATTAATGATGAACTCACTGACAGAGCAATCAACAAATATCCCAAGGACAATAACCACAAAAATAAAAAGTTTAGGAAAAAATTTAACCAAAGAAGTCAAAGAGCTCTAAATGAAAATCACCATACACTGATGAAAGAAATCACCAAGGACACAAAAGTGGAAAGATGTCTCTTTTGGTGGATTTGAAGAATCGGTATAATTAAAATCTCTACGTAACGCTACCTAAAGATTCAATTAAATTTTCATCTAAATGCCAATGATGTTCTTTACAGAATTACATAAATAAACCTAAAATTCATACAAAATCAGACACGATCCAGAATAGATAAGGTGTTCCTGAGCAAAAAACGGAACAAAGTTAGCCCGGATGCCTCACAACACCTGATTCAAAGCATTCTACAAATCTACACTAAACAAAATATCAAAGCACTTGCATAAAAAGTGACATACTGACCAATGGAAGAAAACAAGGTGAGCTCCAATATTAATCAAAATATGTACAACACCAGATTTTTACAAAATTACTCAGACCATCCATTGGGGTAAGGAAAAACTCTTCAACAAATGCTGTTGGCAAAAAATGGATGTATTTGTAGAGAAGATTGAAATTAGATTCATCACTACCACAAAATATGAAAATCAACTCAAAATGGATCAGAGACCTAAATCTATAACCCAGGGCTATGAAGCTTTTTGAAGGAAATAGAAAGAAAAGCTCCAAGACACTGGAATAGGGGATGACTCTTAGACAAGACCTTTAAAGCTGAGGCAGCAAAATCAAAACCTAACAAATGGGATCAAATGAAATTAAAAGCTTTGCAAAGCAAAGAAAATCATCACAGAGTGAAGAGACATCCAAGAGAATGAGCAAAAGATACTTGTCAGCTACCTATACAAAAAGGATTAATAACATGAATACACCTGCAACTCAAAAAAAAATAAAAAACCTAACCAATCCAGTTATGAAATGGCCAAAGGAACTCAACAGACAGTTCCCCATAGATACACAGATGGCCAACAAATATAGGAAAAGATGCTCAACATCACAAGCTATTAGGGAAACGCAAAGCCAAACCACAATGAGATATCAGCTCACACGTACATACTGGCTAAAACCCAAAGGAGAGTCACAATGAGGAGGAGGATGTGGGAAAAGGGGAACACTTACACAGTGGTGGTGGGAATGCAAATTAGTGCAGTCATTGTGGAAAACAGTATGGAGATTTCTTAAAAAACCAGAAACAGACTTTGCATATGATTGAGTAAGCCCTCTACTGCTATAACCCAGAATACGTAAACATATTTATCAGAGAGATATGCCCACCACAATATTTATTGTAGTATGGTTCATGGCAGCCACACAAGAAAATGTCAAAGACTTCAAACAGAAGTTGAATGGATGATAATAATAATAATAATAAAATACACACACAAACAAACAAACTTCCAAATCTCTCTTTCTACAAGATTTTTCAAGGACCCACATGATGCTCTCTGCATTACTTTAAAAAACCAGAACAAATGTGGGCACATAACAGACACTGCTTTGAAAGCCAAGAAAAACACATTTACCAAGAGAAAGTCCTCTGCCAGAATTCTGACTTCAACAAGCTGACTTCAGCCACAAACATCATTCCCAGGCTAAATCAGGTTCTCCGGGTTCCCAAGCTGCCTATCAACCCACTTTTCTTTCAGATAACATCTTCCCCATCTCATGGTAGTCTGGAGACTTTGGTCGAATTTCCTGATTAACTCAGCACACATTCCCCAGTCCCTCCTGAAAGGTCCCTCTGCCCGCCTCCTGATATCGTTTCCCTCACTTTAACTAAGGTTGCTCCCCAGGCCCTGTCCCAGATCTCACACTATGATGCTCCACTAGTTCTTACAAGTAGACACTAGTTCTTACAAGTTCTCTCTCTCTCTCTCTCTCTCTCTACACACACACCCACCCACACACACACACACACAAATGAAAATACCTTAAAATTCCTCTTTCCACAAACTTTTTCAAGGACTCTCTTGATGCTCTCTGCTTTATCTTAAAAAACCAGAACAAATGTGGGCACATAACAGACACTCCTTTGAAACCCAAGAAAAACACGTTTACCAAAAGAAAAGTCCTCTGCCAGAATTCTGACTTCTACACACTGACTACAAGTCACAAACTTCATTCCCAGCCAAAGACAGGGTCTGCACATTCCCAAGCCCCTATCAACCCACTTTTCTTTCAGATAACATCTTCTCCATCTCTTGGTAGTCTGCACACTTTGGTCAAATTTCCTGATTAACTCAGCACACATTCCCCAGTCCCTCCTGAAAGGTCCCTCTGCCTGCCTCCTGATATCCTTTCCCTCACTTTAACTAAGGTTTCTCCCCAGGCCCTGTCCTGGATCTCACACTCTGATGCTCCACTAGTTCTTACAAGCAGATCTACCAGCTCCTCCCTATTACAACTCTCCTCATGGTGGCATGCCTTCCTCCCCACAATCCTTCCATTTTCCTTTTCTATCATAGGATGGTGACATACAGAAATAACCTGTTTTCAGCTCCCCAAACCTTGCATGAACCAGGTTCTTCCATGGCATCTAACCCTCCACTCCCGCTGCATGAAGTACTTGCAATCCCATCGTCCTTAGCCTGAAACTCTAAAACATAACAACTACTACCATGTCTCCCCAAAGCAGACTTTTTATCTTTTGTACTCTGAGTCAACACATGCAGTTTTCCTCCCAGGTCTCCCTCCCACTGCCTGGAGACACAGTCTTCCCATATTAACATGTTCTTTGGCCCCTAATTCTTGGCAGAGCCCAAGAGAACTCATTCACCAATATCTTGTTCACCTCTGTCTCTGTGGCCAACACTCTATTCTAGGAACACTAGACCCCCACATTTCTGTCTCCATATGTCTATAGGGATCCCCCACTTGACCCTCCTTCCCAAAGCTTGGAAGTCCACCTTGCTCTCAGCCTGGCCAGCCCAACCCCAGGGAACAGGGTTCCCTTCCCTTCCCCTTCCCCTTGGGCCCAAGGGCTGCCATCAACAGGACACAGCCACATGTACTAACCAGTTGCTCCTGTCCAGGGTGAAGGCCCAGCTAGGTTTTACCAGGAAGCCAAGCAGGATCCACAAATGGAAGACTACCCAGCAGCTGAACTTCTGTGTCAACTTGGTGTCCAGTTTCATATCCATGAAAATGTCTACAATGAAATTTATAAAACATTAAAGAAATGGAAAAAGACACAAAATAATGGAAAAATCTTCCATGCCCATTCACTGGCAATGTCAACATAGGGAAAATATCCATTCTACCACAAGCAATTTACAGACACAATGGGATCCCAATCAAAGGTCAAATAACATTTTGCCCAGGTGAGAGAAAACAATGCTAAATTTTACATGAAAACACAGAACATCTGAATAGTGAAAGCAATCTCAGACAACATAAACAAAACTCGAAGGGCAGTTACAATCAAAACAGCTTGGTATATGCAAAAAAAAAGATATATAGAAAAATGAAAGAGAAAAGAATCACCTGAAATAATGCACACATCTCAACTAATCTATCTTTGAAGAAGGAGCTAAAGATCAATCCCAGGTGCAAAGGACATCCTCTTCAAATAATGGTCCTGAGAAAATTCCACATAAAGAACTATGAAAGAAGAACCATACCTTAATTATATACACTCCAAAGAACAAAATCTAAAACTCAATATCAAACTACTAGAGAACATTGGGGAAAACTGAAAGATATTGGCATAGGCAAAGATTTCTGAGGAAAGATCCCAGTAGCACAAGTAACAAAAGCAGAAACAGACAAACGTGATTCCATGAAGCTGAGAAGCTTCTGTGCTGAGAAAGCAACACTCAGCCATGTGAAGAGGCAACAGAAAGAATGGGAGAAAATGGTCTGGACACTATGAAACTGATAAAAGATTAATATCCAGAATCTACAAAAAGCTCAAGGAACTCAACAACAAGAAAACAAAAAATCCAGTTAAGAATGGGCAAAGGCCGGATGCTCCCTCCATCACTCCTGCACCCCTCACCTGGGACAGATGCCCCCTCCATCACACCTGCAACCCACACCTGGGGCAGATGCCCCCTCCATCATGCCTGCACCACACATCTGGGGTGGATCTGTCCTCCCTCACTCCTGCACCCCTCACCTGGGGCAGATGCCCCCTCTGACACTCCTGTACCACTCACCTGGGCCAGATGCCCTGTCACTCCTGCACCCCTCACCTGGGCCGGATGCCCCCTCCATCACCCCTGCACCCCTCACCCAGGGCAGATGCCCCCTCCATCACTCCTGCACCCCTCACCCGGGGCGGATGCCCCCTCCATCATGCCTGCACCCCACACCTGGGGCGGATCTGCCCTCCATCTCACCTGCACCTCTCACTTGCGGCAGATGCCCCCTCTGTCCCTCCTGCACCGCTCACCTGGGGCGGATGCCCCTGTCACTCCTGCACCCCTCACCTGGGGCGGATCTGCCCTCCATCAGTCCTGCATCCCTCACCTGGGGTGGATCTCCCCTCCATCACTCCTGCAATCCTCACCTGGGGCAGATGCCCCCCATCCCCAGTCACTCCTGTGCCCTTAATATCTAGGGAAAAAGTAACTCAAGATAAAGCATACCATTCTATAAAGATAAATAGTGAATATATCAATGAGATATAGCACTATAATACTGTAAGTTCAAAATATTTGAATTAAAATGTAGCTGAGAAAATAAACTGATAAATCTCCAATCATAGTTGCAGATTCTCACATAATTTTTGTAACTGTTGAAATTAGAAAAAAAGAGCACAAAACATGCATTTCAAAAATCATTGTCGTGGCTGGCGCTGTGGGGCAGCAGGTTAAAGCCTAGCTTGCAGCACTGGCATTCCATATACGCACTGGTTCAAGTCCCAGCTGTTCCATTTCTGATCCAGCTCCCTGTTAATGTGCCTGGGAAAGCAGCAGCAGATGGCCCAAATCCTTGGGCCCTTGCACCCACGTGGGAGACCCAGAAGAATCTTCTGGCTCCTGGCTTCGGATCGGCTCAGCTCCAGCACTTCCAGCCCTATGAGGACTGAGGCAGCAGATGGAAGACCTCTCTTTTCTCTCTACCTCTCTCTGTAACTGTGCCTTTCAAATAAATAAATTAAATCTTTAAAAAAAATCATTGTCAATAAGCTCATCCTAATCAACATTTACAGAATTCTATTTGCAGAAATGTAAATACATGTTATTTTCAGGTACACATGAAACGTTGACTCATTAGACAGTATTTTAAAGTGTCATAGTTAAATCTCAATAAATTTGAAAGAGATAAAGTAAAACAGTCAAAATGTAACAGGACTATATTAGAAATCAGTAAGAAGGAAATATTTTTAAAATATCCAACCATTTTAAGCAATACACTTCTACATAAATCTTCAAATCCAAAAGAAATCTCAGGACTGAAACATATTTTGAGTTGAATATAATTAAAATATGGGTTTTTGAAATCTGTGGCATACAGAAATAGCAGAATTTATAGGAAAATTAATGTTTAAAATGATCATATTATTAGAAAATGTTTAAATCAATGACACACCCTAAGGAAGTAAATGAAAGTAGATAAAACCAATAAAAACAAAAAAAGAGAAAGAGAGTAATGGAGTGAAACAAAATTAAATTGAAAGCAAAGAACACAGGAAAACTAATGATGGTAACTATTGTCTATTGGAAAAAAGGGGAATTTCTAAAACTTTACTAGAATAATTTAACAAAGAAATACAAAAATAACAAATAGCAGAAATAAAAATTATATCCTACAGATATTAAAATAATATAGAAATAAGATGGAATTCATGCTGACCAGTTAAATAATTTCGATGAAATGAATAAACTCTTTATAATACACAGAATTAGTGTTAAATGGGATGATGATACTCCACTTTCCGTAGATCACACCCACAGCAGATGATGCTTGCTCTGTAGGCACTGATAGGTTGGCAAAGTCACTATGAAAACTTCCACATTTATGTTCATCATGAAGAAGTAAGGGAATGCCAACTGATTACCTATTTGCTTGGACCCAGCGTGCACAGATTCTAATCCATTCCAGTTTCTACAACATAAGTAATATGTACCAAATAAATTTTTTAAAATTTTGTATGATTTACTTATTAATTTGAAAGCCCAAGATACAGAGACTGTGACATAGAGAGATCTTCCATCCAACTGGTTTACTCCTCAGGTGGCTGCATCAACCACTATGGGACCAGGCCAAAGCCAGGAGTGAGGAGTCAGGAGTCGAGACTTCCCGGTCTCCCATGAGGGTGGCAGGGCCCCAAGCACTTGTTCCATCTGCCACTGCTTTCCCCAGGACATTCGGGAGAATCCTGATCAGAAGTGGAACATCCTGCATACAAACCAGTGCCCATATGGGACACTGCCATTACAGAAGGTGACTGAACCTACTATGCTACAACATTGGCCCCCAATTTTTTTATTGATTGGAAAGGCAGGGACACACAAAAGAGAAAAAGACAGATGGGGAGAACGTCCATCCTTGTTTAGCCCTCCAAATAGGTACAATATCCATGGCTGGGCCAGGCAGAAGCCAGGACCCAGGCATTCAACCTGGGTCCATGTGGGTGGCAAGGACCCAACAACTTGAGCCACTACCTGTTGTCTCCCAGGGTGGGTATTACAGGAAACTGGAACTGCAAGGAGAGCTGGGACTTGAACTCAGGCCCTCTGTTATGGGATGGGAGTGTCCCAACAGGTGGTGTCATTGCTGTGCCACACACCCTCCCCCAGAGAGAAGTTTACCAGGAGAATCCTGGATGCCATGGTTGAGCTAGACTGAACTCAGCAACCAGGAGCTTCATTCACATCTCCCACGTGGGAAAGCAGAGAAGATGGCCCATGTCTTTGGGCCTCTGAATCCAACTGGGACACCTGGGGGAAGCTCTCTGAGCCATGGGGTGCAGAAGATCTGCTCCACCCATCCATGGAGAGAGAGCCATGTTCCCAGAACCAGCTCTCTGTGGCTGCTCCACCTTGGGTTTTGAGCCCCTGAGCCTCTGCTATGTTGAGTGCCTGGGAGTACCTCACAGTCCTACCTGGGTGCACAGCCCCCATCAATCCTCCCAGCCAGACTCAAGGTCAGTGGGGAACAGGGACTTTGCTCTCTGGCAATATCCCTGGATCCCACACGTGCACCAAGAGTCACTTGCCACAGCCCCTCCTCATTTCATACTGGCTTCTCCTCCCCACCATCTGCCCAAGACCTGCTCAGCTGCTACTTACACCCATAATTCCACCTGCCCTCTCTCAGCCACCTGTTTGTGGGGAAACGGGGAGAGGGAAATGTGTCCCCCCTTTTTTTTCACTGCGTTAGTGGGTACCCTATCACACTCAGGACTCCAGGCCGCATTCACAGACAGTGCAGTCGACCAGGCTCTCCCTCCAGCTAGATCACCAGTGTCACAGGTTTCTGCAGACTGATCTTACCTCACTCTCCAAAGCTGGTGCAGTCTCCTGCTCTCAGCTCCTGGGGTCATGTGCTGTGTCTGTGCTTGCTGCTTTGCATCCACGTGGGCCTTCCACCATGATCCACAGTGTCCTTCTTCCTTCCTCAGCACTTCCTATAGTTTGCTCTCCAAGTCTTCCCTAAGAATGTACTTCATCCACTATTTTTTTACTGTTTTCCCCTAGCCTAAAGCAGTACACCCTTTCCCCATTCTGCTCTTTTGGAATCCCCAAGATGCTTTACTTTAAAATAGTTATGCCTCATGAACGGGCATAGCAACATAGCAGAATGCAATTTATTTTTTAGAGGTATGGCATAAGCAAATTCAGTTCAGAGTATTAGCGTTAGACTTTGTGGCATTTATTCTCACTAGTTAATTTTCAGAAGTCTTACTAACAGTAAGGAATTCCTTTGGGAAATTTAACAGTTTCCTTGCTGAAAACCACCGGGTACATTGTTTTCGAGTAGAATATTATGCCCTCGTCAGAACATTAGTCAATGCCATGATATTCACTCTCTGGCAAATAACTCTTTTCTGAAAATACAAAGGGAGAGACATGAATGAAATTTGCATTCTGGCTGGCGCCGCGGCTCAGTAGGCTAATCCTACGCCTTGCAGTGCCGGCACACCAGGTTCTAGTCCCGGTCGGGGCGCCGGATTCTGTCCCGGTTGCCCCTCTTCCAGGCCAGCTCTCTGCTGTGGCCAGGGAGTGCAGTGGAGGATGGCCCAGGTGCTTGGGCCCTGCACCCCATGGGAGACCAGGAAAAGCACCTGGCTCCTGGCTCCTGCCATCGGATCAGCGCGGTGCGCCGGCCGCGGCGGCCATTGGAGGGTGAATCAACGGCAAAGGAAGACCTTTCTCTCTGTCTCTCTCTCTCACTGTCCACTCTGCCTGTCAAAAAAAAAAAAAAGAAATTTGCATTCTGATTTAGATAGTATTTTGTTCTCAATTATTTCTGATCTCCTTTCCTCTTCAGAATGCACTTGTACATGCACACACACACGCACACATTCATCTGATATAAAGTATTCTGTACAGAGAATCGAGCCTATTAACTGAGATGTGAGCAATGTAAAGACTAGAGTCTTAGGAGAGGAAAATACACTGCTCTACAATTATATTTAAACATGTTGCATATTCACTGCCTGTCTGATGTTTGTTTAAGGGATCATTTGATAACAGCTTTTCCCCTTTTCGTTTTTTCATTCACATGTGCTTACAGATTTGCTTCATGTTGCTGGTAATTTTCTAGAATATCTGTACAAGATTAACATTGCAATGCGGCATTGCTATCAGTACTCTGCTATGTGATAATTATTTTAACATCTTTGATATTCTGAGAAAATCTGATGGGTAACATTTTTTTCTGGAGCAATTCCTTTTACTTCACTTATTTTAACCCATTGCTTATGGTAGTCCTGTTGACAGGAGCTGCCTTCACTTCTTGCACCAGAAGCACCAGGATCCTGAATATTCTGTTTTCTGACTCTCAGCAGGTCAGGTGAGATGACTCAGCCTTTCCAAAATTTTACTGAGCAGTTGCACTCCCCAGAATACTTTCTGAGTTCTTTCAAAATATTTTAACCAAAAAAATTAGCTATTATTATCATTAGTTTTCTGGGCAATCTTGGCAGCATCCATTTCTGTGTGTCAGCAGTGAGTCAAAGTGATGACAATACCCTGACAGACAGACTCCTTCCCTAAGGTCCTGTCAAGTGTACTGTGCTCTCAGCACAGATGCAGCACAATCCCTTCATGAAGGAGAACTCTGCACTGCACCATGCAAAGATAGTGAACTCCTCTTTGGGAGCTATGATAAAAACAGAAAAATACACTGCTCTACAATTATATTCAAACATGCAGCAGATTCACTGCCTGTCTGATGTATGTTTAAGGGATCATTTGATAACAGCTTTTCCCCTTTTGGTTTTTTCATTCACATGTGCTTACAGATTTGCTTCATGTTGCTGGTAATTTTCTAGAATATCTGTACAAGAGGAGTCCTCTCTTCATCTTACTGTCATGACCTCCAATGTGCTTGTCCTACCCTGCCAGGCTCTGGGCTGACAGAATCCTCCAGTGTTATCAGAAACATCACATTGTTAGCAAAACAACCTGGGATCTACCATTCATGGGCTTGAGTTTCTGCAGGGACACATTGATAGCTGAATTCCAAATACTTCTCACAGCTAAAAAGTACTGTGTGTAAAGTCTTTCTCAACTCAAAGCCCGGAAGAATATTCGTAGTACCAACACGTCAGAGGAAGGGTCCCATTACCCTGATATACCTGACTTTAGGGAAGAACTATTTAACGTAAGAACAGACATACCCATCCCTTCTTCAAGTTCCACCTGCTCTCTCTAAGTCAACTCTCCTTAGAGGGCATCACCTGCAAGGACAGCCCCAGAACTGAGCCTCCTGTGTCTGGTCAGAGCCTCAGGCTCACAGCCCCATCCTACAGGAGGCAGTGCATCCACTCCCTGTAAACCTAATCTGGGTCCATCAGAGCAGCTCCCTGGACAGGTACACACGTCGCTGTGGAATAAGTTCCTCTCCCAGTCCTTACTGCTCAACTCAGGATGCCCCTGGAGGAGTTGGATAGTGGATCAGGCATATGTGAGAGTTCCCTGAAGTTTATGACTTGGCTTATCCCTATCTGCACCCTCTTTGGGTGCCACTTGCTCTAATGTCACCTGGTGTTGCTTGGGCTAACTCCTGTCCCCCAAACATGCTGTCTCTGATGCACTCTCTCAGCTCTTGAGCTCAGAATGTAGAATAAGCCCAGGCTGCTGCAGGAGACAACAGAGTAAAGATAAACCTCAGGTCTCAGACTCTCAGACAAGAAAATAGTACAACACACTAAACACCAATTCTCTCCTTAGATTAGCCCAAGAATTGAGGTCATAAGGAAAACAGCGTCCCTGAACATGAGAAATATATGCCACTACAAGAAATACCAGCTTACCAGGAAGAGAGAAGCTGCTGAATGCAGCAAATGGTAAGGACACTTCCATGGTAACTGTCCAACTGCTGGAGGCTGGAGGTGACCTGCCTTGACAGTTAAAAACATTTTTGTGTGTGGGCATTTTACCTTGTAGTTGGAACACCCACTGAGACACCCACAATGCAGTGCCTCAGTTTGAATCCAGCTTTCTGCCAAGGAAGACCCTGGGAGTCAGCAGATGACGACTCACAGAAATCTATCACTGCCATGCAAATGGGAGACCTGGATTTAGTTCCCAGCTTCCATTTCTGGCAGAGTTGGAATCACCCAGTGGATCACAGTTCAGTGGAAGTGAACAGTTAAAAATCATTCTGAGTCTCTCTGCTTCTTAAATTGGGGTCAAGCTTCTCAGGCCATAAAGAAATGAAGTTGGAAATGAGCAACTCAGGAACCCCTAGAGCATATGCAAACACACGGAGATTGAACAACATGCTCCTGAATGAACAATGGGTCATAGAAGAAATCAAAAGAGAAATCAAAAATTTTCTGGAAGTAAATGAGGATAAAAGCACAGCATACCAAAACTTATGGGATACAGCAATAGCAGTGTTAAGAGGCAAGTTTATAGCAATAGGCGCCTACATCAAGAAACTGGAAAGGCACCAAATAAATGAGCTTTCAATGCATCTCAAGGATCTAGAAAATCTGCAGCAAACCAGACCCAAACCTAGTAGAAGAGAAATAATTAAAATCAGAGAAGAAATCAACAGGATTGCAAGACTGCAAGATGGTAGAATAGAGAGGGAGCTTATTGTTCTAGTCTAGAAGATAGTTTAAAGAAGAGGGGGAAAATTTTGAGATTGCAATCTTAGGAAAGGGAAGAAACTTCAGAGGACACTCCACGCAAAGTAGAGGAGGGTGTGGACACACAGAACTCAGTAACCAAGTGGCCGAGAGCATCAACACCAGCTTTGGAGAGTGAGCTGAGATCACTGAAGTAGCCTGAGCCACTGGCGATAAAGCTGAGGGAACAGCCTGGAATGAGTTTGGCTCGGAGCCCTGTGGGGAATAGTGTACCTGCCACCTAGAAGAAAAAAGGGGGGGCATATGTTTCTATCTCCCTGAACCACCCTGCATCAGTATCCTGTAACTAGCTGAGGTATGGCAGGAACCATTTTGGACATATTATCAGCTGTTCCAGCTTCTGTCCATGTACCTGTCGGGAGCAACTGGGAGCAACTCGGACTAGACTAAGTTACTGGAATTAAGACTTATTCTATGCATCTGCTTTCCCACAATATGGCGCTGAGAAGGGAAACAGCTTCTACACAGCTGCCTCCAGTTCAACCAATAAACTGTGGGACCTGCTCCTGATTGGAGGAGAGCAGCGTACTTGGCGTGTGGGTAGCAGAGTTGGGATTGGCGGAAGAGGACTATAAAGGAGGAGAAGGAACATCTAAGGGGAACACCTGTGCAGCCCCCGAGAGAGCCGGCCGGCGGTGTGCCGCTTCCCCGCGGAAGTGGGGGATGTGGCAGGGGGAACCACCCTTCCACGGAGGTGGAAGGGTCGGCAGACAACCCGGGAAGAACCAGCAGCAAACCTGGGGAGGGCCGAGCAGACGAAAGAACAATGCAGGGTCCTGTGTCGTTCCTCCACGAAGAGGGGGAGCAACATAATGGTGCCGTGACTTGGATATGAAGCCTAGGCAGGGTTTAGTGTCGTTCCTCCACGAAGAGGGGAGCGACATAGTGGGGCCGTGACTCGGATAGGAAACTTAGGAGGGAAGAAACGGGAAGAAATGGGAAAATATCGGAGAGAGAGACTAGCAAACAGCCTAGGGAAAAGCCGGACGAAAAAGGTGCCGGAAGAAGCTATTGAAAGCCTAGGCATAGACTCGGATACGGACTACGGGGGGAAGCTGGGAGAAATCTCTAAGGTCGAAAGCGAAAGCTAGAACAAACAGACTCAGATACGGACTGTGGGGAGAGGCCAGGAGAAATGAGTATCGTTGGAGGAAAGCTTGGGGAAACATACTGGGTAGAGAAAAATGTTAGGGAAATTGAAGCCGCGGGGGGCAGGCCGAGGCGGAGACGAAAGCCACTTTGGATATTCTCAAGTTAGCCCGGGAATGGGGGGCGAAGAGTTGAAACCAGAAGCGGAAACGTAAGCCAGGTTGGGATCCGTCTGATTAGCCCGAGGAGCAGAGGACGGGAAGCCAGATCGTGGGGTGGAAACGTGAGCTGGGTTGAATTCGCCAGGTTAGCCCGGGGAACTTAGATTGAATGCTAGTGGCGGAGACGTAAGCTACGCTGTGTGACTCGCGGAAGCCGCCGTGTGCAGAGAGAGCACGGGGCACAAGTAGATAGGGAATGCTGGGCTAGTGCGAGACCGCGGAGTGTGCGCGCGAAGCCGAGCCGCGCAGAGCCGCGAAGCCGCGCAGATAAGAGAAGCGGGCTGAAGCGGCTCAGCCGGGAAGCCGCCGAGAAGCAGCCTCAGGGCGGGCTCCGGGACGCCGCAGGGATAAGAGAAACAGAAGTTTAGAAGTAAAATGAGAGAAATAGGAATGCTGGTAGATAGAAGTAAAATAGGAGAAATAGGAATGCCCGGAGATAGAGAAATAGAGAAAGGCCTCTCCACAACACAGCAATGAGAGAGCTTGGATTCGGTCTGCCTGATTAGGAAGGCGGTGAGCACCTGCGGGCGGCTAGCAGCTTATGCGCTGCAGGTCACCGAAGACAGGCACGAATTAACATCAATAAGGCCTCCCCACAATACCGCAATGAGAAGGCTTGGATTTGGTCTGCCTGATTAGTAAGGCGATAAGCACCAGTAGGCAGCTCGACCAGAGTATGAGCTGCAGGTCACCGAAGATAGGCACGAATCAACACCAATAAGCCTCCCCACAATATGGCAATGAGAAGGCTTGGATTCGGTTTGCCTGATAGGGCTTGTAAGCACCTGCAGGCAGAGCAGAGCATGCGCTGCAGGGCACCGAACACAGGCACGCATCAGCGCCTAAAAACCTCCTCACAACATGGCAAAGAGAGGACCCGGATTCGGTTTGCCTGATTGATAGGACTTGTAAGCAACTGTGGGCAACTCTAGCAAGCAGAGCAGAGTGTGTGCCGCGGGGCACCGAAGACAGGCGCGTAACAACGCCAAAAATAAAAAGAAAGGGGGATCTGTCGGGAGCAACTGGGAGCAACTCGGACTAGACTAAGTTACTGGAATTAAGACTTATTCTATGCATCTGCTTTCCCTCAATATGGCGCTGAGAAGGGAAACAGCTTCTACACAGCTGCCTCCAGTTCAACCAATAAACTGTGGGACCTGCTCCTGATTGGAGGAGAGCAGCGTACTCGGCGTGTGGGTAGCAGAGTTGGGATTGGCGGAAGAGGACTATAAAGGAGGAGAAGGAACATCTAAGGGGAACACCTGTGCAGCCCCCAAGAGAGCCGGCCGGCGGTGTGCCGCTCCCCCACGGAAGTGGGGGATGTGGCAGGGGGAACCACCCTTCCACGGAGGTGGAAGGGTCGGCAGCCAACCCGGGAAGAACCAGCAGCAAACCCGGGGAGGGCCGAGCAGACGAAAGAACAACGCAGGGTCCTGTGTCGTTCCTCCACGAAGAGGGGGAGCGACAGTACCCAGCAACCAGCTGAGATGAGACGCCTGAGTCTGGCTGGGAGAACTGACATGGGTCTGGGCGGTTTTGACTGCGGGAGCCTTGTGTGCTGGGATTGTGAAAACACTGTGGCTGCATGGAAGGGTGCAGGGTGTGGCCGGGTCCCTGAGCAGTCATTCTGGGCTGCTCCACATGCTCAGGTTGCCCTGATTCTCTGGTGAGAGTCATTGCTGCAGGATCCAGGCTCACACTGCGAACTGCACTGATGCTTTGTGTGTTCTTGTGGCAGTGTGGACGAATACAACACTCACTGGGGCTAGAGCTCTGCAACTGGTCTCCTTGGAGCAGAGAAGGTGAGCATGAGAGTATGACAACAGAACTGATAAAACTCTCTCCTCTTACAAAAAAATAAGAGAGATTGGCCGGTGCCACGGCTCACTTGGTTAATCCTCCACCTGCGGCACCAGCACCCCAGGTTCTAGTCCCAGTTGGGGTGCCAGATTCTGTCCCAGTTGCTCCTCTTCCAGTCCAGCTCTCTGCTGTGGCCTGGGAAGGCAGTGGAGGATGGCCCAGGTCCTTGGGCCCTGCACCTGCATGGGAGACAGGAGGAAGCACCTGGCTCCTCGTTTTGGATTGGTGCAGCACACCAGCTGTAGCAGCCATTTGGAGGGTGAACCAACAGAAAGGAAGACCTTTCTCTCTGTCTCTCTCTTACTAACTCTGCCTGTCTTAAAAAAAAGAGAGAGATACCACCACCACCATGTTTATTGCAATACAGTTCACAGCAGCCACAAGGAATAAACAAGGATTTATTTATGAAGATTAAACAAAGATTTCCATCATCAGATGAATTACTAAGGAAAGCATGGTATAGATTGATGATCAAATGTTATTCAGGACTTAAAAATAATGAAATTTTATCAAGTGCATCAAAATGGAGTTACTGGAGGACTTCATCTTAGAGAAATCAGCCAGAAAAAGAAAAATACCACATGTATTACCTTACATGTGGAAGTTAACTTTTTGAAAAATTCAAAACACAAAAACAAAAAAAAATGCCAATGTGTATCACTATTGCTGCAAATATACTCCTAGAAAACACTATCTGATAACTTGGACAAACCAGTGGTTAAGAACAGAACACTGGGGCCAGAACTGTGGCATAGTAGGTTAAGCATCCATTGTGGTGCCGGCATCCCATATGGGCACCAGTTCAAGTCCAGCTGCTCCACTTCCAATCCTCTTCCTTACTGATGGCCTGAGAAAGCAATGGAAGATGGCCCAAAGGCTTGGGCCCCTGCAACATAGCGGGAAAAACAGAAGAAACTCTTGGTTCCTGGCTTTGCACTGGCCCACCTCCAGACATTGTGGCCATTTGTGGAATGAACCCATATTTATGGAAGACCTCTAACTCTACGCCTCCCTCTCTCTGTAACAATACCTCTCAAGAAAACTAATGTTTCTTTTTTTTAATTTAATGTCCTAAAATAAAAGATCATCATACTTCTCTGGTGGAACTTTATTCTTTCTACCTTTTACCTATGAATATTATGGTTACCCTGAATATTACATGGATTATAATCATATCATGAAAAATAGATGAAAAGAGGAAAGGGGAAGAGAGGAAATTCTGGGTTTATTCTTAGAACTGTACCTCCACAATTCATGAAATATGATCTCTTTGCATTCATTTTAAAAATAATTGAAGGGGCAGGGGCTGTGTGGCAGTGTATTAAAGCCCAGGCTTGAAAGGTGGGAATCCCACCACATGGGCACAGGTTCTAGTTCACGCTGCTCCTCTTCTGATCTAGCTCTCTGCTATGGACTGGGAAAGCAGTAGAAGATGGCCCAAGTCCTTGGGCCCCTGCATCCACGTGGGAGACCTGGAAGAGGCTCCTGGTTCATAACTTGCGATCGGCTCATATCTAGCCATGTGGCAATTTGGGAAATGAACCAGCAGAGTGAAGACTTCTCCCTCTATCTCTACACCTCTTTCAGTAATTCTGTCTTTTAAGTAAGTAAAAGTAAATTTTAAAAAATTTTAAAAAGAAAAAAGAATGTTACATTAGTATAGTTTTAATGATCTGTGATTACTTTAAATTTAGGGTATATAAATAAAATGGTCAATTTTCCATTCAACTGATTATACTTGTTACTTATATTCCCTATAAACGAGGGATTCTAATCTTTCCTTATTTTTAGAAGATCTATTTTTTTTTTACAAAGACATTGTTACATACAGAGAGTGAGAAAGAAGGAGAGATCTTCCATCTGCTGGTTCACATTTCCAGGTCTCCCACATGGTTGCAAAGTCACAAGCACTTGGGCTGCTCTCTCCTGCTTTGGTGCATTAGCATGGAGTTGGATCAGAAATGGAGTATAAACCGGTGCTGTGGCATAACGAGTAAGGGTGCCTCCTGCAGTGCCGGCATCCATATGGGTGCCGGTTTCAAGTCCCAGCTGGTCGACTTCTGATCCAGCTCTCTGCTATGGCCTGGGAAAGCAGTGGAAGATGGCCCAAGTCCTTGGGCCCCTACACCTGCACTGGAAGACCCTGAGGAAGCTCCTGGCTCCTGGCTTCGGATCAGTGCACCTCTGGCCATATGGACCTTCCAGGGAGTGAACCAGTGGATTGAAGACCTCTCACTCACTCTCTCTGCCTCTCTATAACACTGTCTTTCAAATAAATTAATACGTCTTAGAAAAAAAAAAGAAGTGGATTAAATGGGACTTGAACAAGCACCCATAGGGGATGCCAAACATTGTCCCCCCCCCCATTTTTTAGTATCTGAACTTCTTATACGGTAAAGAATTTAGCTTTTTTACTAAAATGCAAATATAGAAACTGTCCAAAAATGGATGAAAGTAAGGAAAGGAGGAACAAATGGAGAAAGAAAGGAAGAGGTACACTGGGAGAGACAGCGTTGGAAGGAGAGCAGAAAGAAGGGAATGTTGATTCATAATTGTTCTATAGAACATATTGAAGAATTTTGTTAACCTAAAAAACAAATACATCTACTGGGATGTATTAATCTTTGATGGAGATTTATATAAAATAGGTAAGCACTCAAATTGCAGGAAAATTAAAAATGTAAAATGTGCATGTTCACAAAATTCTGTACAAGGAAAACATGACTTTTATAAAAATGTAAGTTTGAAAGTCTTTCTGTAGAAATAAACTATAAAGTGAGAGTATAAAAGCTATATAAATTCTGCATAAGTGTTACTCAAAAATAACACTGCATTGAAAAGAAAAACATAAGGAAGAATTTGCATTCCTAATAAATGTGACAGCGTGAAATAAGACAAGGTATAATGGCTCATAAAAGCAAATGGAAACATCAGAGATGGTATAAAAAAACACATGAGGAATAGGAAGTACTACAAAGTATACATTGCAACATAAGGGGAAGATATTTCAAGAACTCCTACCTGGTAAAGTCCTGCAGGACTAAGTCATCCCCAGCCCCCAAACAGCAATCAGAACAAAAACTCCATGAAAGCAGAAGCTTTCACACAGAGCTGCCTACAAGGATATGGAAAACATGCACCATGACAAAGCTGTGTGCAGTTCATCAAAATGTCTTGAAAGACAACAAACTCACAACTGCTTCTTTCCACAAACTTTTCAAAGTACCTCACGTTGCCCCCTGCATTACATTAAATAACGAGAACAAATGCTGGCACATAACAGAAACATCTTGAAAGACAAGAAATACACCTTTACCAAGACAGAGTCCTCTGCCCAAATTCAGACTTCTATAAGCTGACCTCAAGCCTCAAATTTCATTCCAGGCTTGATCAGGTTCTTGTCTTCCTAAGCACACCACCAATCCAGTTTTCTCCCAGATAATCCTCTCCCATCCCTGGTATTCCAGAGAGCTTTGTCAAAGTTTCCTAATTAACCGTGCACCCATACCACAGTCCCTAAGAAAGACCACACCACACCCATCACCATTTTCTTACCCTCATTTTCCTAAGGTTGTTGCCCAGATGCTGTCCCAGGTCTAATACTCGGAGACTCCACCAGTTCTACTAGTAGACCTACCAGCTCCTCCCTATTACAACTCTACTGAAAGTCACCTGACCTCCTCCATACACTCCTTCCATTTCCCTGTCTATATCACAGAGTGGCAATATACAGAAATTACCTGATTTCAGCTCCCAACACATTGCATGCCCCGGTTCTTCCATGAAATCTAACCCTCCACTCACACCACACTAAATACCTCCATCCCGTCATTCTTAGGCCCGAAATCTCAAACCCAAACTTTTATTAACACGTCTCTCCAATCCAGACTTCTTGGGTTTTGTACTCTGACTCAACAGCACACACTTTTCCTCCAGGTCTCCCTCCCATTTCCTGGATACCCAAGTCTTTCCCTATTACCATGTTCTTTGGCCCCTAATTCTCTGCAGTGCCCGGGGGAACTCATTCCCCCAACATCCTATCCATCCCTGTCTGCATGCTATCCAACTCTACTGAAGCCCACCAGGCCCCTACATTTCTCCCCATGCCTGTGGGGCTACCCACATGACCCTCCCTGCCATGGGAATGACGTCCGCATCTCTGTCAGCCTGGGCCGCCCAACCCCAGGGAATGGGCTTTCCCTTCCCTTCCCCTTGTGCATCCAGACATGGCCACTACTGGGGCAGCCACATCTGCTCACCAGTTGCTCCTCTCCAGGAAGAAGACCCAGCTGGCGTTGAGCAGGAAGCTGTGCAGTCTCTCTGGGAATGGGAGATTACTTGGCAGCTGAGCTTCAGCATCCACTCTGGGTTAGTTTCACATCCAGATCCTCTGGGAGGGAGGAGGGGAGGCAGACATCGCTTCTCGGCTTCCTCATGGCTGAGCCGCTGACTCCGAACCTGTGGATTTCGAGGGAGAATGCTGCTGGAAGTCACGGGATCCCATCTCCTTTGAGGCAGCCCCTGGGCATCTCTGTCCTGTTAGCTTAAATGCGCAAGTGCCATCCAAATAACACCTCCCCCTTCCTCCCAGGAAACACAGTGTCAGTGGAGGAGGCCAAGCTACCTTGATGAATCAGGGGAAGTGGCCTTAGCTCTAAATGGCACTGCAGCCCTGTGCTCATCACAATCAGAAATGCTCCAAGGACATCGTCGATTCCCATCCAGCCCACCAGAATCTCAGGGCAGTATGGAGCTCTCTAGAGCTCTGGGCTGACACCTAGACAATCCCGTTGGTGCAGCGCTCTGACAAACTGCCCGTGGTCAGGGTACTGAATGGAGGATACCTGCCCAGCATCCTTGGCCTAGTCGGTGGCCGGGGCTGCTGCCCGGAGTCAGACAAGCAGGCCTGGTGCTGTGTTACAGCACGTTAAAGCCACGGCATGCAGTGCTGTCTTTCCATGTCGGTGCCAGTGTGTGTTCTGGCTGCTCCACTTCCAATCCAGCTCCCTCCTAACATGCCTGGGGAAGCGGTGGAGGATGTCCCAATTCCTTGGGCCCCTGCAGCCACATGGGAGACCCAGAAGAAGGTCCTGGATCCTGACTTCATATTGGCTCAGTTTGGCCATCACGGTCATTCCAGGAGTGTACTGGCAAATGGAAGACCTCTCTCCCTCTCATACTCTCTCAATCTCGTTCACCTGCACTTGTTCTGTTTCTAATTCTTTTTTTTTATTTTATTGATTTTTTTTGACAGGCAGAGTTAGTGAGAGGGAGAGACAGAGACAAAGGTTTTCCTTCTGTTGGTTCACCTCCCAAATGGCCACTATGGCCAGCGCTACACCAATCCAAAGCCAGGAGCCAGCTGCCACCTCCTGTTCTCCCACGCGGCTGCAGGTGCCCAAGCACTTGGGCCATCCTTCACTGCCCTCCTGGGCCACAGCAGAGAGCTGGACTGGAAGAGGAGCAGTTGGGAATAGAACCTGGTGCCCATATGGGATGCCGGCATTACAGGCAGAGGATTAGCCAAGTGAAACACATTGCCGGCCTTCTCTCTAATTCTTAGAAATAAATGAAATAGGTCAGCACCGCGGCTCACTAGGATAATCCTCCTCCTAGGGGCGCTGGCACACCGGCTTCTAGTCCCGGTTGGGGTGCCGGATTCTGTCCCGGTTGCCCCTCTTCCAGGCCAGCTCTCTGCTGTGGCTAGGGAATGCAGTGGAGGATGGCCCAGGTGCTTGGGCCCTGCACCCCATGGGAGACCAGGAAAAGCACCTGGCTCCTGGCTCCTGCCATCGGATCAGCGCAGTGCGCCGGCCGCAGCGCGCCGGCCGCGGCGGCCATTGGAGGGTGAACCAACGGCAAAGGAAGACCTTTCTCTCTGTCTCTCTCTCTCACTGTCCACTCTGCCTGTCAAAAAATAAAAAAAAATTAAAAAAAATTAGAAAAAAAGAAATGTTTTTATTAAAAAGCCACATTATCATCTCATTAGATAGAGAAATAACCTGAAAGATCCAATCCTATTCATGATAAAAAAAAATTCCACAAAGTAGGTATAAAAGGAATATGCATCAAAATCTTAAAGGCTATGTATCACAACTCAACAGCCAATGCCATGCTGGATGGGCAAAAAGTGAAAGCATTTTTGTCAAACATGTAACAACACAAGGATATCCCCTTTTAAAATTCTTACTGAATGCAGTACAGTAAATTTTCACAAGAGAAAGAAAGGAGAAGAAAGAAATAAACAGCACCAATGTTATAAAAGAGAAAGTGAAATTCTAAAAGCTTACAGATGGCATGATATGGTACCAGAAAAAAACTAAAACAATCCACCAAAAACACTGCTAGAACTGGTGAAACAATTAAGTGAAGTTTCAGGTTATGAATAAACATAGTGTGTAAGCAGCAGTGTTTATACATTAATGATGAACTCACTGACAGAGCAATCAACAAATATCCCAAGGACAATAACCACAAAAATAAAAAGTTTAGGAAAAAATTTAACCAAAGAAGTCAAAGAGCTCTAAATGAAAATCACCACACACTGATGAACAAAATCACCAAGGACACAAAAGTGGAAAGATGTCTCTTTTGGTGGATTTGAAGAATCAGTATAATTAAAATCTCTACCTTGCCTAATGCTACCTAAAGATTCAATTAAATTTTCATCAAAACACCAATGACGTTTTTTACAGAATTATATACCACAAACCTATAATTCAAACAAAATCACAGAAGATGCAGAAAAGATAAGGTGTTTCTGAGCAAAAAGTGAAACAAAGTTATTAGCCTGGATACCTCACAACACCTGATTCAAAGCATTCTACAAATGACACTAAACAAAATATCATAGCACTTGCATAAAAAGTGACACACAGACCAATGGAAGAGAACAAGGCGAGCTCCAATATTAATCAAAATATGTTCAATACCATATTTTTACAAAAGGTCTCAGACCATCCATTGGATTTCTTCAACAAGTGGTGTTGCCAAAAATGGATGTATTTGTGTAGAAGATTGAAATTAGATTCATAACTCCAACAAAATATGAAAATCAACTCAAAATGGATCAGAGACCTAAATCTATGACCCAGCACTGTGAAGCTTTTTGAAGGAAATACAAACAAAGCTCCAAGACACTGGAATAGGGGATGACTCTTAGACAAGACCCTCAAAGCCCAGGCAGCTAAAGCAAAACCAAACAAATGGGATCAAATGAAATGAAAAGCTTTGCACAGCAAAGGAAATCATCATAGAGTGAAGATTCATTCACAAGAATGACCAAAGGATACTTGTCAGCAACCTATATGAAAAGGGTTAATATCAGGAATACATCTGCAACTTAAAAAAAAAACACCAATAAAAAACCCAACCAATCCAGTTATGAAGTAGCCAAAGGAACTCAACAGACAGTTCCCCATCGATATACAGATGGCCAAGAAATATAGGAAAAATGCGCAACATCACAAGCCATCAGGGAAATGCAAATCCAAACCACAATGAGATATCAGCTCACACGTACATACTGGCTAAAACCCAAAGGACGGAGAGTCACAATGAGGAGGAAGATGTGGGAAAAGGGAAAAACTTACCCACTGGTGGTAAAAATGTAAATTAGTGCAGACGCTGTGGAAAACGGTATGGAGATTTCTTAAAAAACCAGACAGACTTGCCATACGATATGGAGCAATCCCTCTACTGGCTATAACCCAAAACACATGAACATATTGTATCAGAGAGATACGTCCACCACAATATTTATTGCAGTATGCTTCACGGCAGTGAAAACAAGAAACTGACGAAGTCTTCTAACATCATCGTTGAATGGGTAGGAATAATACTACACACACACACACACAGTGAAATAACCTTACAAATCCTTCTTTCCACAAACTTTTTCAAGGACCCACATGATGCTCTCTGCATTACCTTAAGTAACTACAACAAATGTGGGCACATCACAGACACTCCTTTGAAACCCAGAAAAACACGTTTACCAAGAGAAAGTCCTCTGCTATAATTCTGACTTCTACAAACTGAATACAAGCCACAAACTTCATTCCCAGGCTATGCCAGTTTCTCCATGTACCTAAGCCCCCTATCAACACTTATCTGATTTCAACTAAGATCTTCTCCATCTCTTGGTAGTCGGGAGACTTTGGTCAAATTTCCTGATTAACTCAGCACACATTCCCCAGTACCTTCTGAAAGGTCCCTCTGACCACCTCCTGATATCCGTTCCCTCACTTTAACTAAGGTTTCTCCCCAGGCCCTGTCCTGCATCTAACACTCTGATGCTCCACTAGTTCTTACAAGTAGATCTACCAGCTCCTCCCTATTACAACTCTCCTCATGGTGGCATGCCTTCCTCCATGCAATCCTTCTCTTTTCCCTTTCTATCACTGGATGGTGACATACAGAAATAACCTGTTTTCAGCTCCCAAAACCTTGCATGAACCAGGTTCTTCCATGGCATCTAACCCTCCACTCCCGCTGCATGAAGTACTTGCAATCCCATCGTCCTTAGCCTGAAAATCTAAAACATAACAACTACTACCACGTCTCTCCAAAGCAGACTTCTTATCTTTTGTACTCTGAGTCAACACATGCAGTTTTCCTCCCAGGTCTCCCTCCCACTGCCTGGAGACACAATCTTCCCTTCTTAGCATGTTCTTTGGCCCCTAATTCTCTGCAGCACCCGAGGGAATGCATTCACCAACATCTTATTCACCTCTGTCTCTGTGGCCAACACTCTATTCTAGGAATGCTAGGCCCCCACATTTCTGTCTCCAAATGTCTATAGGGCTCCCCCACTTGACCCTCCTTCCCAAAGCTTGGAAGTCCACCTTACTCTCAGCCTCGCCAGCCCAACTCCAGGGAACAGAGGTCCCATCCCTTCCCTTCTCTCCCCCTTGGCCCAAAGGCTGCCATCTACAGGACGCATCCATGTCTACTAACCAGTTGCTCCTGTCCAGGGTGAAGGCCTAGCCGGGTTTTACAAGGAAGATGAGCAGGCTCCACAAATGGAAGACTACCCAGCAGCTGAACTTCAGCGTCAACTCGGTGTCCAGTTTCATATCCATGAAAATGTCTACAATGAAAATTAATAAACATTAAAGAAATAGAAAAAGACACACAAAAATGGAAAAATCTGCCATGTTCATTCATTGGTAAAATCGACAAAATGAAAATTTCCATTCTACCATAAGCAATTTAGAGATACAATGGGATCCCAACCAAAGGACAAATAACATTTTGCCCAGATGGAAAGAAAACAATGCTGAAATTCATATGAAAACACAGAACATCCAAATACTGAAAGCAACCATATACAACATTGACAAAACTCAAAGCGTCGCAATAACAGATTGTAAGACACAGAACAGGGCAGTTACGATCAAAACAGCTTGGTACAGGCAAAAAAAGAATGACATATAGAACAATGGAACAGAAAAGAAACACCTGAAATAACGCACACATCTACAACTACTCTGTCTTTTAAAAGTGCTAAAGATCAATCCCAGGTGCAAAGGACAGCTTCTTCAAAAACTGGTCCTGAGAAAACTGGACCTCCACATGCAGAACTCTGAAAGAAGCCCGATACCTTACACCTTATACAAAAAGCAACGAAAAACACTTCAAGGAACAAAATCTAAAACTGAGTATCATCAAATTACGAGAGAACACTAGTCCATTATGGGTACAGGTTCACATCCGTGTCCTCCATGGGGGGAGGGGAGGTTGACACCAGCGTCTCGGCTTCCTCACAGTTGAGCTCCCACCCACCCCCACTGCCTCCAAACCTGTGGATTTGGGGGGAAAACACCGCTGGGAAGCCCTGAATCCCGCATCCTTTGAAGAAGGCCCCGGACATTTCACTGTCCATAATCTCAAAAGCAGCAAATCCCTCCCGCACTCTCCAAGCCTCCCGTGCCACTGCTGCCAATAACACCGCCAGCCTACCACGACGCCACTCCCACAGACATCTCCTACTTCTTCCCGAGGCCGTCCAACTAACTGCTCAAGTGCCGTCCAACTAACACCCGCCCCTTCCTCCCAGAATACACAGCGTCAGCGGAAGAGGCCGCACTGCCTTGATTAACCAGGGGCGGCGACCTGAGCCCCAGCCTGACATGGCTGCCCTGTGCTCACCATGAGCAAATGCCCTCCAAGGGCATCGTTGCTCCCAATCCAGCCCATCAGAAGCTCAGGGCAGTGTGGAGCTCTCTACACCTCCAGGCTGACACCCAGCCACTCCTGCATGGGGCAGCGCACTGACAAACTGCCCGTGGTCAGGGTACTGAACGGCAGATACACGCCCAGCATCCTTGCCCTTGTCTGTCCCAGGGCTGCTGCCAGGAGTCAGACGACCAAGTGCACGATGTGTTGCGCTCCGGACAGAGAGGTAGGGTGGGGACAATCACTGTGTACCTAAATTGCATTTATGAAATGCATGGACTTTGGATCTCTTAAATACAAAACATATCTTATGAGAACACCTGCACTGTCTTCTCTTGGTCATTTCCTCGCCCCTCCCCTATGTCACAATTGTAGGTGACTCAGTCGCTCATCACTGTGTCCCTGGGAACAGACTGCCTTGCTGGAAGTCCTAACTCAGAACTTTTCATCCCACAACTTGCAGAATACACATTCTTCTCATCAGCCCCTGGAACTTTCTCTAGGACACAACATATGATAGGCCATAAAACAAGCTTAGTAAACTCAGTAACTGAAATCATTTCACGCATCTTCTATGACCAAAATTCAAGGAAATGGGAAATCAACAACTCAAGAAACTCCAAAACATATGCAAACACATGGAGACCAAACGACATGCTCCTGAATGAATGGTGGGTCATAGGAGAAATCAAAATGGAAATCAAGAAATTTCTGGACATGATTGAAGATAACAACAGCACAACACAGCAAAACGTATGGGACACAGCAAATACAATGTTAGGAGGACACTTGATAACAACTTGTGCCTACCACAAGATATTGGAAAGGCATCAAATAAATGAGCTTTTCAATGCATCACAAAACCTGGAAAACCAACATATCAAACTCCAAATTAGCAGGATGACAGAAATCATGGAAATTTGAGAAGAAATAAACAAAGTTGAAGCAAAAACATTACAAAAGATCACTGAAATGAAAGCTCATTAAAAAAATTTTTTACAAACTTGCTGAAAATCTCCAAAACAAACAAACAAACAAAAAAACAGGAATAAGACCCCAATGAGTAAAATCATAAACAAAAAACAAACTGTAATAACAGAAACCCAATAAATAAAAAAAAAAAAACATCGGGAATTACTACAATGTACTGTTTGCCAATGAATTGGTCACTCAATAAGTCTGCCTTTCATTTAAATAAATATTAAAAAAACATATAATTATTTCAATAGATGAAAACAGCTGGAAAATATGCAAAAACCTTTCAGAAAGAAAGCCTTAGGCAAACTGACAGTAGAATATTCCTCCACATAATCAAGGCAATTTATGTCAAACCGACTGATAGCATCTTATGAATGGGGACAAGTTGGAAGCATTCCCAACTATGATCTGGAATCAGACAAGGATGTACTCTCATTATTGCTATTCAATATAGATCTGGAAGTTTTAGAGCCATTAGGCAAGAAAAAGAAATCAAATGGATACAAATTGGGAAGGAGGAAGTCAAACTATCCCTCCTTCAAAAGCACATGATTTTTTAAATGGGGGAACCAAGAAACTCCACTATGAGATTATTAGAACTCAGAGTTTGGAAAAGTGGCACGATATAAAATCAACACACAAAAATCAATAGAATTTGTATACACACAATGTCATGGATGAGAGACAACTTCAAAGATCCATTCCATTCACAATAGCTACTAAAATTTAAATACCTTTGAATAAAGGTATCCAAGGAGGTTGAAGATTTAAAAAGCAACTCCAATACTTTTCCAGCTATTTTAAAATATTGAGCTGGATGGAATAGGATTCAACTCTAACAAACACTTTTTGTGAGGCCAGAATTACTCTGACCACAAAAGATAGCTAAACATTGAATGTAAATAAAACTGCTGGCCTAGATCCTAAATGAAAAAGATGCAAACATTCTCAACAAAATTCTAGCCAAACAAAACCAAAATCACACGCAAAAGCTCATGTATAACCTTTGATTGGAATTCATCCCAGAAATGCCATGATGTTCCACATTTTCAAATTAATACACATGATAAATTATATCAAACTAATTGAAGAACAAAACCACATTGTCAGCCAGCACCGTGGCTCACTAGGCTAATCCTTCGCCTTGTGGCACCGGCACATCGGGTTCTAGTCCCGGTCGGGGCGCCGGATTCTGTCTCGGTTGCCCCTCTCCCAGGCCAGCTCTCTTCTTTGGCCTGGGAGTGCAGTGGAGGATGGCCCAAGTACTTGGGCCCTGCACCCCCTGGGAGACCAGGAGAAGCACTTGGCTCCTGCCATCGGATCAGTGGGTGCGCTGGCCACAGCATGCCGGCCGTGGTGGTCATTGGAGGGTGAACCAACGGCAAAAGGAAGACCTTTCTCTCTCTCTCTCTCACTGTCCACTCTGCATGTAAAAAAAAAAAAAGAAAAAAAAAACACATTGTCAGGGCCAGCACTGTATTGCAGTGGGTTAAGGCCACAACACACAATGCCTCCATTCATATGTGTGCCATTTCGCATCCAGGCTGCTCCTCTTCCAATCTAGCTCCCTTCTAATGTGCCTGGGAAAGTGGCAGAGGATGTCCCAATTAGTTGGGCCCTTTCAGCCACATGGGAGACTTGGAAGAAGGTTCTGGATCCTGACTTCATACTGGCTCAGTCTGGCCATTGAGGTCATTTAGGGAATAAACTAGCAAATAGAAGACCCCTCTCCCTCTTTTCCTCCCTCCCTTTCTTTTGCTCTTGCTCTATCTCTATCAATCTATATCATTCTTGCAAACAAATGAAATAAATCTTTTGAAAAACCACATTATCATCTAATTAGATACAGAAATATCAATAGAATAAAAAAGGATTAAAAAACTACACAAAATAGATACAGAAGGAATACATATCGAAATCATAACGGCTATGTATGACATGCCAACAGCCAATGTCATGCTGGATGGGGAAAATGTGAAAGCATTTTTGTCAAACATGTAACAACACAAGGATGTCCCTTTTTACCACTCTTTCTGAATGTAGTACTGTAAATTTTCACAAAAACAATGAGGGAGAAGAAAGAAAGAATCAGTAAATAGGTTTGAAAATTGAACATCAAATTCTAAGGGCTTGCTGGTGACATGATATTGTAACAGAAATACTAATACAATGAACCCAAAACACTGCTAGGACTGGTGAAACAATTAAGTGAAGTTACAGGTTACAAATAAACATACTGTAGAAACAGCAGTGTTTAATACATTAAAGATGTTTTAAAGCTCTATAATCAAAATTACCATATCTTGATAAAAGAAATCACTAAGAACAGAAATAATGAAATGATATTTCTTTTGATGGATTCGAAGAATGAGTATCATTAAAATGTCTACCTTGGCCGGTGCCACAGCTCAATAGGCTAATCCTCCACCTGCGGAGCCGGCACAGCGGGTTCTAGTCCCGGTCGGAGCGCCAGATTCTGTGGCGGTAGCTCCTCTTCCTGTCCAGCTCTCTGCTGTGGCCCGGGAGTGCAGTGGAGGATGGCCCAAGTCCTTGGGCCCTGCACCCGCATGGAGACCAGAAGAAGCACCTGGCTCCTGGCTTCAGATCAGCATGGTGCACCGGTCACAGCGTGTCAGCCGCAGCAGCCATTGGGGGTTGAACCAACGGTAAAAGGAAGACCTTTCTCTCTCTGTCTCTCTCTCTCTCACTGTCTACTCTGCCTGTCAAAAAAAAAATGTCAACCTTACCTAATGCAATATAAAAATTCAATTAAATTGTTATCAAAATATCAGTGACATTCTTTGTGGAAAAACAAAAAAAAATGCCTAAAATTCATACAAATCACAGAAGATCCAGAACATCTTGGGGGTTCCTTACCAAAAAACAAAACAAAACAAAACAAAAGTACCTGGATGCCTCACAACACCTGATTCAAAGCATACTACAAATCAACACTAATTAAAACATCACAGCAGTGGCATAAAATGTGACACATTGACCAATGGAAAAAAAACAATGCAAGTCCCAAAATCAATACCAATATGTAGAGACATCTGATTTTTGATAAAAGGTCTCAGATATTCACTGCTATAAGGAAAATCTCCTCAAAAACTGGTGTTGGCAAAACTGCATTTATGTACGAGATTGAAATTAGATCCATTACTCACAGAAAAGAAGAAAATCAACTCAAAATGGATCAAGGACTTAAATGTAAGACCAGGGACTATGAAGCTTTTGGAAACAAATGTAGAGTAAGTACTAGAAGACACTTAAGTACAGATTGACTCTTAGAAAAGACCTTCAGGGCAAAGCAACAAAATCAAAACTAATCAAATGGGATTATATCAAAGTCAACAGCTTATGGACAGCAAAGGAAATCATCAATAAAGAGTCCTCCAACAGAATGAGCAAAAATATCTGTGAGCTACCTACCTATCTGAAAAAGGATTAATGTACAGAATACATCCGCAACTTAAAAAAAAATAAAATGAAACAATGAATCCAGATATGAAATGGCCAAAGGAGCTGAACAGAGTTCTCCATAGAAATACAAATGGCCACTGGTGCCGCGGCTCACTAGGCTAATCCTCCACCTGCGGCACCAGACACCAGGTTCTAGTCCTGGTCAGGGTGCCAGATTCTGTGGCGGTTGCTCCTCTTCCAGTCCAGCTCTCTGCTTTGGCCCGGGAGTGCAGTGGAGGATGGCCCAGGTCCTTGGGCCCTGCACCCACATGGGAGACCAGGAGAAACACTTGGCTCCTGGCATCGGATCAGCTTGGTGTGCCAACCACAGTGCACCGGCCACAGCAGCCATTGAGGATGAACCAACGGCAAAGGAAGACCTTTCTCTCTGTCTCTCTCTCTCACTGTCCACTGTGTTAAAAAATTTTAAAAAAGAAATACAAATGGCCAACAATTCTATGAAAAAAATGCTCAATATCACAAGCCATCATGGAAATGCCATCCAAACCACAATGATATGAGCTAGCCCTTTCAAAATGGTTAAGCTCCAAAGGACAGAGTCACAATGATAAGGTGGAAGTGGGAAAAGGGGAACACCTACACACTGCTGTTAAATATGTAAATTAGTGCAGGTGCTATGGAAAACTGCAGGAAGACTACTCCCTGGGGGCTGGAGGAACCTGAGAGAATGGCCTTTGGGGCCGGTGCGCCTGAAGCACCTGTGGAAGGGGCAGGTGGAGAGGGGAGGGGAAGAAAGGTGGGGGACAGGGGAGGGTAGCATGGTGTGTGCAGGCTGGGCTGCAGACTCCCACTGGAAGGCAGGGCCTGGGGGAGGTCCTGGTCTCAATCTAGGTCCATGGGGACCCCAGGTCTTCATTTATAAACCTGTCAGCCATGCCTAACTCCACCACTCAGCCTGCACCTCTATCTATACAGCTCCCTTCTGGGTCCTGCTCAGAAGAGGGGCGCCCTCACCCATCTCCCACAGAGCTGCAAGTGACAGGGTGGGTGGCAGATGCCACCATGGGGGCCAGAACTCCCTTCCCACATCCCCCAACAGGCAATCCCTGGAGACCACTATGAGGTGGCTGGTCAGGTGCCCACCAGTGGGAGCTGCCACCCTGAAAACTAGAGCTAGACACAAAGCAGGCCTGGCTCGACACCTCCTCCTGTCATTGGCCACCTGACCAGAGAGGCCCACACCGTTCGCCCTCTCCTGTCCACTGAGCTGAACACAGGTTGGGAAGGTGAGGTGAGGGATCAATGCTGGGTGTGGTGGGTGGAGTGCCATCATCGTAGGCACTGGTTCCAGTCCTGGCTGCCCCCTGTGAACACACCTGGGAAGGCAGGGGTCAGAGGACACAAAAGCCCCACCCCTAAACCACTCTTCAGGGAGTGTGGCCATGGCTGAGCCATGGTGGCCACAAAAGCGACAGACAGCAGCCATGTGGAAGCCAACGGTAAGAGCAGCTTCAGACCCCATGTTAAGGACCCAGAATCACCTGAGAGGCCCTAGAGATGCCAGCGACCAAGGACACAGCATTACTGGTGCTGATGAGGGGCGAGGGGAGGTCCAGACATGGACAGGCCTGGGGCAGCCAGGAATCCCAAGCACCTGTACCACTCCACAGCGTCTCTCCCGGCTCACAAGCACCCAAGACAGGAGCTGGGAACAGCTGGGACTCAAGCTGGCACCCGAAGGCCATGCCAGTGTTGGCTGTAGGCCCAGCTGTGCCACCTCGCTGTCCCTGATTCCACCAAACATCAAGTGCCTGAGCTCCTAGAGCTCTGAAGGCGTCCCCAGTGCTGAAAATGGTGGGGTTTTAGGGTTTTAAGATTCTTTTTTTTATTTAAGATGCAGATTTGCAGAGAGAGAGAGAGATCTTCCACCTGCTGGTTCATTCCCCAAATGGCTACAGCAACAAGGGCTGCGCCAGGATGAAGCCATTAACTATGCATGTGCACACCACACACTTGCACAGTACACATACACATGTGAACCTACATGCACACAGAACACACACATACACACACACTAACATCACCGTCACGGTCCACACAGGTGATCTTATTCCAGGAAGGGGGTGGCCTGCCTGCTGTGGTCCACAGGGAAAACAGAAGCAGTAACCACACCCTGGAGCCACCAGGGTGGGCATAACTCTGACGCTGGGGCTCTGAGCAGAGTCCAGGTGCAGCAATGTGCTCTGCCCCTCCCCGCCTTCAGGAAATGGAGTCCTGGGGCCCTAATGGGCAGCTGCGAGGACTGGGTTTCACATTGGTTTTTGCAGGAATGTGTGGAACCCCTTGGCACTGAGAACGTTCCTGGTCCCAGGTGGGTCTGGGCCAGGAGGAAGACTCCCTGACCAGGCCAGCTCTGACTCTTGATCAGGACCTGCATGGCTGTGTCTCCTCCAGTGCAAGACACAAACACATCCAGAGAGAGGGAACAAGAGGCCAGGGCCAGCGCACTGAGGACAGGCCTCTGCCTGGGACCATGGCCTGGCCCTTCAGGGTCTCCGACACTCACCAGGATGAAAGCAGCCATGGGGTGTGGGTGGAGACTTAGGGTCCTGGGTTCTCCAGTGCCGGTACCAGCATGGCCCTGCGTCCTCTCCAAGGTGAGCATCACAAGGAGATTGGCGGGGGGGAGGCAGCCCCTTAATCTGGGCCCTTTTGGACATCTGCAGTCACCTGTGTCCAGGACAGGTGCTGGTGTCCTTTCCGCTTTGCTGGGTCCCTTCTCTGGGTGCATTTCTGAGTGGAGCCCACAGACCCCTGAGCCCACTGCCCCCTCCTCAGCAGCCCTCCACTAGGGCCAGCGACCCGCCTGCTGCTCAGGCTCACTGAGGGGGTCTGTCCCACACACCCCCCAGCCCATGCCAGTTGAACCATGTGCAGGAAGGGCCTGTGGGCTGAAGTATGCATCCGTGCACAGCCCATTCAGAGTTCACTTCTGGACTGAGTGTGTGTGCACTGCATATGTGTGACTGCAGAGCTCAGAGCCAGGCTACAACTGGCTGCATGTAAAACAAACTCAGGAGCTCCAGAGGGGACAGTGTTCCAGAAGCTGCATTCAAAACTCCATAGGGAATAGGAGGGACCTGGGCTCCTCTTCCTTTAAGCGTACTTCAGGGCACCCACGCTCAGCAGCTGCCCCCAGTGTCCACCAGCTCCTGAGGCCATCGCCTGTCCTCTGGCAGCTCCCAGCCTCTAGCGCCCAGCAGGTTCCTAAGGGTGGGGCCCACATGCTTGCAGGGTACATACCTATCAGTGAAGGAGCCCGTGATCTGAGGCCACAAATGCCAAACCAACCGTGAAACACTGTGGGCGAGGACAGGTTAGGGAGGCCCATGGCTACCTTAGCTGGCTCCTGGACACCAGTGACCACCTCTCTCCCTGCAGGGTTCTCACCCCCAACTCCACACCCCTGGACCCCCTCAGCCAAGGCTTCAAACAGCGTTCTTCATAGAAATGGTCCAGGCAGCTATAGACACTTCACTGACCTTGCTGAGGATGGCCCACAGAAGTGCAAGTCCTGGGACGCGGGGTGGTTTCTTCCCACTTGAAAAGCTAGAAATGTGGCCAGGGGTATGGCGGCCCATGGTCTGCAGGAGGCCGGGGTCAGCAGGATCGTCGGGCCACATAGAGCCTGGCTCTGAGTCCCACAGCTTTGTCGAGGATGAGGCCCCGCCATGAAAAAACTCCCCCAGCAGAGAACGGGAACAAACATTCCTGGGGAGAAACCAGGTTTTGCAAGGGCCAGCCAGGCCTGGGCAGGTGGGGCAGGGATACAGAGGCTACAGGGGTTGGGGCACAGTGTCAGCTTCTGTGGCTTCTGTCTCCCTCTAACTGTGCCCCTTCCCCCACTGTGGTTGTGGAAGCTCCCCAGGAGGGCCTGGCCTCGCTGACAGATGCACCAGGGACCCCAGCAGCCCAGATCCTGCAAGGCAACTTCCCACAACACAACACAGTCCCAGTTGCTGACTCTGGAGGTTTCAACGGGTGGGTGTGGGTGGCAGAACCTGCTGTCCCTCTTGGCACTGGGTCCGTGTATATGAGCCCCTCCCCCAAAGTCACTGAGGGGCAGAGACCTGGGTGGGACCCCTTGGGGTGGGGAGGGAGAAATGGTTCCAAGAGGGTGGGGGGGTGTGGCCTGGCAGCTGGAGGTACTCTAGTGGCCGGGCACGGTGACTCTTGGGCAGGTGCCTGTCCATGGGCAGTTTGCTCCACTGCCCACTGCTCCAATTGTTCTAGGCCCTTCCCTTGGCACTGGGCCAGTGTGGAGCCGAGGCCAGCATTGATGTTCAATCTGCCTAGACTCTATAATTTGAAGATTTCATTTTCTAAGAATTTTTTCTTTATTTATTTAAGAAGGAGGGAGCGAGAGCGCATGCTCCTCCTAGGTGTCTGAAGTTGCTGGAGCCCCAGGATGAAGCTGGAAACCAGAGTGGAGCCTGGATGGAAACCCCAGGTCTCATCCTGGTGCTCTCACTGCTGGGCCCAAAGATTGCCCAAGCAGTTTACACACACTGCATCATGGGTCTAATTAAATGCATCATGGGTCTACTCATGTGTATGAAAATAGGGAAGTAGAGTTTAGAATACCTTGGCAACTGAAACATCATACTGTCCTTAGCTAAGATCTTAGATAACATAAAAGATTTGGGCAAGGTTCATCTGCCAGTGTCCTTGTCCCACTGTGGTATGTTCAATTTGTCATCGTTTTCTGGTGACTGTCAATTGAGGGTAAAGCCCACAGCACTGACCTCTTACCCAGCCTGAGGAAGACCTGCGAGCAGAAAAGGGGCAGCTCTGTTGTGATTGATTTGAAGGAATGCTGTACACTTACTCATCCCTGCTCTGGGGTTAGTTTAAAACTAGGTTCCATTGGTCATGAGCCCTGTAAGAGCCCATCTACACCTGCCACCCCGTGATGGGCTGGGAAGTGGACCAATGTGGAGAGAGTGGCCAGTGCACAAGAGCGAGTGTGCTCCACACGTGGCTCACAGTCCCACTGAGGGCAATGACCTCACCTGCACAGAATGTTGGCACAGGCCAGACTTCTGTGATGTCATCCTCCGTGGCAGTTATTAGGCCTTGCTGCCAGCACAGTGGCACAGGGACAGGCGCCGAGGGCAGGGACAGAGCAGGGAGAGCAGGTCTGTGGGGAGAGGGCCTGGGGAGCAAGGGAGTGGTGGACATGGGTGAGGCAAGGGAGAAGGCAGGATGGGGGTATGGGCACAGGCAGGGTAATGGAGGATGGGGACAAACAGAGTGGTTCAGGGGTGGGCCAGGGTGGGCCGAGGGAGGGCGAGGGAGGGCCGAGGGAGGGAGAGGGTGGGTGAGGGTGGGCCGAGGGAGGGCGAGGGTGGGTGAGGGTGGGCCGAGGGAGGGTGAAGGTGGGCGAGGGTGGGCGAGGGAGGGCGAGGGAGGCCGAGGGTGGGCCGAGGGAGGGCGAGGGAGGGCGAGGGAGGGCCGAAGGTGGGCCGAGGGAGGGCGAGGGAGGCCGAGGGAGGCCGAGGGTGGGCCGAGGGAGGGCGAGGGAGGGCGAGGGAGGGCCGAAGGTGGGCCGAGGGAGGGCGAGGGAGGGCGAGGGTGGGCGAGGGTGGGCCGAGGGAGGGCCGAGGGTGGGTGAGGGTGGGCCGAGGGAGGGCCGAGGGTGGGCCGAGGGAGGGCGAGGGTGGGCCGAGGGTGGGCCGAGGGAGGGCGAGGGTGGGCCGAGGGAGGGCGAGGGAGGGCGAGGGAGGGCCGAAGGTGGGCCGAGGGAGGGCGAGGGAGGGCGAGGGTGGGCGAGGGTGGGCCGAGGGAGGGCCGAGGGTGGGCGAGGGTGGGCCGAGGGAGGGCGAGGGTGGGCCGAGGGAGGGCGAGGGTGGGCGAGGGTGGGCCGAGGGAGGGCGAGGGTGGGCCGAGGGTGGGCGAGGGAGGGCGAGGGTGGGCCGAGGGTGGGCCGAGGGAGGCTGAGCATGGGCTTCTTGTGGAATTGGGAGGGAGAAGGGGAACACGGGGTGATGGTGGTGGCAGGCATGGAATGGGGCACTGGATCCAGGACAATGGGGAGAGCAGTGGAAGAGGAGACTGGGGGGGCAATGGGGGGCTCTCTGTAGCATTCATGCTGCACCATGGGTACGTGGGGAGAGTGTTGGGTATTTCTCAACCCAACCTGGCCTTCCCTCCCTTGTGAAATGGCAAGGGTTTGAATCCCTGGAACCAGATCCAACTCATTGCCTGTGTTTATAAATAAAGGTTCCACATTGATCTGAAAACTACCATGTGGTGTGTAATTTTTCCACAAAGATTTATGCATTGGAAACAGAAATGAGCAAAAGAGGTGGTGACAGAGAGGTCTTCCTTCCTCTGGTTCACTTCCCACAGGACCCCAACAGTCAGGTAGGGGCCAGGATGGAGCCTGGAGCAGGGAACTCCTACTACTCTCCTAAATGGGTGGTAGGGCCAAAGTACTTGGGCCTGGATCTGCTGTATTCCTAGGCACACAAGCAGAAGACTGGATGGGAAGTGGAGCAGCTGAGACTTGAAATAGTGCTCCAACGTGGGAGCTTAGCTGAGCAGAAGCTCCAAAAAGGTTGGCTCCCTTGTGAAGTGTCAGTGAGTGTAAGAGTTTGCACACCCTAGGGATGGAAGGTGATGTTCCATCTGCTAGTTCACGTGCACACCACACTGGGTACTACTGCCTGAGACAGTGTTGGGACCCCCACAGGCATACATAAAATCTTTGGCACCTCCCCTTGCCAGCTGAGGGAGGCCTGGTTTTGAGTGGAGAGCTTCACTGAAGAGGGCCGACTCACCTCGTGGGACTAGAGATGGGAGGGGAGGTCCTGAGCCCAGCAGGATCCTAGGCTGTGTCCGGTGCTGAAGGAGGCTCATGTCTGGCTTTCCCCAGCAATGTGTCCGACAGCTATGAAACACGACAAAACCAACTTTTAAGGCCTCTGGGAATCCACCAAAAAAACCCCAAACCAACCAACCACAAAACAGACAGCACTGATTGATGGAGAATTGCTGACTGCCCAGGAAAGAAGAGTGGGAGAAGGTGGTATGCTGGCCTGGAGCTGTGTCCCTTTCCTCCCCACCCTGAGCTTGTGGTGCTACCAGGGTGGGTAAAGGTGTCTATCAAAACCAGCAGTTTGGTTTGTTGGACATGGTGCTGAGGGGAGAGCAAGGAACCCATGCTCAAGTCCTCACCAGTAAAAAGAGCAAACTTCACAGGACAGAATGCAGGAAAGTGGCAGTCCTGCTGGCCAAAGGTTAGAGGCCCTTTGGGCCAGGGGAAGACCAGTGTGCCAAACAATTTTTTTATTTTTTTTATGATTAGGTATTTATTTGAAAGCCCAAGATACAGAGACTGTGACATAGAGAGATCTTCCATCCAACTGGTTTACTCCCCAGGTGGTTGCATCAACCACTATGGGACCAGGCCAAAGCCGGGAGTCAGGAGTCAGGAGTCGAGACTTCCCGGTCTCCCATGAGGGTGGCAGGGCCCCAAGCACTTGTTCCATCTGCCACTGCTTTCCCCAGGACATTCGAGAGAATCCTGATCAGAAGTGGAACAGCCTGGATACAAACCAGTACCCATATGGGATGCTGGCATTACAAAAGGTGACTGAACCTACTATGCTACAACACTGGCCCCCAATTTTTTTATTGATTGGAAAGGCAGGGACACACAAAAGAGAAAAAGACAGATGGGGAGAACGTCCATCCTTGTTTAGCCCTCCAAATAGGTACAACATCCATGGCTGGGCCAGGCAGAAGCCAGGACCCAGGCATTCAACCTGGGTCCATGTGGGTGGCAAGGACCCAACAACTTGAGCCACTACCTGTTGTCTCCCAGGGTGGGTATTACAGGAAACTGGAACTGGAAGGAGAGCTGGGACTTGAACTCAGGTCCTCTGTTATGGGATGGGAGCGTCCCAACAGGTGGTGTCATCGCTGTGCCACACACCCTCCCCCAGAGAGAAGTTTACCAGGAGAATCCTGGATGCCATGGTTGGGCTAGACTGAACTCAGCAACCAGGAGCTTCATTCACATCTCCCACGTGGGAAAGCAGAGAAGATGGCCCATGTCTTTGGGCCTCTGAATCCAACTGGGACACCTGGGGGAAGCTCTCTGAGCCATGGCGTGCAGAAGATCTGCTCCACCCATCCATGGAGAGAGAGCCATGTTCCCAGAACCAGCTCTCTGTGGCTGCTCCACCTTGGGTTTTGAGCCCCTGAGCCTCTGATATGTTGAGTGCCTGGGAGTACCTCACAGTTTTACCTGGGTACACAGCCCCCATCAATCCTCCCAGCCAGACTCAAGGTCAGTGGGGAACAGGGACTTTGCTCTCTGGCAATATCCCTGGATCCCACACGTGCACCAAGAGTCACTCGCCACAGCCCCTCCTTGTTTCACAATGGCACCTTCTCCCCACCATCCTCCAGCTGAACTGCCAGCTGCTGGGCACATGCCTGAGACCTGCTCAGCTGCTACTTACACCCATAATTCCACCTGCCCTCTCTCAGCCACCTGTTTGTGGGGAAACAGGGAGAGGGAAATGTGCCCCTTTGTCCCACTGGGTAAGTGGATGCCCTGTCGCAATCAGGACTCCAGGCCGCATTCACAGACAGCGCAGTCGACCAGGCTCTCCCTCCAGCTAGATCACCAGTGTCACAGGTTTCTGCACTCTGATCTCACTCACTCTCCAAAGCTGGTGCAGTCTCCTGCTCTCGGCTCCTGGGGTCATGTGCTGTGTCTGTGCTTGCTGCTTTGCGTCCACGTGGGCCTTCCACCATGATCCACGGTGTCCTTCTTCCTTCCTCAGCACTTCCTGTAGTTTGCTCTCCAAGTCTCCCCTAAGAATATACTTCATCCACTTTTTTTTTTGCTGTTTTCCCCTAGCCTAAAGCAGTACACCCCTTCCCCATTCTGCTCTTTTGGAATCTCCAAGATGCTTTACTTTAAAATGGCTATGCCTCATGAACGGGCATAGCAACACAGCAGAACACAATTTATTGTTTAGAGGTCCGGCATAAGCAAATTCAGTTCAGAGTACTAATGTTAGATTTCGTGGCATTTATTCTCACTAGTTAATTTTCAGAAGTCTTACTAACAGTAAGGAATCCTTTGGGAAATTTAGCAGTTTCCTTGCTGAAAACCACTGGGTTACATTGTTTTGGGAGTGGAACATTGTGCCCTCCTTAGAACATTAGTGAAGGCCTTGATAGTCACTCTTTGGCAAACAACTCTGCTGCTGAAAATACAAAGGGAGAGACAGGAGTGACATTTGCATTTTGATTTAGATAGTACTTTGTTCTCAACTATTTATGGTCTCCTTTCCTCTTCAGAATGCACTTGTACACACACACACACACACACACACACACACATTCCTCTGATATAAAGTAGTCTGTACAGAGAATCGAGCCAATTAACTGAGACGTGAGCAATGTAGAGAGTAGAGTGTAAGGAGAGAAAAATTCACTGCTCTACAATTATATCAAACACGATGAAGATTCACTGCCGGTCTGATGTCTGTTTTAGGGGATCATATGATAACAGCTTTTCCCCTTCTGGTTTTCCATTTAGCTGTGCTTTTAGATTTTTTTTTCATGTTTTTGGTAATCTTCCTTTAAATATCTGTACAAGAGTTAACATTGCAATGTGGCATTGCTACCAGTACTCCACTATGTGATACTTATTTTAACACCTTTGATAGTCTGAGAAAATTTGATGGGTTAGTTTTTTTCTGGAGCAATTCCTTTACTTCACTTATTTTAACCCACTGCTTTTGGTAATGCTGTTTATGAGGAGTTGTCTTCACTTCTTGCTCCTGGAATCACGACTATCATGAATATTCTGCTTTCTGACTCCTGGCAGCTCAGGTGAGATGACTCAGCCTTTTGAAAGCCCTACTCAGCAGTTGCACTCCCTAGAATATTTTCTGACTTCTTTCAAAATATTTTAACCAAAAAAGATTTTGAAGGCAAAATGAGAAAAGGTTGAAATTAAGTTATATACATATATTGCATATCTTATCTTTGTTTTTCAAATTTATTTCTGTAGTGGAATATAAGCACTCTAAGGGCTAAGCCATGCATATACTACAATAAACATTTATGGAATGTGGTATTTATTTTCAAAAGCCTCAACAAAAAGCAGCAGTAAAGCTGAAATATCATATGTTTGAGAATAATATAATAATACCAATATCCAAAATGTTAGAATGATGCAATTATTTGTTTCTGACTACAGATTTCCTGATATGATCATGGTATATAGTTTAGCATTAGACCAAGATTTATTGCCTCATAAAAACAACATTAAAATAATTTATTTTGTGTGAATTAGAATTCTAAGACATAAAAAATGAGAATTAAACCTTGATTCAAGAAATTTTTGAAAAGTGCATTGAAGGATCATAGGCAGCATACAAAAGAACCCCTGAAGAAGATAGTGAACCACAACCAGGAGCAAGACACAAAGAGAGTCCTCTGTGTGGCTGAGATTCTAAACTACAACTTGTCCCCAGATCTTGATCTTTCTGATTTGCTTACCGAAGGCTCCCACTGTCACTGATGCAGGCTTTTGGTGTCACTATCATACCAGTGCAGGCACTGCTGCCTGTGAAAGCTCAGTGACCTTACAACTGCTGAAGTCACTGCCAGAAATGACAACTTAGCAGCTTCTTTCCAGCTGAGGGCAGCTGTCTGTGTTTGGCTACACTGACAGCATATGTCTACCCTAGGGGTAATACACACCAGGAAATCATGTATTTGGCATATTCTACTTCTTCTTGGCAACAATTCCAAAACTGGAAAACAACGTTGCACCCAATATAAAAGATGTTACACCCTCTGCACATTCACCCAGCATTCTGTAATATCATTTGTAAAAGTCTTTATTTTTTTGAAAGGCAGAGAAAGAGTGAAGGGGGGGGTCCCCTATCCACTGGTTCACTCCCCAGATGGCTGCAATGGCAGGAGCTGCGCTGATCCGAAGCCAAGAACCAGGAGCTTCCTCCAGGTCTCCCACGCTGGGGCAGAGGCTCAAGCACTTTGGCCATCTTCTGCTGCCTTCCCAGGCCATAGCAGAGGGCTGGATCAGAAGTGGAGCAGCCAGGACTCAAACCTGTGCCCATATGGGATGCTGGTACTCCAGGTGGCAGCTATACCTGTACATCACAGCGCCTGCCCCCAATATCTTCTGAACTCTAGTTGGCCCCATAATATATTCTTGACCAGTAAGGTGCACCTGGAAAATGAGATGAACATGGTCCAAATACTTAAGTGCTACCACTCACATTATAAACTTGGATGGAGTTCCAGGCTCCTGACTCCATCAGGGATTACAGCCATTCTGTTAGTGAACCAGAGAAAGATCTCTTTTCCCACTATGTCTCTTTGTCTCCCCCTCTTTCTCTGTCACTCTGCCTTTTAAATAATAATAATAAAATGGCCAACAAACACTTGAAAAAATACTTAGGATCACTAATCATTAGGGAAATGAAAATCAAAACCACAATGAGGTTTCATGTCACTCCACATAGAATGGCACTCACACAGAAATCAACAAATAACAGAGGCTGGCGAGCATGCGATGAAAAAGGTACTCTGGTCCACTGTTGGTGGGAATGCAAACAGGGGCAGCCACTGTGGAAGACAGTATGGAGATACCTCTATAGACCTACCCTATGATCCAGCCACCCCACTGCTGCAAATTGTCTTCAAACAGTACTTTATACGTTTTGTGTCTGTGTGGGTGCTTTGTGTCTGTATGGGTGCAAACTGTTGAAATCTTTACTTAGTATAGACTTGGTATTCTATATAAAAATAATTAAAAATGAATCCTAATGAAGAATGGGATGGGAGGAGTATGAGGTGGGACGGGAGTTGGGGTGGGAGGGAGGCTCTGGGGGGGAAGAACCACTATATTCCTAAAGCTGTACCTATGAAATTTGTATTAATTAAATAAAAGCTAAAAAATTAAGAGTGGGAATGGAATAGGAAGAAGGGTTAGAGCATGGGTGGGAGGGAGGATAGGGTAGCAAGTATCACTGTGTTCCTAAATCTGTATATATGAAATACATGAAACTTGTATAACTTAAATAAAATTAAAAAATAAGTGATTCCAAGATCTGCAAAAAGAAAAATTAAACAAATACAAGAAAGCAAAACACATTATAATCTTAGTGTCCCATTAACAGACAGTGTCAACTACCAGTCTTCTGAGTGAGCCCAAACACCAGTAGTCTCAACTGACATAATCATAACCCCCTGAAGGGTCACAGACAGGAACTGATCAACGGAGTCCAGAAAGCTCACTAAATCCACTGAGGCATGAGAGTGCAAAACAAACTATTCCTGGAGACAACATTATGGCATTTCAGGTAAAGCTACCACCTGCAGGGCTGGCATCCCATACAAGTATCAGTTCAAGTCCCAGCTGCTCCCTGCTAATGTGCCTGGGAGAGCAGCAGATGAGCCAAGTCCTTGGGACCTTGCTACCTATGGTAAAGATCAGGATGCAGTTACAGGCTCCTGGCTTCAGACTGGCCCAGCTCAAGCTCTTGTGACCATTTGGGGTATAAACCAGAGGGTATAAAATGTCTCTCTGGGGTCCAGTGCTGTGGGGTAGTGGGTAAAGCCACCACCTGCAGTGCAAGTGCCCAAGGTGCCAGTTTGTACCCTGGCTACCCCACTTCCAATCCGGCTTTCTGCTGTGGCCTGGGAAAGCAGTAAAAAAATGGCCCAGGTACTTCTACCCCTGCACCTGTGTGTAAGAACCAGAAGAACATCTTGGCTCCTGGCTTCAGATATGCCCAGCTCTGACCATTGAGGCCATTTGAGGAGTGAACCAGCAGCCAGAAGACCTTTCTCCACCCTTCCCCTCTCCCTCTCTGCTTCTCTGTAACTGTCAAATAAATCAAAAAGAAAGAAAAGTGGCCCTGATGAGGGATGCAAACATTTCTTAAAAAAATAAAGAAAATGTCTATCTTTCCCTCTCTCTGTAGCTTTGCCTTTCAAATAAATAAATAACCCTTTTAAAAGAATATTATTCAGGACGGTGCTGTGGCACAGCAGGTTAAGGCCCTACCCTGAAGTGCCAGCATCCCATACGGGCGCCAGTTCTAGCTCCACTTCCAATCCAGCTCTCTGCTATGGTCTGGGAAAGCAGAAGATGGCCCAAGTCTTTGAGCCCCTTGCACCCACATGGGAGACCCAGAAGAGGCTGCTAGCTCCTGATTTTGCATCAGCCCAGCTCTGGCTGTTGTAGCCATTTGGGGAGTGAACCAACGGATGGAAGGCCTCTCTCTCTCTGTCTCTACCTCTCTCATCCAAATAAATAAAGATAAATCTGTAAGAAAATGATATATTATTAAGTCATCACATTTTGAAATAATGTTACATTAGATATAAGAAAAGAAAGTAATTTTGCAAATGCAGAAGTAGTGTGCCTATCTCCACACAAAGAAGGTAGAGGAGGAGGAGGAGAAGAAAAAGGAGCCAAAATAAAAGATACAGGGTAACTACAGATTTAGGAATCAGAGGTAGACATTTGGCCTAGAGGTTAAATTGTTGGTTGGGTTGCCCATGTCCCATACCTGAGTACTTGGTCTCAACTTCCATCTTTGCCCTAGATTCCAGTTTCCTGCCAATGCAGAACCTAGGAAGCAGTGGTAATGACTCAAATAATTTGGTCCTTGACATGCACTTTGGACAAAGAATAAACAGAAACAATTCTGCAAATTATAACTGGCCCTGTTTCCTTCAAACCACCAAAAGCAGACAAGATAGTAACTGAAAAATAGTACCATTTCTTGAGTGATAGGGACTCTGCTAGATGCCTCCTGTAAGAGTCTTTATTTTTCTTTACTGTTAATAAATCATTGATCACAATTTTAAGATATGCCACTTCTTGTTATAAGGTTAAAAAAAAACACAAGCTCAGAGAGGATAAGTAATTTTCCCATCATTACACAGCTTAGGGCTGCCACAGACCGGTTGTGGAGGTAAGTCTTTCTAAACCCAAAGGCAAATTTTAACTGGCAACACTTGGCAGTTTTTTTCCTGTTATTCAATAGCCTGAAGCTGGCTCGGCAGAAGCTGCATGCTTATTTCAAAGGGAAAGATACAACATCAATCAGTTCAAAGCTGAGTGTTTAGAATCACCAGGTGATTTTGAGAAGACAATACTAACTCCTGGTGAGGTGTATTTCCACCTGTGTGTCTAGATTCATGAGCAACGCTAGAGCTGGAGCTCTCTACACCAAATTACTACCATTGTAATACAATTGACTCCTATCAATATATGCCTTCAGAACCATTCTGAAGACTTACAAACTACCCATTTGTCCATAGGGTATGTCCAACCACTCAAAGATAAAGGATAGCAGTTATTGGTGGAATAAATGTAGCAATGGGTAAAATTGCTCAAAAATCACTATTTATTTATTAAAAACAGAAGTAGTGTATGATCGTGGGGTCACCCACTGAGATTCTTACTAAACTAAGTTGGCTTTGTAATGAATACTTGCCTTGGCAGCTGTAACAATGAATATATTCTGTGAAAGGATGATTGCAGATTGTGGGCTCAATGTGCAATGTCTACCAAGGCAAAAATTTTCTCTCCTTGTTGATTCGAAATTATGTAGTGCTGCTCTCAGTCAGTTCATCTCAAGGATATTATTACCTCTATTCTACCACCTTGTATGGCACTCACAATGAAACCAATTCTATTGGAAGGCCCCTGGAGGCAGAGCTGTTTTTTCAACTTGCTGAAATGCATTCAGGTCCTCCTAGTTCTGTAAGACCAATGAAATCAAGTAGTTCTTTTTCCTATTTGGCATGGACAACCATCACAACAGGAGGGGCCTCCGTTGCTGAATGCTGAGGTATCTTGCACTGAATTAAACTTCATTCCATCTATGTGCAGTATTACGTAAAATTTCACTTTCTGAGCAGACCCCCAGTGATTTCTTTTTAAGTCATGCGCTACCCAGGCAGTACAACTGTTTACTTGTCTATCCCCATACTACAGGGGGCACTCAAGTACTGTGCAGGAGAATCTTTAGACCTTTCTGGTCCTCAATTTTTGGGAGGATGAGCGGCATCCATGACAGACAACAGCATTCATTACCATCTTCCTGTTATGCGACAAGAGCCTATGCATTTTTACTACTGGTATTCTCACCCACAGATAACCCAGGCTAAACTAGAGAAAGGGACACTAAGATATTTTTGACAGGACTGCTCTGTGATACCCCTATCTCCCCAGAGCCCCATTAACTGGCACCATGTGTGACCCTCAGTTTGCTCAGGAAATACCTGAGATGGGCCTGATTCATTTAGAATTCAGGTTTTTTCAATAGGCAGTGAGGGACAGGTTACAGAACTGGGTTGGAAAAGCAGATAAACAACACAGAGGTCATTTCTTTTCTTTCTAAGCATAAAAACCATGATGGAATGACCTTCAACCCCAGATTCTGCTACATGGACCTCACTATCAACTTTGGAGTTACTTTACTTCTACTTACATAAATTATAATTTGATGATAAAATACTGAATTATAAAATTTTCATAAGATGGCTGATATACACTTATTTTTTTATATTGAGAGAGAATCTTGAGGGCTGGATTCTACTTAACTTATAAAGGAGACAACAAATCCTATTTCATCAGTATGAAAAAGATGTCCTTTGATTTTTTTATATTACCTTCATATTTCCCTGGCTGGCCAGGACATAATAGTTACAATTAACATTAGTTTCCTGGGCAATCTTGGCAGCATAAATTTCTGTGTGTCAACAGAGAGTCAAAGTGATGGCAATACCCTGAGAGACTGACTCCTTCCCTAAGGCCCTGTCAAGTGTACAGTGCTCTCAGCACAGAGGCAGAAAACCCACTTCATTAAGGAGGACCCTGCACCATCCAAGGAAGGACAGTGAAACAGAATGTCACAGGGGCTGGCGCCTTGGCTGACTTGGTTAATCCTCTGCCTGCGGTGCCGGCATCCCATATGGGTGTGACGTTCTAGTCACGGTTGCTCCTCTTCCAGTCCAGCTCTCTGCTGTGGCCTGGGAAAACAGTGGAGGATGGCTCAAGTGCTTGGGCCCCTGCACCCACATGGGAGATCAGCAGGAAGCACCTGGCTCCTGGCTTTGGATCAGAATAGCTTGGGCCGTGGCAGCCATTTGTGAGGTGAACCAACGAAAGGAAGACTTTTCTCTCTCTCTCTCCCTCCTCTCACTGTCTAACTCTGTCAAATAAAAAAATAGAATGGCACAGAGGTTTCCTCTCCTCATCTTACTATCATGACCGCCAATGTACTTTTCTTACCCTGCCAGGCTCCAGTGTATCAGAAACATCACATTGTTAGCAAAACAACCTGGGATCTACCATTCATGGACTTGAGTTTCTGCAGGGACACATTGATAGCTGAATCCCAAATACTTCTTACAGCTAAAAAGTACTGTGTGTAGTCTTTCTCAACTCAAAGCCTGGAAGAATATCCTTAGTACCAACACGTCAGAGGAAGGGCCCCATTACCCTGATATACCTGACTTTAGGGAAGAACTATTTAACGTAAGAACAGACATACCCATCCCTTCCTCAAGTTCCACCTGCTCTCTCTAAGTCAACTCTCCTTAGAGGGCATCACCTGCAAGGACAGCCCCAGAACTGAGGCTCCTGTGTCTGGTCAGAGCCTCAGGCTCACAGCCTCATCCTACAGGAGGGAGTGCATCCACTCCTCTACAAACCTAATCTGGATCCATCAGAGAAGCTCCCTGGACAGGTACACACATCACTGTGGAATAAGTTCCTCTCCCAGTCCTTACTGCTCAACTCAGGATGCCCCTGGAGGAGTTGGATAGTGGATCAGGCATATGTGAGAGTCCCCTGAAGTTTGTGACTGGGCTTATCCCTATCTGCACCCTCTTTGGGTGCCACTTGCTCTAATGTCACCTGGTGTTGCTTGGGCTAACTCCTGTCCCACAAACATGCTGTCTCTGATGCACTCCCTCAGCTCTTGAGCTCAGAATGTAGACTAAGCCCAGGCTGCTGCAGGAGACACAGAGTAATGACAAACATCAGGTCTCATCTTCAGTTCCCCAGGCGTGTTTTACACACATCCCTGGACCCCAGGAACTCAGAGAAATCTCGGAAGAACGGACACCAGAGAGGTACAAAGATCTTATCCTATTTCTTGACAAACTGACGAAAATGATTGCCGTGAGAATTTTGCAAACTCCTGTGGCAACTGATTGGCAGCAGAATTCACACACAAGCCTTGCCCTCAAGGCTCCCTGTCCCAAGAATGTAACTCATCACCCAGAATCTATTATCTGTATTTCAGCTTACTTTAGATCAAACATAGCTACTTCCACTGTTCAAATATATGAGATGGGACTACTCTTTTATCAGAGCTCAGAAAGCCCTATTATTAATACTCAGCTGATTTTCAACCACTCTCTGACAGGCTGAGACTAAGGAACACACTAAATACTACTTAAGAAAACACATTCACTATGACTTTACTCCACCATTCTCCTTTAGGTTTTTCAGATCTGCTCTATTAGATGGCTTGTTTCCTTAAATTATTCCCAATAGATATAATGAGATCTCTCCTCTGTTTATCTCAAAAGTAGGAAAAAGATCAATTGGATGAGGGCATAATCTAATAAAATTCAAATTTAATGATTCAAATTTGATGATACCTGTTTTCCAGATTTTTGATCTTTTCAATTGCAGTCATGGTAATCAATGAATGGGAAATGAATGACTACAAAGAGGATTCCCTGGTCTTTGGAAGGCAATAAAAATTTTTACAACAGAACCCTAGTGATGGTTGCACAATTACATGAATCTACTAACACCAAGGTGTTATGCATCTGTAATTGGTGATTTTTCTTTTAATTAATTTCAAAGGAAATGTCAAATTTCTGCTCCAAAATGTAAATAACTAAATAGTCACTTGTAAAGACAAGAAAATAGTACAACATACTAAACACCAATTCTCTTCTTAGATTAGCCCAAAAATTGAGGTCATAAGGAAAACAGCGTCCCTGAACATGAGAAATATGGGCCACTACAAGAAATACAAGCTTACCAGGAAGAGAGAAGCTGCTGAATGCAGCAAATGGTAAGGACACTTCCATAGTAACTGTCCAACTGCTGGAGGCTGGAGGTGACCTGCCTTGACAGTTAAAAACATTTTTGTGAATGGGCATTTTGCCTTGTAGTTGGAACACCCATTGAGACACCCACAATTACAGTGCCTCAGTTTGAATCCAGGTTCTGCCAACGAAGACCCTGGGAGTCAGATGATGACTCACAGAAATCTATCACTGCCATGCAAATGGGAGACCTGGATTTAGTTCCCAGCTTCCATGTCTGGCATAGTTGGAATCACCCAGTGCATCACAGTTCAGTGGAAGTGAACAGTTATTAATCATTCTCTGTGAGTCTGCTTCTTAAATTGGGGTCAAGGTGGAGTTTTGGAAATAGTTTTGGAAATGTTACCACAAGAAACACAAACAGGTTCTCTTTAAGAGTAGAAAAATTGGCTGGCGCCGCGGCTCAATAGGCTAATCCTCCACCTGCGGTGCTGGCACACTGGGTTCTAGTCCCAGTCAGGGCACCGGATTCTGTCCCGGTTGCCCCTCTTCCAGGCCAGCTCTCTGCTATGGCCCGGGAAGTGCAGAGGAGGATGGCCCAAGTGCTTGGGCCCTGCACCTGTATGGGAGACCAGGAGAAGCACCTGGCTCCTGGCCGCGGCGGCCATTGGAGGGTGAACCAACTGCAAAAAGGAAGACCTTTCTCTCTCTCTCTCTCTCTCTCTCTCTCACTGTCCACTCTGCCTGTACATAAATAAATAAATAAATAAATGAGTAGAAAAATCATCTGTGCCCAGCGCCAGCACTACTCCTGTCACTTCTGCCCCTCTGGAGGTCCTGTGGCCTGTAAATCCCAGCCTCAAATACAATACAGCAGCTCCAGCCCCACCCTCTGGCAGTGACTAGGGGTCTGCTTGCCCCGTCTAATGGGCTTCACTGCTACTCCTGGGGCTCTGGCACATCAGGCAATGGCTCAGGCCACATAACCAGGCTGTCCCAGGGTCAGCTTGGCCTGCTCCCAGAACCAGTGGTCTCTAGCACTTCTTGTATCACATTTGGGTGATGGGTGGTGAGCCGTCACTGGGCCCACTCACAGAGCCAGCCAGGTGTGCTTCCAGAAAGAATGTCATTTCTGCAACTCTGTTCCCTCACTCTAGTGGTGGCTGAGAGACTCCATACCACGGGGCCAAGCAACTCCAATGGACCCCAGAAATACCCACACCCTTGATGCTGCTGTAGTGAACTACAGCCAAATAAGCTATACGGAGAGGCCGCTATGGTATTTAACTTGAAATGGAGACAAAAACATGCTACATAGTCAATACCTAAAGACAGACATTCAGGAAAAATCCTTCCATCCTGGAAAACCATCCCTTAAAAATGATACAAAAAAACTGATCTATCAGATGTGCAACAATCAACATAGGGACAGAAGAGTGAAAAGTGAAACAATATGCTACCCAAAAAGAATATAACCACACTACAGTACAAGAACACAAAGAAAAGGTGGTGAGTAAAATGCCAGATAACGAATTCAAAAGACAGGCTATAAGGATCCTCAGAGAGACACAAGAGAATATGGACAGTTAGCTGAACGTTATGCATGATATCAATGAATGAAAACTTCAACAGAGACAGAGACCTTGAAAAAGAACTAAAGAGAAATCTTAGAAAGCATGAAGTGATTGAGTCAAAAAAGTTACAAATCTCAACAACAGAGACTAGACTGAGCAAAAGAAGGAATATCTGAACTCAAAGACGAGTCTTTTTAAATATACCAGTCAGACAAAAGGAACAAAAGAGAAGATGGCCTCCTGAGACCAGCGGAGCACAACATAAACAAGCATTCAAATTTCCGTAGTCACGGCTGCTCCACTCCCCATCCTCCTCTCTGCTATGGTCTGGGAAAGCAGTAGAAGATGGCCCAAGTCCTTGGGCCCCTACATCCATGCGGGAGAACTGGAAGAAGCTCCTGGGTCAGATTGACACAGCTCCAGCTGTTGCGACCAATTTGGGAATGAACCAGCAGGTGGAAGTCCTCTCTCTCTCTCCTCTCTCTGTGTAACTCTTACTTTCAAGTAAATAAATAAATCTTAAAAAATGCTTTTGTTCAGAATTTTTTTCAGAATTCTGAATATAGGATGTTTATGAGATCATTGGCATTCCTGGCTAATGCTGATGTACTCAGTAACAACCAATAAACACTCTCAAGTGTGGATGGCGTGTAAAACATCCTCAAGTATATTTTAATTATTTTACTGAGATGAAGTATGCTATTCTGCATGCATAATATTATCAATATTACATTAAATCTCTTCATTTATCAGCACTAATGCTACTTAGAAGAGCTGTTAATAAAATAATTCATTCTCATAGCATAACCTGGATCAGGAATACATGATGGCTCCTATCTATTATGCTGAGCTAAGAGAGGGCTTCTGTTATAATATCAATTTATGTTCTAAAAATGGCTCTGTGAACAAGTGCTTTCATGTGCTAGAGTTCCATCTCAATCACAGTATTTGAAGACAAGTGGGGATGGCAGATAACTGTTAAACAACCCCTTTGTGCTAATGCCTGTGACCTCATCCAAACACACCATTATCTGTGCAAATGCAGTACACATTTACATGCTGCGTATTAAAATTTTCATGAGATTTAAAGTGTTAGCTAAATACCATAACATACATCGACCACAAGGCCTTCTTCATAACTAGGTGATGAGGACACAGCCTGCAACTCCCTGTTAGAAGTCTGCTGTCTGGGGCGGGCAGTTGGTGCAGCTGTTAGGACACCACATAGACACCAGCATCCCTCATCCCAGTGTCTGGGTGTGAGTCCCCACTCCACTCCTGAAGCTTCCTGCTCATGCACATCCTGGGAGGCAGTGGTGATGGCTCCAGTACTTGGGTCCCTGACACGCACGTGGGAGGAGATCCAGATTGGACTGTAAGCTCCTGGCTCAGCCCCAGCTGTTGTAGGCAATTGGGAAATCAATCAGCTGGTAAGAAATTCTCTCTCTCTCTCCTCCCCACCACTACTAGATTCTCTGTCCCTCAAATACAAAAATAATTAAGTAAAGAATTGAATAAAATATAAAAAGAAAGCAAAAGTGTGTTGTCTTTGGCTATATGTAGTTTTTTTTTTAAAGATTTTTAAATTTATTTGACAGTTAAAGTTACACAAAGAGAGAAGGAGAGGCAGAGAGATAGAGAGAGAGGTCTTCCATCTGCTGGTTCATTCCCCAGATGGTCCCAATGGCTACTCCATTTCACATTCAGCTCCCTGCTGATGGTCTGGGAAAACAGTAGATGATGGCCCAAATGCTTGGGCCCCTGGACCGGTGTAGGAGACCTGGAAGAAGCTCCTGGTATCAGCCCAGCTCCAGCCATTGCAGCCATTTGGGGGGAAGTGAACCAGTGGATGGAAGACCTCTCTCTCTGTCTCTCTCTCCATCTGTCTGTAACTCCATCTCTGAAATAAATAAAATCTTAAATAAGTAAGATTCCCTCTTGGTCTTAATCTCTGTAACTCTGACATAAATAAATAAATAAATAAGGCTGGTGCTATGGCACAGTGGGTTAAAGACCTGGGCTGAAGCGCCGGCATCCTGTATGGGTGCCAGTTCTAATCCCAGATGCTCCTCTTACGATCCAGCTCTCTGCTATGGCCTGGGAAAGCAGTAGAAGATGGCCCAAGTCCTTGGGGCCGTGCACCCACATGGGAGACCTGGAAGAAGCTCCTGGCTCCTGGCTCTGGATCACCACAGCTCAAGCCATTACATCCATATGGGAAGCGAACAAGAAGGTAGAAGACCTTCTCTCTGTCTCTAACTATCTCTGTAACTCTTTCAAAGAAATAAAATAAATCTTAAAATAAATCTTTTCTAAAAAAGAATTGTACCTATGAAATACATGAAATCTGTTCTTTATATTAATAATGTTTTTTAATGCCCGGCTTTCTGGATTTTCCACCTGCAAAAAGACTCAGAAAACATGAGAGTAGTTGTATTTGCAAGGTGACTGCTGCAATAAGCAGCCCCTCTTTGCAGATATTTACAAGCTTAAATCAAGCCAAAGACCTTCGGATGCTTTCAAAACCCAACACAATTCTGAGGTACCAGGTGTTAGGATTTTTAACATACCCATTTTTGTTTTTCTAAAAAATATTTTTAATTAATTATTTTATTTGAAAGGCAGATAGAAGAGAGAACTTTCATCTAATGGGTCACTCTCCAAATGCCCACAGAGCTGAGTGTGCGGGCCTGCCGCACCAGTTGAATGGAACCTGAAGGAGGGAGTGGGACTGTAAAGAGGGACAAGGGTGCAGAGAATGGAGCCAAGACAACAAGGCTGATCAAGGCTCGTTTATTCTAAAGTCCCAGCGGCATTTATCCATATCCAGCTGCAGAACAAAGAATCACAAAGAACCACAAAAAATAGTAACATACGTAAGCAAGTTATTGGGGCATCCGGCAGCAAAGATAATTTTAACAGGGTGTTCTTGATTATCATCCTCCTTCAGGATGGGAGTATGTGACTTTCTTATCCTAGAAATTTCTCAAGCCAAGATTGGCCCTGATTTGTCCAAAGGCTGCCTACATCTTCCCCTTTTTTATTTTATTGAGAACGGCCTCTGTCTTAGGCTGCCCTCAGTCATCTCTGCCCTTACCCGTCATTGGTAACTCTGGCAGCTTGGCCTAGAGCCCTGTCTTAGGTTGGTACAGGATGCTGAGTATCTTACCCGTTTCTGAGGACCATTCCCACATCTCTGTCAAATGATGACTAGGTAAAGAAATTATGGGGGCAGGCACCATGGTAAAGTGGGATAAGTCTCAGTCTACTGCACCAGCACCCCATAGTGGTGCCAGTTTTAAGCCTGGATGTTCCCTGATGATGGCCTAGGAAAACAGTAGAAGATGGCCCAAGTCCTTGCACCCACGTGGGAGACCCAGAAGAAGCTCCTGGCCCCTGGCTTTGGAACAGCCCAGTTCTTTTGTTTTGTTTTGTTTTTTTTTCTTTTGTTTTGGCAGGCAGAGTTAGGCAGTGAGAGAGAGAGAGAGAGAGAGAGAGACAGAGAGAAAGGTCTTCCTTCCATTGGTTCACCCCAAAATGGCCACTATGGCTGGCGCACTGTGCCGATCCAAAGCCAGGAGCCAGGTGCTTCTTCCTGGCCTCCCACATGGGTGCAGGGCCCAAGCACTTGGGCCATCCTCCACTGCACTTCTGGGCCACAGCAGAGAGCTGGACTGGAAGAGGAGCCACAGGGACACAACCAGCACCCCAACCAAGACTAGAACCTGGAGTGCCATGGCCAAAAGATAGAGGATTAGCACGGTAGCCGCAGGGCCGGCCACAACAGCCCAGTTCTAGCCATTGCAGCCATTTAGTGAGTAACCAGATGGAAGACCTCTCATTCTCAGATAGAAGACCTCTCATTCTCTGTCTCTCCCTCTCTCTTACTCTGCCTCTAAAATAAATAACTCTTGAAAAGAAGTAATTGTGGTATACACACAATATGGGATACTATTTAGCAGGAAAAATGCAATGCTGTCTCTTGCAACAAAATGGATGCAACTGGAAACCATTATACTTAGTGAAATAACCTAGTCTCAAAAAGAAAAATACCGTATGTTGTCCCTGATCTGTGGTAATTAACAGAGTACTTAACACGTGTGTAGGAGTGAAATGGGCATTTTGAGATATGATGCTTTTTTACAAGCCTTGTCTCACTTTGAGGAACAATTTATTTTCTTCAGACTATTTCTTGAACTTTTACTTAGTGTACAGTTAATATTATGAGTATAAAGTTAACTGAAAATAGGTATCTGTAAGAATTAACAGTGCAAATGGGAGAGGGAGGAGGAAGAAGTATGGAAGCATGGGATATAGGAAATATTGGATGCGAAGAATCAATATGCTCCTGAATATGTATATAGCAAGTACATGAAATTTGTTTACTTTACATAACATTTTAAAAAAATAGATAATCTGCTAACAAGACTGACAAAGAAAAAAAGAGGAAAAACCCTCAAAATTTCAAGTAAATAAGATTAGATGGAAAAGTAGACATTATAACCAACACTACTGAAATAAAAGGCTTCAAAACACATAGCTATCCAATACTATATGCTAATAAACTGGAAAACCTTGGAGAAATGGAGACGTTTATAAATACAAATAACTTACCAAATTAAATCCAGAAGATAAACACAATCTGACAGACTCATAAAAAGTAATGGGATTGTAGCAGTAATCAAAATTCTTCCATCAATGAAAAGCCCAAGACTTGGTGGTTTTACTATCAAATTCCACAAAACATTTAAAGACAAACTCCAACACTTTTCAAAGTATTTGAAAACACTGAACAGGATGAAACGCTGCCAAACTCCTTTTAGGAGGCCAACATCACTTAGACACCAAAAACAAAGACACAAAAGGGAAAGAAGACTACAGGCCTATATCCTCGAAGGAGACAGATGCAAAGATTCTCAACAAAGTACTAGCCAAACAATTCAAAACATCAAAAAGCTCATACATAACTATCAACTGGAATTTATCCAGAAAAAGCCACGGTGGTTCCACATTTGCAAACCAATCAACATCATAAATTAATCAACATAATGGAAGAATAAAAACCCTACTCTCATTAGATGCAGAGAAAGCACTGGGTATGATTCATTACCCTTTGATGGTAGATATAGAAGGAATATGCCTCGGGGCCAGCGCCATGGCTCACCTGATTAATCCGCCACCTCCGGCGCGGACATCCCATATGGGTGTTGGGTTCTAGTCCCGGTTACTCCTCTTCCAGACCAGCTCTCTGCTGTGGCCTGGGAGCGTGGTGGGGGATGGACCAAGTGCTTGGGCCCCTACAACCATGAGGTAAACCTGGGGGAGGCTCATAGCTCCTGGCTTTGGCTTGCACAGTTCAGGCCATGTCGGCCATTTGGGGAATGAACCGATGGAAGGAAGACCTTTCTCTTTCTCTTTCTCTTTCTCTTTCTTTCTCTTTCTCTTTCTTTCTCTCTCTCTCTCTCTTTCTCTCTCTCCCCTCTCCCCTCACTCCTCTCTCCTCTCTCTCCCTCTCCTCTCTCTCTCTCGCTCCTCTCTCTCTCTCTCTCTCTCTCTCTCTGTAACTCTGCCTGTCAAATGAATAAAGAAAAGAAGGGTTACTCCTGAAAATCATAAAGGTTATATTTGACAAACCAACAGCCAATTTTATGCTGAATGAGGAAAAGATTAAAGCATTTCATCAAAATCTGTAAAAACACATGGATGTCCACTTTCACCACTCTGACTGAATATAGTACTGTAAATTTTCACAAGAGCAATTGAAGAGAACAAAATAACACGCACTAAAATTAGAAAAGAACAAGTCAAATAATCAATGTTTGCAGAAAACATGATGTTGTTCCTAGAACACAAACATTCCACCAAAATGCTGCTTCAACTGATAATCCAATTCAGTAAAGTTTACATACAAATAGACAAAAATAGCTGCCTTTTTACATATTAACGATGGCCTCACTGACAAAGAGAGCAACAAAAAAATCCAATTTACAATAACCACAAAAATTAGTATATTTAGGAATAAATTTAATCAAATAAATGAAAGCTCTTTATAATGAAAATTATAAAGCACTGACCAAAGAACCATCAAGGACACAAAACTGGAAAGGTATTCCTTTTTTTGTGGATTGGAAGAATCTAAATCATTAAAATGTCTACCTCATAAAGAAATCTACAGAATACCAATGATGTTCTCTACAGAATTAGGAACAAAAAACAACCCTCAAATTCATACAGAACCACAGAAGATCCAGAACCGCTAAGGTGATCCTGAGAAAATAAAAATCAAGCTGGAGACATCACAATACCTGACTTCACAGCATACTAAAAAGCTACACTAATTAAAACATCATGTGACTGGCAATAAAAAAACTGAGACATAGACACATGGAGCGAAACAGAGAATCCCAAAGTTAATGTAAATACATACAGCCACCTGATTTTTGACAAAAGGGTTCAGACCTTTCATTGGTGTAAGGATAATCTCTTCAACAAACGGTGCTGGCAAAGCTCGATAGATTTGTGTAGAAGAATGGAATTAGATCCATATCTCTCATCATTTATAAAAATCAACTGAGATGGGGCAGCCGTGCACTTCTCAGAAGACTGTTCTTACAAGTATGGTCAAAAACAGTGAGGCCAGGTGCCAGTGCTGTGGTGTAGTGGGTAGGGCCACCAGTGGCACAGGCATCCATTGATCAGACCAATTCCTGCCCTGGCTGCTCCACTTCTGATCCAGCACCCTTTTAGAGGCCTGGGGAATGGCTGTTGAGGATGGGTCGATTGTTTGGGCCTCTGTCACCCTTGTGGGGAGACAACGTGGGGCCCCCGGCTCCTGGCTTCTTATAACCAGTGGATGAAAGATCTCTGTCTCTCCCTCCCTCTCTGTAACTCTGACTTTCAAATAAACAAACAAATCCCCCAAACAAACCAAAAACTCTGTAGTGGTTTCTCATTAAGGGCAGTCCACCATAGGCAGATAAACCATTCAATCAGATCTGTGTGAGACTCCCCATTCCGCAGTGTGTGAGACTCCTCGTTCCCCAGTCTGCAATGAACATTTTCTCTTGGACTGCTGCTGAGCTGCCTTAGGTTTGCCAGGGCAAGGCAGGCAGACTATTTCCTTGGGAAGTCCGCAGTGTTGTTATCTTGCTATCTTTCCTCCTAGCTTGGTCATTTTCTTGAGGGAATTCACATCTGATTTTTTGCCTGGAGAGCGGAAGTCTGACATTCAAATTCTTAAAATCTCAAATATATTATTTTGGCTGCAGCGTATTTTAGCCACTAGTGTTGTAGACAATGAAACTGAATGGGTGGTTACATGGATGTATGAAATATATTTGCTTGAAAGAGACTGAAATCTAACGTTTCTGCTATAAATTGAATCTGGTCTTAATGCATGTCTATTTCAGGTATTTCTATTTAGGAAACATCATCTACTAATAAAATTTAAGAAAAAAAAATATTTGGAAGTTCAACTAGTAAAACAAAATAAGAGGAATGTAAATTGGAAAGTTCTCTAGGCAGAAGTCATGTACTCTGATAACTATGTGTCTCCCTCTAAAATACATTAAATGCATGAAGTAGAGATTTTGAACATGCAATGAATTTTTGTAAAACTCCTTTATTCTTTACCAAAGTCACATTGCCTTTAGCAATGATATAGTAACATCACAAGGGATTCTGTTATGGATGCATTTCCTACATGGTTGATGAAAATTATGTACAGCAGCCGGCGCCGCGGCTCACTAGGCTAATCCTCCGCCTAGCGGCACCGGCACACCAGGTTCTAGTCCCGGTCGGGGCGCCGGATTCTGTCCCGGTTGCCCCTCTTCCAGGCCAGCTCTCTGCTGTGGCCAGGGAGTGCAGTGGAGGATGGCCCAGGTGCTTGGCCCTGCACCCCATGGGAGACCAGGAAAAGAACCTGGCTCCTGGCTCCTGCCATTGGATCAGCGCGGTGCGCCGGCCGCAGCGCGCCGGCCGCGGCGGCCATTGGAGGGTGAACCAACGGCAAAGGAAGACCTTTCTCTCTGTCTCTCTCTCTCACTATCCACTCTGCCTGTCAAAAAATAAAAAATAAATAAATAAAAAATTATGTACAGCAATAAAACCAATTTTTATGAAACAGCAAAGTAGAATGATCTTGTATATATTTATTTGATGCATTCATCAAGCCACTTTCCTCTAAAAAATGTGCTGATGAGCGTTAATTGATCAAGGGAAAGAATCTATTTATTTAATAAACAGAACAAAGATAGGTCAGAGACCAAAATTTAAGCACTGAGACTATGAAGCTTTTGGAAGCAACTGCAGAAGAAATGCTCCAAGACACTGGAGAGGGGATGACTTCTTAGACAAGACCCTCAAAGCACAGGCAACAAAATCAACACTAAACAAATGGCATTATATGTAAGTCAAAAGCTTCTGCACAGCAAAGGAAATCATCAACAGAATGAAGAAAAATATTTGTAAGCTAACCATCTGATAAAGAATTAATCATCAGAGTACATCAGCAACTTAAAAAAGAGAACAAGAACAACAAAAAACCAACAACCAGTTAAAAAGTGGCCAAAGGAACTCAACAAACAGTTCTCTAAGGAACTACAAATGTCTAACAAATCTTGGAAAAAATGCTCTACACCGCTAGCCAACAGGGAAATACAAATCAAAACTGCAATGATAAATAACTGCCTTTTATTAATTGTTAAAATCCATGATATAGAATAACAAATGATGAGAGGATGTGAAAAAAGGGGAACTCTGGTATACCAACTGTGGGAATGTAATTCGTTCAAAGACCGTGGAAAATAGTATGGAGATTTCTTAAGAAACCAGAAGGAATTTGTCATATGATCCTGAAATCCCACTGGGTTTATACATATAAGGTATTAGCATCATGTATCAAAGAGATACCTCCACCACCATGTTTTTTGCAGCACTGTTCACAACAGACACAGCAAGATAATGCATAAGAAAAATACGGTATATATCTATAATGGAATTTTTATTCAGGTATAAAACATAGCAACACTTGGCCGGTGCCAAGGCTCACTTGGCTAATCCTCCGCCTGTGGCGCCAGCACCCCATGTTCTAGTCCCAGTTGTGGCGCCAGGTACTAGTGCCGGTTTCTTCTCTTCCATTCCAGCTCTCTGCTGAGGCCCAGGAGGGCAGCGGAGGATGGCCTAAGTGCTTGGGTCCCTGCACCCGCATGGAAGACAGGGAGGAAGCACACAGGTTCCTGGCTTCAGATCGGCGCAGCGCCGGCCGCAGCGGCCCTTAGGGGAGTGAACCAATGGAAGGAAGACCTTTCTCTCTCTTGCTCTCACTGTCTATAACTCTTTCTCTGTCTCTCTCTCTGTCTGACTGCCTGTTGAAGAAAAAAATAACAACACTGGATGCAACTGAGGACATCAGTTAGTGAAATCAGCCAGAGAAATACAAATATCACATGTCTTCTCTTATATGTGGAAGCTAACATTTTTAAAATCAAAACACAAAATCATAAAGAATGCTTTTGTACATCACTATTGCTCAAAACTTTGTTTTATAACCTTGTCAAACCTATGGTTAAGACAATTATACTACTCTTGTGGAACTGTGGTCTTCCTACCTTTCCTTGTTGAATACTATGGATAGTGGTGAATTAAGACTGTGAATAATAAAGTGGATTAAAACTATACCTCATAAAAAATAATGAAAAGAAGAGAGACAAGGGAGGGAGAGGATGGGGGAGAGAAAAATGTGGCTGTCTTCCTGGAACAGCACCTATGAAATTCATGAGAATTTATTTCAAAAATAATTTAAAAATAAAGAACATTATACTAGTATAGTTTTAATGATCTGTGATTACTTTAAAATTTATGCTATATGGGTAAATGGTCATTTTCCATTGAACTGTTCATACCTGTTGCTTATTTTCCACTAAACTAGGGTTTCTGTTTCTTTTACCCTTTTTTTTAAAAAAAAAATATTTACTGGCTGGCGCTGTGGCTCACTAGGCTAATCCTCCACCTTGCAGCGCCAGCACACTGGGTTCTAGTCCCGGTCGGGGCGCCGGATTCTGTCCCGGTTGCCCCTCTTCCAGGCCAGCTCTCTGCTGTGGCCAGGGAGTGCAGTGGAGGATGGCCCAGGTGCTTGGGCCCTGCACCCCATGGGAGACCAGGATAAGTACCTGGCTCCTGCCATCGGATCAGCGCAGTGCGCCGGCCGCAGCGCGCCACCCGCGGCGGCCATTGGAGGGTGAACCAACGGCAAAGGAAGACCTTTCTCTCTGTCTCTCTCTCACTGTCCACTCTGCCTGTCAAAAAAAAAATATTTACTTTATTTACTGTATTTACTTGAAAGGAACAGTTACATACAGAGAGGGAGAGACAGAAAAAGAGATCTTCCATCTGCTCACTTCACTCCACAAATGGCCACAACAGCCAGGATTCAGCCAGGGTTCAGCCAGGATGAAGCCAGGATGAAGCCAGGAGCCCCTTCCCCCTTCCCCATCCCCCCTTCCCCCTCTCCCTCTCCCAAGCACTTGAGCTATCCTCTGCTACTATCCCACGTGCATTAGCAGGGAGATGGATCAGAGGTAGAACAGCCAGGATTTGAACCAGAGCTTGTATGTGATACCACAGTGCCAGCCCCATGTTTTACTTTTTAAACTTCTTACTTGAAAAAGCATTTACCAAAGTCATGTCATCAACGATGTTTTTCATAAGGTTTTATGTGTTCATTTGCCAGGCAGAGTGACAGAGACACAAAGAGAGAGCCTCTACCTCATGACTGACTGACTCCACAAATGCCCCCAAAAGCCAGGACTGGGCCAGGCAGAAGCCAGGAGCCAGGAACTACATCTCAGTCTCCAATGTCGGTGGCAGGAACTATGCACTTGGGCCATTGTGTGTTGCCTCCCGAGGAATTACCAGGAAACTGAATTGGAAATGGAGGAGCTGGGACTCATAACAGGCAGGTTGATGTAGGATGCTGACAACACAAATGCCAGTTTAACCTGCTGTGCCTCAATGCCCACGCATTTCTAAACTTTTCAGATTATTACTCCATCTTAGTCCATTTTGGATGCTGTAAGAAAACACATTACACTGGGAAGTTTATAAACAACAGGGATTTATTACTCACTCTTTTGGAGGCTGGTAAGTCCAAGGTCACAGTGTTAGGGGACTCGGTGTCTGGTGAAACTTCGGTGGCTAATGTCCGTGCACTGTCATATGGCAGAATTGCAAAGGTATAAACAAGCTGCTCCACCAATCCATTCTTCAAATGGTGCTGTGGCATAGTGGGTAAAGCCACCTTCAGGTCTGGCATCCCACATTGGCACGGGCTTGAGTACCAGCTGCTCCACTTCTGATCCAACTCTCTGCTCTGGCCTAGGAAACCAGTGGAAGTTGACCCAAGTCCTTGGGCCCCTGCACCCACCTGGGAGACCTGGAATAAACTCCTGGCTCCCGGCTTCAGATTGATTCAGCTCTGGCCATTGTGGCCATTTGGGGAGTGAACCAGCAGAAGGAACACTTTCTCTCTGTTTCTCCCTCTCTCTGTCTGTAATTCTGCCTCTCAAATAAGGAAATAAAACCTTTTTTAAAAAATAAGGGCAGTGACAGCAGTCTCAGATTTGCCCTCATGATCTAGTCAGCTCCCAGCATCTCTGCTCCTAAATAACAACACACAGAGTATTACATTTCAACACATGCTCAAAAATTGGCTTTTTGAGAAGATAAACAAAACAGATAATTCTCGGAGGGGGTTCCATACAGAGGAATAGGGAAAAGGAGGACTGCTATAAGCTAGGATAAAATAGGAAAAAAGGCAGAGAAAGTGCATTCCCAGGGGAGAGTGCAGATTCTGTAAGAGGAGGAGAGATGCTGTGGATCTGTGTGGAAGCTGCAACAAGCACTGATACAACACAAGACCCAGCAGGTGAGAGCTGGAGAAAGTGCCAGCTCTGAAGAACAAGGTGAGATCACACTGCAGTGGCCCATGCCAATGCTGAAATAGCTAGCCTAGCAGACTGTCTTGGATGTGTCATGGACCCTGTGAGTAACAGGGTATCCTCTACCCCAGCAGAAAAGAGAGACAATTCTCCCCATCCCCTCACAACAGACCCTGACTAGCAGCTCAGAGAGGGCAGCAACCATGTTGGATGTAAGTAGCTAGTAGCTGCAGCAGCTCTCGTGCAGGCTCCCAGCAGCAGTCAGGGAAAAGGCGCCATCTTGTCTCAAGTAGCAACAGCCCAGGTGCACACACCCAGCAACAGGCAGGGAGAAGGAGCCATTCTGACATCATCACTAGCTGCAGAGACTCTTCTAAGTGTCCATAAACTGGCGGGAAGAAGGCATGATTGTGAAACAAGCAGTGCTGTGGCCAGTAGCTCTTGTGGACGTGTATGACCAGGGATTTCACCACAGGGAAAAGTCTGTCTTCCCCACTGACTTTCAGTCTGGGTGGAAAGACTGACAGGGGGCTGCAAATGCACCTATGACTATCACGAGCCCTTAGCCTCTCAACATAATGCAGGCTCTGGAGCTCAAACTCCCTAGTGGAGCAGCCATAGGCAACTGGCTCTCCAAAGTTCTCAGCTTCTCCATGGACAGAACAGGTTAGTGGGGTGGTGTGGATCTTCTGCACCCTGTGTCTATGGGAGCCCTGGTACTGAGACTGTGGGAACCCATGCATGCAGGAGAGGCTGCCTGGTGTAGCTGCATTTCTGGGAGATTACTGTGTGTAGCTCCACAAGCTCAGCACCCTGGCTGCCTGGGGTGGGTCACTGCAGCAGGATCTGTGCTCACACTGAACACTGCACAGATCCTTTGTGCCATTCATGCAGAACCACAGAACAGAATAGTACCCACTGAGGGCTAACACCTGGGTTATTCTCACCTTGGAAAAGAGGAGTGAGGGCGTGATTATGCCAACAGCAGTGACCATATCCTCTTTTCTATTAACAAGAGGAGATCTAACATGCCCAATATGGGTGTCATCCTGGACACTGGTCCCACCGTGGAGCAGTGACCAGAGCTGCCTAGTCACAAGCAGCACACACCTCTGGGTATTCATTGAAACAGCAGACACTCCACTAATTCACAGAGACACAGTCCAATAATAAAAGCCATCAGAGGGAAAAAATTAAGTATCTCCACAAATGCATAAATATAAAATGCAGAAATTCAAGAAACAAGAATAAAGAAAATAACATGATGCCCCTGAAAAAAAACACAACACTGCAATATTGGAAGGTGAAGAAATTCATAAAATTCAGGGAATATATTTCAAAAAATTAACTGTAGGCTTACTCGGAAGTAATCAGAAGCAAAACCACAAATTAAATAAATCCATAACTGATATGCATGAAAAATTTCCCATGAAATTGAGATTTGAAAGAAAAATCAAAATTAAATATTAGAAATGAAGAGTACAATAGATCAAATTTAAAAAATGTGATGGAAAGCCTTAACAACAGACTCCATAAGGCAAATCTCTGTAAAATTAAAAGTCAAACAAAAAGAAGAAGAAATTAGAAAAATGTAAAATAGGGTTTGAGATTTATGGGATACTATCAAATGAATAATATATAGAGTCTTAGGGTTTACTGAAGGCATGGAGAGGGAAAATGGATTAGAAGGCCTTTTAGTGAAATGATTACAGAAAACTTGCCGAATTTGGAGAAAGAAAGTGATGTCCAAGTACAGGAAACACACAGCACTCTTTTTTTTTTTTTTTTCGGTCAGTCAGAGTGGACAGTGAGAGAGAGAGAGAGAGACAGAGAGATAGGTCTTCCTTCTTCAATTGGTTCACCCAATAATGGCCACTGCAGCCAGCGTGCTGCGGATGAGGCACCATGCTGATCTGAAACCAGGAGCCAGGTCCTTCCCCTGGTCTCCCATGCGGGTGCAGGGCCCAAGCACTTGGGCCATCCTCCACTGCACTTCCAGGCCACAGCAGAGAGCTGGACTGGAAGAAGAGCAAATGGCACAGAATCTGGAGCACTGACCAGGACTAGAACACAGGGTGCCAGTGCCACAGGCGGAGGATTAGCCTACTGAGCCATGGCGCCAGCCATACAGCACTCCTAATACACATGACCAGAAAAGACCTTCTCCACAACATATTGTAGTCAAATGCTCCACAGTAAAACATAAAGAAGACTCCAAAATGTGCTAAAGAAAAATATCAGATTACTATCAGAGTATCTCCAATTAGACTCACAGCTGACTTCTCATCAGGAATTACTACAAAGAGCTATAGCCCAACAAATCAGGAAACCTAGAAGAAAAACATTCCTGGACACACACAACCCACCAAAATTGACCCAGGAACACACACAAAAGCAAACATACCAATAAACAAAAAAGAAATTGAATCAGTAATGAAGACACTCCCAACAAAGAAAAACCTAGGATTGGACAGTTCCACTGCTGAATTCTATTAGACAATCAAAGAAGAACTAAAACCAATTCTTCTCAAGCTATTCAAAACAACTGAAAGAGAGGGAAGCCTTCCAAACTCCTTCCATGAAGATAGCATCACCTTAATTCCAATCAGAAAAGGATACAAGAGAGAAATTACACACAAATGTCCCTGATAAGCACACAAAAAAATCATCATCAAAATACTAGCCAATTGAATACAACAACATATAAGAAATGATCATTCATCTGGACAAAGGGGGTATTATCCCTGGTACACAGCGATTATAAACATTCACAAATCAATGTGATACACCACATTAACAAACTGAAGAACAAAAAACATATGATTATCTCTTCATTAGCACGGACAGTATTTGATAAAATACAACGCCCTTTCATGATGAAAACCTGAAGCAAATCAGGTATAGAACGAGCTTTCCTCAACACAAGCAAGACAATTTATAACAAACCAATGGCCAGCATCTTACTGAATGGGAAAAGTCGTAACCATTCCCACTAAGATCTGGAACCAGAAAACGGTTGCTTCCCTCTCACATCACTGCTATTCAATACAGTCCTGTATGTCTGAGCAAGCGTCATTATGCAATAAAAGAAATCAAAGGGATAGAAATCAGGAAGAAGGAAGTCAAACTATCCCTATTTGCAGATGCCATGATTATGTATATAGAGGATCCAAAGACTCCACTCAGAGACTATTAGAACCCATAGGTGGTCCCAATATGGCAGAGCAGGGAGGAGCTTACTGCTGTAGCCCAGGAAATTATAGTTTAAAAAATGTGGAAAGGGTAGTCTCAGGGAAGAGTTAGGGAGAAAATGGCAGAGGAAACTCTACCAAAATTAGAGAGACAGGGTGGACCTACGTGGCAGGCATGGATGCCCACGGCTCAGGACTCCAGCCTACTCAGCCAAGAGCCTATGGACCAGCACTGGAAAGTGAAGTTAGACCAGACCACAGCAGACCAGCCACTGGTGAAAAAGCTGCAGGAAGAGTCTAGAGGGAACCAGGCTTGGAGCCCCATGGGAGATACTGTACTAGACAAACTAGAGGAAAAAAAGAAAAAGAATGGGATGGACACATTTCTCTCTCCCCAATAACTTTACAACAGCATCCTGTAACATGTCAGTAGAGGTGTGTGATTTTGGATACACATCACAGGTGAGCCAGCTCGTGTCTCTACCCATCAATCAGCCAAGTGGAGACTCTTGATTCTGCTGGGGAGAACTAACAGGGGGCCGACAGCTTGTGACTGTGTGAGGCTTCTGTACTTGGACAGGGAAAAAACTCAGGGTGTGTGGGAGGACTCACAGTGTGGCTAGGACTTTGAGCAGTTACAATGGGAGACTCCATATGCTCAGGGTTTCCTGGTTACCTGTTAGAGATACTGTTAGGGAAACTGATCTTACACTGAGGAATGCACAGATCCTTTGTGTGACTCTTGGGACAGAGCGAATAAATGTAACACAAACTTGCGCATGCCCTTATCCCTGGAGAACTGAACAGAGCTCTTTGGCCAAACCCACTATAAGCCTCTAGATTTTCACTGAAAAGTAGACTTTCCACTATCTTCACAGTCATAGTCCAAAGATAAAAGTTGCCACACACCCCCCAAAAAAAGAGAGAAAGTGGAAACCAACAAGTATCTCCACAAATGCCAAACAATAAATGCACCAATTCTAGAAACAAGAATAGGAAGACAACATAATGTCACCAAAAGAATGTGATACTTTGGGGCCAGCACTGTGATACAGTGGGTAAAGCTGCATTTGCAGTGCCAACATCCCATATGGACACTGGTTTGAGTCCTGACTGTGCTGCTTCCAATCCAGCTCTCTGCTCTGGCCTGGAAAAGCAGTGCAATATGGTCAAAGTCCTTGGGCCCCTGCAGCCACATGGGAGAACCCCAGAAGAAGCTCCTGGCTCCTGGCTGCAGATCGGCATAGCTCCGGCCATTGCAGACAACATGGTAGTGAGCAGCTGACAGAAGACCTCTCTCTCTCTCTGCCTCTCCTTCTCTCTCAGTAGTGCTGACTTTCAAATAAATAATAATCAAAGCTTAAAACAAAGAACATGACACTTCAATGCTAGATTGTGAAGATGATGAGATAGAAGAATTGAAAGAAATGGAATTCAAAAAATTGATCATAAGATTACAAAGAAGTAGTCTGGCACTGTGGCTCACTTGGCTAATCCTCCACCTGCAGCGCCGGCACCCTGGGTTCTAGTCCCAGTTGGGGTGCCGGGTACTAGTCCCGGTTGCTCCTCTTCCAGTCCAGCTCTCTACTGTGGCCCGAGAGGGCAGTGGAGGATGGCCCAAGTGCTTGGGAGACCGGGAGAGAAAAACAGCTCCTGGCACCAGTGCAGCCTTGGCTATTTCAGGTATCTCAGAATTCAATCAGTGGATGAGATTCTTTCTCTAATTCCCATCCTCTCAAATAAATGAATAAAAATTTTCAAAAATTTCAAATTTTCAAAAAATGTTGACTTTATCCCCAGCCCATACTTTGCTTTGCCTAAGTGTTGATGGCACGTATAAATATAAAGCTTTACTATTTCAATTTACACTGGAAGAAGACACTACAGAAAAGGAAAGGAGGGGCTGGCACTGTGGATAGCAGCCTAAACCTTCACCTGCAGCACAAGTACCCCATATATTCATCAGTTCACGTCTCAACTGCCCCACTTCCAATTCAGCTCCCTGCTGATGGCCTGCATAAAGGAGTGGAGGATGGTCCAAGAGCTTGGACATCTGCATGCCCATGCAGAACCGTGGGTACATGAGTAGGGACTCCTGGCTCCCAAGTTTGGCCTGGCACAGCTTGGGCCACTACAGCCATTTCAAGTGTGAACCAGCTGATGAAGGACCTTTCTATCTGTCTTTCCCTCTGTCTGTAACTCTGCCTCTCTAATAAACAGATCTTTAAAAAAAACAGAAACAAACCAGCCATATGCTTCAGCAATCCCACCACTGGGTCTACACCCAAAAGAAATGAACATTATTCTATCAAAGAGATACCTCCACCACCATGTGGATTGCAATATGGTTCACAGCAATCACAAGGAATAAACATGGATTTATTTATAAAGATTAAACAAAGATTTCTATCATCAGATGAATGCATAAGGAAAACATGGTATAGATATACAATGAAATGTATTTCAGGATTTAAAAATAATGAAATTTTATCAAGTGCATCAAAATGGAGTTACTGGAGGACTTCATCTTAGAGAAATCAGCCAGAAAAAGAAAAATACCCACATGTATTACCTTACATGTGAAAGTTAACTTTTTGAAAAAAAAAATCAAAACACAAAAAAAGAAATATAAATGTGAATGTGTATCACTACTGTCGCAAATATACTCCTATAAAACTTTGTTTGAAAACTGGACAAAACAATGGTTAACAACAGAATACTGGATCTGGAATTATGGCATAGTAGGTTAAGCATCCATTGTAGTGCCGGCATCCCATATGGGCACCAGTTCAAGTCCAGCTGCTCCACTTCCAATCCTCTTCCTTGCTGATGGCCTGAGAAAGCAATGGAAGATGGCCCAAAGGCTTGGGCCCCTGCAGCATAGTGGGAAAGATGGAAGAAACTCTTGGTTCCTGGCTTTGCACTGGGCCACCTCCAGACATTGTGGCCATCTGTGGAATGAGCCCATATTTATGGAAGACCTCTAACTCTACGCCTCCCTCTCTCTGTAACAATACATCTCAAGAAAACTAATGTTTTTTTTTTTAAATTTAATGTCCTAAAATAAAAGATCATACTGCTCCAGTAGAACTTTATTCTTTGTACCTTTTTCCTATGAATATTATTGTTACCCTGAATATTACATGGATTATAATCATATCATGAAAAATAGATGAAAAGAGCAAAGGAAGGAGGGGAAAGGGGAAGAGAGGAAATTCTGGGTTTATTCTTAGAACTGTACCTACACAATTCATGAAATATGTTCTCTTTTCATTCATTTTAAAAACAATTGAAGGGGTAGGGGCTGTGTGGCAGTGTGTTAAATCCCAGGCTTGAAAGGTGAGCATCCCACATGGGCACAGGTTCTAGACCCCAATGCTCCTCTTCTGATCTAGCTCTCTGTTATGGCCTGGGAAAGCAGTAGAAGATGGCCCAAGTCCTGGGGCCCTGAACCCACGTGGGAGACCCGCAAGAAGCTCCTGGTTCATAACTTTGGATCGGCTCATTTATAGCCATTGTGGCCATTTGGGGAATGAACCAGCAAAGGGAAGACCACTCTCTCTACCTCTGCACCTCTTTCAGTAATTCTGTCTTTTAAGTAAGTAAAAGTAAATCTTAAAAAAAATTTTGAAAAGAAAAAAGAATGTAGCATTAGTATAGTTGTAATGATCTGTGATTACTTTAAATTTAGGGTGTATGGGAAAAATGGTCATTTTTTCATTCCACTGATTATACTTGTTGCTTATATTCCCTATAAACTAGGGTTTCTGTTCTTCCCTTAATTTTATGAGATTTACTTTGTTTATTACAAAGACACTGTTACATACAGAGAGAGAGAAAGAGGGATAGATCTTGCATCTGCTGGTTCACTTCTCAAAGGGCCAACACAGCCAGGACTGCACCAAGATGATGACAGGAGCCAGGAGCTTTTTCCAGGTGTCCCACATGGCTCCTAAGTCACAAGCACTTGGGCTGTCCTCTGATGCTTTGGTGCTTTAGCATGGAGCTGGATCAGAAATGGAGTAGAGACCCGTGCTGTGGCATAATGAGTAAGGCCACCTCCTGCAGTGCCGGCATCCCATATGGGTGCCAGTTCAAGTCCAAGCTTTTCAACTTCTGATCCATCTCTCTGCTATAGCCTGGGAAAACAGTAGAAGATGGCCCAAGTCCTTGGGCCCCTACAACTGTGTAGGAAGACCCTGAGCAAGCTCCTGGCCCCTGACTTTGGATCAGTGCACCTCCGGTAGCTGTGGCCTTCCAGGGAGTGACCCAGTGGATGGAAGACCTCTTACTCACTCTCTCTACCTCTGCCTCTTTATAACACTGTCTTTGAAATAAATAAATAGATCTTGAAAAAAAAGAAGTGGAGTAAATGAGATTTGAACCAGCACCTGTATGGGATGCCAAATATTGCCTCAACCCTACTTTTTGGTTACTGAACTTCTTATTTGGTAAAGCACTTAGCCTTTTACTAAAATGCAAATATAAAAACCATCCAAAAATGGATGAAAGGAAGGAAGTAAGGAAGGGAGGAACAAAGGGAGAAAGAAAGGAAGAGGTACACTGGGAAAGACAGTTTTGAAAGCAGAGCAGAAAAGGGAATGTCAGCCGGCGTCGTGGTTCAACAGGCTAATCCTCCGCCTAGGGGCACCCGCACACTGGGTTCTAGTCCTGGTCGGGGTGCTGGATTCTGTCCCAGTTGCCCCTCTTCCAGGCCAGCTCTCTGCTATGGCCCAGGAGTGCAGTGGTGGATGGCCCAAGTGCTTGGACCTTGCAACCCACGGGAGACCAGGAGAAGCACCTGGCTCCTACCTTCGGATCAGCGCAATATGCCAGCCGCAGTGCACTGGCTGCGGCGGCCTCTGGAGGGTGAACCAGGCAAAGGAAGACCTTTCTCTCTGTCTCTCTCTCTCTCTCTCACTGTCCACTCTGTCAAAAAAAAAAAAAAAGGAATGTCGTTTATTCTTAGAATTATTCTATAAAATATACCCAAGAATTATTTTAGCCTAAAAAACAAATACAGGCCGGCGCCGCGGCTCACTAGGCTAATCCTCTGCCTAGCGGCACCGGCACACCAGGTTCTAGTCCCGGTTGGGGTGCTGGATTCTGTCCCGGTTACCCCTCTTCCAGGCCAGCTCTCTGCTGTGGCCCAGGAGTGCAGTGGAGGATGGCCCAGGTGCTTGGGCCCTGCACCCCATGGGAGACCAGGAAAAGCACCTGGCTCCTGGCTCCTGCCATCGGATCAGCGCAGTGCGCCGGCCGCAGCGCGCCGGCCGCGGCGGCCATTGGAGGGTGAACCAACGGCAAAGGAAGACCTTTCTCTTTGTCTCTCTCTCTCACTGTCCACTCTGCCTGTCAAAAAATAAAAAAAATAAAAAAATAAAAAAAAAACAAAAACAAAAACAAAAAAAACAAATACAAGTCGGCGCCGTGATTCAATTGGCTAATCCTCCACCCTTGAGGTGCCGGCACACCGGGTTCTTGTACCGGTTGGGTCGCCAGATTCTGTCCCAGTTGCCCCTGTTCCAGGCCAGTTCTCTGCTATGGCCCAGGAGTGAGTGGAGGATAGCCCAAGTCCTTGGGCCCTGCACCTCATGGGAGACCAGGAGAAGCACCCGGCTCCTGCCTTCAGAGCAGCATGACGCGCCGGCAACAGCACGCCAGCCGCAGCGGCCATTGGAGGGTGAACCAACAGCAAAAGAAAGACCTTTCTCTCTGTCTCTCTCTCTCACTGTCCACTCTGCCTGTCAAAAATAAAAAAATAAAAAACCAAATACATCCACTGCAGACAACATCAATCTTTAATAGAAATTTATATAAAACAGGTAAGCACTCACATTTCAGGAAAATTAAATACATAAAATTTGCACATTCATAAAATTCTGTACATGGAAAATCCTGACTTTCATAAAAATGTAAGCTTGCATATCTTTCTGTAGAAATAACCTAAAAAATAAGAGTATAAAGGCTATATAATTCAGAATAAGTGTGACTCAAAAATAACACTGCATTGTAAAGAATGACACATCCTATAAAGTAAAACATAAGGAAGAATTTGCATTCCTAAACAATGTGACAGTGTAAAACAAAAAGACATGGTTTGACAGATCATAAAATAAAGGAAATATCAGAGATGGAAAAAATCAAATGAGGAATAGCAAGTACTAGAAAGTATACATTGCAACATAAGGGGAAGATATTTCAAGAACTCCTACCTGGTAAAGTGCTGCAGGACTAAGTCATCCCCAGCCCCCAAACAGCAATCGGAACAAAAACTCCATGAAAGCAGAAGCTTTCACACAGAGCTGCCTAGAAGGATATGGAAAATATGCACCACGACAAAGCTGTGTGCAGTTCATCAAAATGTCTTGAAAGCAAACTCGCAACCACTTCTTTCCACAAACTTTTCAAAGTACCTCATGTTGGCCCCTGCATTACATTAAATAACGAGAACAAATGCTGGCACATAACAGAAACATCTTTGAAAGACAAAGAAATACACCTTTACCAAGAGAGAGTCCTCTGCCCAAATTCAGATTCTATAAGCTGACCTCAAGCCACAAATTTCAATCCAGGCTAGATCAGGTTCTTGTCTTCCTAAGCACACACCAATCCAGTTTTCTCTCACATAAGCCTCTCTCCATCCCTGGTATTCCGGAGACTTTTGTTGAAGTTTCCTAATTAACCGTGCACTCATACCACAGTCCCTAAGAAAGACCACACTATACCCCTCACCATTTTCTTACCCTCACTTTTCCTAAGGTCTGTCCCAGATCTAACACTTGGAGACTCCACCAGTTCTACTAGTAGACCTACCAGCTCCTCCCTATTACAACTCTACTGAAAGTCACCTGACCTCCTCCATACAATCCTTCCATTTCCCTGTCTATATCCAGGATGGCAATATACAGAAATTACCTGATTTCAGCTCCCAACACATTGCATGCCCCAGGTTCTTCCATGGCATCTAACAATCCAATCACACCACACAATTTACTTCCAATCCCATCATTCTTAGCCCCGAAATCTAAAACCCAAACTTTTATTAACACATCTCTCCAAACCAGACTTCTTGGGTTTTGTACTCTGACTCAACAGCACACACTTGTCCTCCAGGTCTCCCTCCCATTTCCTGCATACCCAAGTATTCCCCTATTACCATGTTTTTTGGCCCCTAGTGCTCTGCAGAGCCCTGGGGAACTCATTCTCCAACATACTACCCACTCCTGTTTCCATGCTCTCACACTCTGCTGAAGCCCACCAGGCCCCTGCATTTCTCCCCATGCCTGTGGGGCTACCCCACATGACCCTCCCTGCCACAGGGTGGAAGTCTACATCGTGTCAGCCTGGGCCGCCCAACCCCTGGGAACGGGCTATCCCTTCCCTTCCCCTTGTGCACTCAGGACATGGACACAACTAAGGGGGCCACATATGCTCACCAGTTGCTTCTCTCCCGGAAGAAGGTCCAGCTGACATTGAGCAGGAAGCTGTGCAGTCTCCAGAACTGGAAGAACACCCGGCAGCTGAGCTTCAGCGTCCACTCTGGGTGAGTTTCACATCCGTGCTCTGTGGGAGGGAGCAGAGTAGACAGACATCCACTTCTTGGCTTCCTCACAATAGATCTGCTGCCCCCCTGTGCCTCCAAACCTGCAGATTTGGGGGGAGAATGCTGCTGGGTAGATGCCCTGGGCATCTCTGTCCCATAAGCTTAAATGCAGCAAATCCCTCCTGCACTCTCCAAGCCTACCATACTGCTGCAGCCTATAACACCTCTCTCTCTCTCCCTCTCTCTCTTGCTCACCTGTTCTCACAATGTTTCTCTCTCTGTAATTCTTGCAAAAATGCAATAAAGCTTTTTTTTAAAAAAAAAAACACATTATCATCTCATTAGATACAGAAAAATAACCTGAAAAGATTCAATCCCATTCATTATTAAGAAAAAAAAACCGCCACAAAGTAGGTATAAAAGGAATAGGTATCAAAATCATAAAGGCTATGTATGACAATTTGAAGCCAATGGCATGCTGGATGGGCAAAAAGTGAAAGCATTTTTGTCAAACATGTAACACAAGGATGTCCCCTTTTACCACTCTGACAGAATGCAGTACTGTAAATTTTCACAAGAGAAAGAAAGGAGTAGAAAGAAAGAAATAGCACCTAGATTATATAAGAGAAATTGAAATTCTAAATGCTTGCAGGTGACATGCTATGGTACGAGAAAAAATGAAAACAATCCACCAAACACGCTGCTAGAACTGGTGAAACAATTAAGTGAAGTCACAGGTTACAAATAAGCATACTGTGTAAGCAGCAGTGTTTATTCCTTAATGATGAACTCACTGACACAGCAATCAAAAAAATCCCAAAGATAATAACAACAGAAATCAAATGTTTAAGACTAAATGTAACCAAAGAAGCCAAAGAGCTCTATCATGAAAATCGCCATACACTGATGAAAGAAATCACAAAGGACACAAAAAATGGAAAGATATCCCTTTTGGTGGATTTGAAGAATCAGTATAATTAAAATCTCTAACCCACCTAAAGCTACCTAAAGATTCAATTAAATGTGTATCCAAACACCGATGACATTCTTTACAGAATTACATAAAACAAACCGAAAATTCATACAAAATCACACAAGATCCAGAATAGATAAGGTGTTCCTGAGAAAAAAGACAAAACAAAATTAGCCTAGATGCCTCACAATACCTGATCCAAAGTATTCTACAAATGTACACTAAACAAAATATCAAAGCACTTGCAGAAAAAGTGACACACAGACCAATGGAAGAAAACAAGGTGAGCTCCAATATTAATCCAAATATGTACAACACCAGATTTTTAGGATTCAGACTTATCCATTGGAGTAAGGAAAAACTCTTCAACAAATGCTGTTGGCAAAAATGGATGTATCTGTGTAGAACATCGAAATTAGATTCATAACTCCCATAAAATAGGAAAATCAACTCAAAACGGATCAGAGACCTAAATCTATAACCCGAGACTATGAAGCTTTTTGAAGGTAATACAAAGAAAAGCTCGAAGGCACTGGAATAGGCAATGGCCCTTGCAAAAGACCCTCAAAGACCAGCAGAAAAATCAAAACTAAACAAATGGGATTAAATGAAATTAAAAGCTTTGCACAGCAAAGGAAGTCATCACAGATGGAAGAGACATACAACAGAATGAGCAGAAGATATCTGTCAGCTACCTATCTGACAAAGGATAAATATCAAGAATACATCTGCAACTTAGAAAAAAATAGCAGCAAGAAAAACACAACCAATCCAGATATGAAATGGCCAAAGGAACTCAACAGACAGTTTCCCATAGATATACAGATGGCCAACAAATACAGGAAGAAATGCCCAACATCATAACCTATGAGGGAAATGCAAATCCAAACCACAATGGGATATCAGCTCACACGTACATACTGGCTAAAACCCAAAGGATGGAGAGTCACAATGATGAGGAAGATGTGGGACAAGAAGAACACTTACACACTGGTGGTGGAAATGTAAATTGGTGCAGCTGCTGTGGAAAATGGTATGGAGATTTTTAAGAAACCAGAAATAGACTTGCCATATGATGGAGCAACCCATCTATTGGATATAACCGAAAACACATGAACATATTGTATCAGAGAGATACGTACACCACAATATTTATTGCAGTATGCTTCACGGCAGCGAAAACAAGAAATTTTCATCAGATGAATGCGTAAGCATAATACTCTACATACACACACACACACACACACACACGCGTGTGCACTCTCACACAGTGAAACAACCTTACAAATCCCTCTTTCCACAAACTTTTTCAAAAACCCTCATGACACTCTCTGCAATACCTTAAATAACTAGAACAAATGTGGGTACATCACAGACACTCCTTTGAAAGCAAAAAAAAAGAAAAAAAAACACATTTACCAAGAAAAAGTCCTCTGCTATAATTCTGACTTCTATAAGCTGACTACAAGCCACAAACTTCATTCCCAGGCGAAATCAGGTTCTCCATGTACCCAAGCCCCCTATTAACCCTTATTTTATTTCAGATAAGATCCTCTCCAACTCTTGGTACTCTGTAGACTTTGGTCGAATTTCATGATTAAATCAGCACACATTCCCAGGTCCCTCCTGCAAGTTCCTTCGGCCTGCCTCCTGATACCCTTTCCCTCACTTTTCCTAAGGTTGCTCCCCAGGCCCTGTCCCGGGTCTAACACTCTGATGCTCCACTAGTTCTTTTTTTCCTTTTCTTTTTTTTGACAGGCAGAGTGGACAGTGAGAGAGAGAGACAGAGAGAAATGTCTTCCTTTTGCCGTTGGTTAACCCTCCAATGGCCACCGTGGCTGGCGTGCTGTGGCCGGCGCACTGCGCTCATCCGAGGCAGGAGCCAGGTGCTACTCCTGGTCTCCCATACAGGTGCAGGGCCCAAGCACTTGGGCCATCCTCCACTGCACTCCCAGGCCCCAGCAGAGAGCTGGCCTGGAAGAGGGGCAACCAGGACAGAATCTGGCACCCCAAACAGGACTAGAACCCGGTGTGCTGGAGTCGCAATGCAGAGGATTAGCATAGTGAGCCTCGGCGCCGGCCTCCACTAGTACTTACATGTAGACCTACCGGCTCCTCCCTATTACAATTCTAAAAGTCGCCTGCCTTTCTCCATACAATCCTTCCATATTCCCTATCATAGGATAGTGACATACAGAAATAACCTGTTTTCAGCTCCCAAAACCTTGCATGCCCTAGGTTCTTCCATTGAATCTAACCCTCTACTGCCGCTGCATGAAGTACTTACAATCCCATCATCCTTAGCTTGAAACTCTAAAACCCAAACAACTACTACCATGTCTCCCAAAACCATACATCTTATGTTTTGTACTCTGAGTCAACACATGCAGTTCTCCTTCCAGGTCTCCCTCCCACTGGCTGGACAACCAGTCTTCCCTTCTTAGCATGTTCTATGGCCCTTAATAAACTACAAAGAACCAGGGAACCCATTCACCAACATCTTATTCACCTCTGTCTCTGTGGCCCCCACTCAATTCTAGGAATGCTAGGCCCCCACATTCTGTCTCCACATGTATATAGGGCTCCCCGACTTGACCCTCCATCCCAAAGGTTGGAAGTCCACCTTGTTCTCAACCTGGCCAGCCCAACTGCAGGAACAGGGTTCCCTTCCATTCCCTCCGCTCCCCTTTGGGCCCAAGGGCTGCCATCAACAGGACACAGCCACATGTACTAACCAGCTGCTCCTGTCCAGGGTGAAGGCACAGCTGGGTTTTACCAGGAAGCCAAGGAGGTTCCAGAAATGGAAGATTACCCAGCAGCTGAAATTCAGCGTCAACTCGGTGTCCAGTTTCATATCCATGAAAATGTCTGCAAAAAAGTTTTTTTTTTTGACAGGCAGAGTGGACAGTGAGAGAGAGAGACAGAGAGAAAGGTCTTCCTTTGCTGTTGGTTCACCCTCCAATGGCCACCACAGCTGGCATGCTGCGGCTGGCGCACCGCGTTGATCCGATGGCAGGAGCCAGGAGCCAGGTGCTTTTTCCTGGTCTCCCATGGGGTGCAGGGCCTAAGCACTTGGGCCATCCTCCACTGCACTCCCTGGCCACAGCAGAGAGCTGGCCTGGAAGAGGGGTAACCGGGACAGAATCCGGCACCCCGACCGGGACTAGAACCCGGTGTGCTGGTGCCGCTAGGCGGAGGATTAGCCTAGTGAGCCGTGGCACCAGCCAAAAAAGTTACAAAACATTAAAGAAATGGAAGAAGACACACAAAAATGGAAAAATCTTTCATACTGATTCACTGGCAAAATTAACATAATGCAAATATCCATTCTACCATAAGCAATTTACAGACAAAATGGGATCCTAAGCAAAGGTCTAATAGCATTTTGCCCAGATGGAGAGAAAACAATGCTAAAATTCATATGAAAACGCAGAACATCTGAATAGAGAAAGCAACCTTACACAACATTGACAAAACTCGAAGCATCGCAATAACAGATTGCAAGACACAGAACAGGACAGTTACAATCAAAACAGCTTGGTATAGTAAAAAAAACTGACATACAGAACAAAGGAACAGAAAAGAACCATCTGAAATAACACACACATATCTACAACTAATCTATCTGTCAAGAAGGAGCCGAAGATCAATCCCAGGTACAGGGGACAGTTTCTTCAAAAAATGGTCCTGAGAAAACTGCACAGATATGCAGAACTCTGAAAGAAGACCCATACCTTACACCTATACAAAAAGCAACTAAATGGCTGGCGCTGTGGCTCAATAGGCTAATCGTCTACCTGCGGCGCACCACACCGGTTTCTAATCCCGGTCGGGGCACCGGATTCTGTCCTGGTTGCCCCTCTTCCAGGCCAGCTCTTTGCTGTGGCCCAGGAGTGCAGTGGAGGATGGCCCGGATCCTTGGGCCCTGCACTCACATGGGAGACCAGGAGAAGCACCTGGCTCCTGGCTCCTGGTTTCAGATCAGTGTGGTGCGCTGGCCACAATGCGCCGGCTGCAGTGGCCATTGGAGGGTGAACCAACGGAAAAGGAAGACCTTTCTATCTCTCTCTCTCATTTTCCACTCTGCCTGTCAAAAAAAAAAAAAAGCAACTAAAAACACTTCAAGGAACAAAATCTAAAACTCAGTATCATCAAATTACTAGAGAACACTAGTCTACTCTGGGTTAATTTCACATCCGTGTCCTCTGGGAGGCAGGAGGGGAGGCAGGCATCTGCTTCTCGGTTTCCTCATGGCTGAGCCACCGCCCACCCCCACTGCCTCTGAACCTGCAGATTTCGGGGGAGAATGCCACTGGGAAGCCCCGGTTCCCAAATCCTCTGAGGCAGGCCCTGGGCATCTCTCTGTCCGTAAGCTTAAACGCAGCAAATCCCTCATGCACTCTCCAAGCCTACCGTAACACTACCGCCAATGCCACTGCCAGCTGGCCTCAACCTCGACACCACTCCCACAGACATCGCCTACTTCTCCCCGAGGCCTACTATGCAAGCACCATCCAACTAACACCTGCCCCTTCCTCCAAGAATACACAGTGTCAGCGGAAGAGGCCACACTACCTTGAAGAAACATGGGCTGCAGCCTGAGCCCCAGCCTGACATGCCTTTCCTGTGCTCACCATGATCAGGAGCACTCCAAGGGCATTGTTGCTCCCAATCCAGCCCACCAGAAGCTCAGGGCAGTGTGGAGCTCTCTACACCTCCCGTGCTAACACCCAGCCACTCCCACATGGTGCACAGCTCTGCCAAACTGCCCATGGTCACGGCTACTGAACGGCAGATACCCACCCAGCATCGTGGCCTGGTCAGTTCTGGGGCTGCTGCCTGGAGTCAGACAACCAAGTGTGCAATGTGTTGTGCCACAGACAGGGAGGGAGGGTTGGGACTATCACCGTGTATCTAAATTGCATTTATGAAATGCATGGAATTTGGATCTCTTAACTAAAAAAACGGTATCTTACAAGAACACCTGAACTGTCTTCTCTTGGTCGTTTCCTAGCCCCTCCCCTATGTCAAAATTGTAGGTGACACAGTCGCTCATCACTGTGTCCTGGGGAACAGGCTGCCCTGTTTGAAGTCCTAACTCAGAAGTTTTCATCTCACACTAGCAGAATACACATTCTTCTCATCAGTCCCTGGAACATTCACTAGGACACAACATATGATAGGCCAGAAGCAAGCCTAGTAAACTCAATGACTGAAATCATTTCACCCATCTTCTATGACCAAAATGCAAGGAAACGGGAAATCAACAACTCAAGAAACTCCAGAACATACGCAAACACATGGAGACCGAGGAACATGCTCCTGAATGAATGGTGGGTCGTAGGAGAAATCAAAATGGAAATCAAGAAATTTCTGGAAATGATTGAAGATAACAGTACAACATAACAAAATGTATGGGACACAGCAAATGCAATGTTAAGAGGGAACAAAAATCAGTATATTTAGGAATAAATTTAATCAAATAAGTGAAAGAGCTCTACAATAAAAATTATCAAACACTGACCAAAGAATAATCAAGGACACACAAAAAAAGGAAAGATATTCCTTACTTGTGGATTGGCAGAATGTGTATCATTAAAATATCTATTTCATGGAAAGAAATCTACAGAATACCAATGACATTCTTTACAGAATTAGAAAAAACAACCCTCCAATTCATACAGAACCACAGAAGATCCAGAACCGCTAAGGTGATCCTGATGAAATAAAAATCAAGCTGGAGACATCACAATACCTGACTTCACAGCATACTAAAAAAGTGTACTAATTAAAACACCATATGCCTGGCAATAAAAAAACTGATACATACCAATGGAGCGAAACAGAGAATCCCTAAGTTAATCTAAATACTTATGGCCACCTGATTTTTGACAAAAGGGTTCAGACCTTTCATCGGTGTAAGGATAATCTCTTCAACAAACGGTGCTGGCAAAGCTAGATGTATTCGTGTAGAAGAATGGAATTAGATCCATATCTCTCATCATTTATAAAAAATCAACTGAGATGGGGCAGCCGTGCACTTCTCAGAAGACTGTTCTTACAAGTATGGTCAAAAACAGTGAGGCCAGATACCAGTGTTGTGGTGTAGTGGGTAGGGCCACCAGCAGCGCTGGAATCCATTGTGGGGAACAGTGCCTGCCCTGGCTGCTCCACTTCTGATCCAGCACCCTTTTAGAGGCCTGAGGAATGGCTGTTGAGGGTGGGTCGATTGTTTGGGCCTCTGTCACCCTTGTGGGGAGACAACGTGGGGCCCCCGGCTCCTGGCTTCTTATAGCCAGTGGATGAAACATCTCTGTCTCTCCCTCCCTCTCTGATACTCTGACTTTCAAATAAACAAATAAATCCCCCAAACAAACCAAAAAATCTGTAGTGGTTTCTCATTAAGGGCTTGAAGTCTTGTGGGGGAAAGTTCATCAGGCTAACTAGAGGAGAGAGGAAAAAAAAGGGGGGACCAGTATGGACACAAGTCTCTCTCTCTCCGCTCACCTCTAAAAAGCAAGCAAGACAAAGAGCAGGCGTCATTTTGGACATACTTAAAGCAGTGCCCGCCATCAGCCAACCAGAAAAACCTGACTCTGGGGGGGTGAAATAACAGAAGGTTAGGACCTAGTGAATGCATGGAGCTAATGAACTGAGACTGTGAAAAAAGAGATGGTGGGTGAGAGAACTCAGTGTTTATGTGAGTACTCGCCAGAGACGCTACAATTTGGTAACCTTGGCAACCTGCTGGGAGACTGCAAGGGAATTTGAGCCCACAGTCGGTGTACCACAGAGTCTTGGTGTCATCCTTGGGAAAGAGCAGATGAATGTTGAACCCACAGGAGCCAGAGATCAGAAGCTGACTGCCTAATATTCCGCTCAGCTGTGCGGAAATTCTTCCCTTCTGAATCAAAAAAAAAAAAAAAAGGAAGAGAGAGAGAGACAGAGAGAGAGAGAGATTTATCATGCCTAACCTGGGTGTGTCACCTTTGGCAGACCCTTAACCCTGAAGAACCAAACAGAGCACTCTGGCCACACCCATCTCAAGCCTCTAAGGCTCCATCAAAAGCAGACAGTCCACTTAATACAGTCATAGTATATAACAAGAAAAAACACCACAGCGAGGGAAGAAGAATCCAAAGAATATCTCCACAATGCCAAGCAACAAATGCAGAAACCGAGGAAACAAGAACAAGGAAGACATTATGACGCCCCCAAATGAACAAGACACCCCAAGCCAAGATTATGAAGATGATGAGATAGAAGAAATGCAGGATACGGATTTCAAAAAAATTTATGATAAAAACATTTAGAATTTTTCAAAAACAAATTCTTGAACTGCAGAAATCCTTTCTGGACAGGATAGAAAATCTCTCTCATGAAAATGAAATCTTAAGGAGGAATCAAAATGAAATGCAGAAATTAGTGGAAAAGGAAAGTGTGATAGTGAAGAGAAATCTAATCTCCAATTAGACTCACAGCACCTACAGGCTAGGAGGGAATGGTGAGACATTGCCCAGATATTAAGAGAGAAAAACCGCCAGCCCAGAATATTATATCCTGCAATGCTATGATTTGTGGATCAAGGTGAAGTAAAGACCTTTCAGAGCAAACAAAAATTGAAAGAATATGTTGCCACTCGTCCAGCACTGCAAAACATGTTTAAAGATGTGTTAAACACAAAGATATAAACACGGGCATCAATATGAAAGAAGGTAAAGTAAGGAAACCTCACAGCAAAAGAT